>NW_020654748.1:2701172-2789457 GCF_003589595.1 Hyposmocoma kahamanoa
AAAAAAATGAGTTGAAGTGAGAACCGCCTCCTTTTTTTCAAGTCGGTTAAAAATAACCTGCTTGTTTTAAGTACAGGGTCAAGAGCATGATGAGAACGGTCCATTGAAAATGATTTTATTAATTATTTATTTGCACGTTTTTTTTATGCGTGTGTAATGTTTTTCTGTAACGTTTTAGAAGGTACCGCTTGACACTTGTTACTATTCGAAATTCAGAAAATGCAACACCAACTAAAATATCCCTACTGCTTTTACGGTGCAAACAAAATGTTTTTAACGATTTATCAAGAGTAATACCTGTCAGCTTTGTACGTTCTTTGTCAAAATATTTGTTTTAAAAATATAATCGGAGAATGTCAAAAATATTATAATATATATATATATAATACATATTATGTACTACGTTATTTCGTTGCATAATCATGTTTTGTTAGTGCTGCGCGAAATAACTATTTACAGTGCTGAAGAAAGTAGACTTTAATCAAGTGACCAATGATATATGCATTATAAAATTCATTATTTAAAATTGTTACTGCAATAATTAAAATTGTTACTGTAATTACTAAAATCGTACCCCAACTATTAAAATTCTTGCTACAATCATTAAAATTGCTGCATTCAACGTAATTAATAACATCGTATGAGACAAGTTACATTATCTGGTTTATTTCCATTTTTTTTTCAGTGAAGGCTTCTTGTCACTAAATCGACAGACCAAATCAACTGCCTCCGTGGCCGAACACAGCCGTGATTCTGATGCCAGACTGCCACGCAGAGGTCCCAGGTTCGATTCCCGGGCCGGGAGAAATATTTCTATGGCCTATATTTATTTCTGGTTTATATAATTTGTGGTTGTCTACATGTGTGTCCATGGCACCTGCGGCACAGGGTTTCCCTAATGTGGCTATGTTGAATATGTGCGTTATTATATAAAAAAATGGATTCTTTCTTTTCTATTTCTGTTTTCAGTTATTTCTTCTTCTCAATCGGAGCGAATTGAGACCTTATCACTGTGGCTTTAATGTGCACCGAACAGAGTAAGCCAGTACTGATGAAAGACGGCTAGAATCCTTATGCTAGGATTAACTAGTTTAAAGGTGGGGACACAAATGACGCTAACGGGAAATGCATTTACCTGCAATGAAACTACTTTTTACAAAAATACTACTGCAAGGTGGAAACCGTTTTTCGTATAGCGTTCGACAACGTTAAAAAAAATATTGAACCTCCACGCGCTAAAAAAGGACGTAATTTTTTTAATGCCTTTTTCATACATATGGTTTCCTATGCAATCCTCATAGAGACTTTAATGGAAAACAATGTACCATGCGTATTGTTCCCGCTATAGAGTGCGGTTGTGGGTCCCCAACTCCGACTGCAAACCGATGATAAGCATTTGCACATTGCATTAGTAAAGCCTATTGAAAACGATGAAACGTTTTGTACCCGACTAAAAATCCTTTTATTGGATATTGAATTGTACAGTGTCGATGAGTTTCTTTTGAAACAATTTTATTTTATTTTATTCGACAAGCAGTAGTTATACTACTTTATTTTATATTCATTATTATTATTATAATTTTATTACTGACGATCATAGTTATCCCTTGACATTGTATTTCCAATTGTAGTATTGTGACATTGATAACATGAAATAAACGATTCTATTCTATTCTATTCTATTCTATTCTATTCTATTCAATGGGAATTAAGTCGGGAGTTTGTACGGGATATCTGTTGCCTTTGTTTCGTTGATATTCTAGTCTAGAAAACAGGTTATAATACTCGTATATAGGTTATATTTAGTAGCAGTATATCTCCTTGCGAAAATATTCGTCCAAGCAAGTACTGTCACCTTACCTATAATGTGAGCATTACTGCATTCAGTTTTGGTACAGGTATACGGACTTACATTTTTAACCGATTTCGAAAAAAGGAAGAGGTTCTTAATTCGGCTTTTTTTGTATGTATGTTACACGATAACTCGATCGGCATTTGTGAACCGATTTAGATGTTTCTTTTTTTTTATCGGAAAAAGGGTATTCATTGGTCCCATTTAAATTTAAAGAAAATATATTACCTCTTAGGGTGGCAAACTAGGGGATGAATTCTGTTTCATGTACTTTCCGGTAACCGATTTCAATAAAACTTGGCAAATAGAAGTAATTCTATGAACATTTGAGGTGTGTTTTTTAAAAAATGCTTTATTAAATTGAACTTACGTTTATAAAATACGATTGAATTTTATTTAAGGATATGCTCCCACTGTTGGGCACGAGTGTGTAATAAAAAGAGTGCTTCAATCATTCATTCTCGTGTCCGAAAACTTTCTCAAACATGCAGTTTTCATTGAAAGGGGTTTTTCTTCATTTTCTTCATACATTGACCTATCATTCGTAAATATTCAATGATCGGAGTTTTTTCCATATGATTTGACGATATTAAGCCCTGCGAAACTTGCAATGCTTCTCATATCTTAAAATCGCAAAAATCTAAGAGGCACTGACAAAATTGACAAGTTGCATGTGTCTGTGATATTACCAGCACCCTTCAAAATTGAAATGCTGTAATACTTAATGTTTTCCTAGACGAATTCTTTCGTAGGAGCTCGTGCTTCTTCTACCATATGCTACACTCACTCCCATACATTAGCGTTGGAACCAACACAGCATTATGTATCCGTGCTACATCAGACACGTCTCGTACCAGAAGATATTTGTTTTAGTCATAAAACTTACATGTAAGAAACGGTTATCCATCACTTTACTACTCAACGTTTCAACGTTTATTTCCCATAATTACAACCGAGTACAAATAAACGCAATTTCTTTTTATCTCCAATAAAATCTCGTACAATTTCCTCCAGACTGTCACCTCTTCACATACAACGTTAGCGGCAGAACTTTGCAGTTACTAAAAAGCTAAGTCACCACAGGATCCATATATTATTTAGTTTAATAACTGCATAAATAAGTTGGTGTAACTTGCATAACATGACCCTCGATCATACCATGTAATAGCGGAAGTTATAAACATTGTCTTTTAAGATGAAACAAGTTTATGATGGTTTCTAACATAATCATACACCTAATACCTAATTCACATTATTTTGTTATGTTGTGCAGTCACATTAAATATATGAATAATAAAAACAAAGTGGAATAATTAGAACAATAATAAAAACCAGGGCGTGTCGCATTTATTTCTGGGTTGCACCCGTAATTATAACAAAACACAAAAAGCAGGAACTCAAATTCATGAACATAGTAAATACGAAATTTATAACCAATATAAAAACATAACTCGTGAATAAAATTCAAAATTTTAAAAATACGAAAGCTACAATTCTAAATTGAAAATTTTAATAGGAAGGGATATTATTTTTTCGTAGCTAAATTGCGCATTTTTTTCATATTTTCATATTTCATATTATTTGTTTTTTTCAAACAAATGCACATTGGAAATGAAACTATTTTTTCGATGTAAAATCGCGTATATGTTTTACGAGTCAGTCGTGACCATGGGACTTCCAAAAAGCCTGAAACGCTGGTACTTATGTCTGAAAAACAAATACACGCGATGCTAGAGCAAATATTAAAGTTTGTAGTGTCCATCCAAGTCAAACACCCAGTTTGACTCGGATGTTATTCTGAACTTGGTGTACTAATATTTAACCAAGCTGTCTATTTGGGTGTTACAAAACTAACTCCCTGTCACGCATCGGTGATATACAAAACTAATTTTAGAAGTCAGTTTTGAATTCTGAGTTTTAATTTTTAAAATATAATTTTGATTTATGAAGTTTTTTAAAAATTGCAAATATAAAATTATACTTGTTTTTCCAAACAAATGTCATTTCTTCACAATAGCGAAAACCTAAGGGACTTGTAGCATTTTGGTTTGACACAATAGGCCTTTTGCTAACAATGAAGGAATACATCATGATGAAACTTGCTATCGAAGACTGTTCACAACCCCAGGAAAACGTAAGAAGTGCCCAACCCTCTTCGCGCTAGCGTTATGGACATGTCATAAACCCTCTACTAAAAAGGAGACTCGTGCCCAGAAGTGGAACGTACAATGGATTTAAGTTGATAATAGTAACGGCTCCAAAAACACAGCTCTTTAACTGTGCCTCTACTGTTGGTCATGAATTTTAATGTGTTTTTGGAAAAGTCCAAAATAAGGTTTTACGTAAAATTTTGCAAAAAGTCCATTATTATTTTCATTGTGCATAGGACTTTTTATGACACTAAGTGACGGCAAGAGCGGTAGTTTGCCTGATGGTAAGCGGCACGCCACAGCAGTTGCAGTGCTGCTCAGAACTTGAAATCACGTAGATCTGATGGGTACTGCTGCGTCTGTCACCGAGAGACCATAAGTTCCATTTACTTGTAATTTCATTAGCACCCTTACTTACCCTTCAGAATTTGGCGGCAGAAATAGGGAAAACGGTGTAAAGTTGTAGCAAGCGAAACAACCAAGTGTCGTACAAAAACTATCTCTTTATTTAATAATAGAGCAATTATAAGGATTTGAATACGTGATTTGACCTATTCTATATAATATACATACACAATACCTAAGTATACTACTATGCCAATACTTCTGTGGACGAAAGACGAGCTGAAGTGCTACTAAAATTATGGTGCGAAAATAAGTATCAAACAAACCTGAGCTTTCTCATTGGCGTAACACATTACCATTATTGCGCTGACTTCGGGATTACCGAGGTAAATTGTCCGTGAAACATTTATTTGTTTTAATCTTTAGTGCTAGTCAGGAATATTGATTTCCGAGCTTTTAAACTGGCACGCATTCAGGAGCTTAAAGCTTCTATGACCTGTAATAGTTTTTAAAAGGTTTCGTCATCAGAACTAATGCGTTTGGGTTACTGCAGTGAAAGTCCAATTTTGCAAAGGAAACAATATCCGAATCGATTGCAATCCTGTTAGGTTCATCGTGTGACATTGCTTTTCAAAGAACTGTTTCTTTATCGTATTATTATTGGTGGTTATGCAAACTGGAAGTTTATTTTACGTATTCTGAATTCCAATATTATGGTTTTGAATATGTACCGTTAATAATCTACATTATGAAAATTGTGTTGTGAGTGCATCACGCCAGCCCGATCGTTATATGTCGGATACTTGTATCACCTTCCAAACACACACTTCTCAACAGAAAGGCAACAAAAACCAAGTCTTTGTCTTTATTTTTTATTTTTACTTTATTACATTTACTTACCATAGTATTAATGAGGTGACATCTCACCTCAATTATCTCAGGTCACAGATCGCAACTCAGAATTTGGGCCTTGTATGAGTAGTATACTTGGTATTTCATTATTTGCCTTAATAATATGTTGCTGATCGCGCGACGCTTATATTTTACATTAATTACGTGTTTTTAAATTTTAATCAAATTAATTTAAAACAGTAGAGCTCCTTGTGAAAGAGTTCGTCTATGGTAGTATTGCCACCTTATCTATTTTCGCCGCCAAGCAGTAATGTCAACATTACTGTGTTCCGGTTTTGAAGGGTAAGGGTGCTGGTGAAATCACAGTCACATGGGACTTGTCAACTTATGTCTCACTGTGACGGGCGCTGTGGCACCGCCCCTCAGATCTTTCCAGCTTACCATCAGGCGCACGACTTGTTCACCCCATCACTTGATATTATAAAAAAAAACGAGTGTATTTTTAGTACAATAAAGACGTTCGGATAGTACAGTGCTTTTCATACTCTGGCAAACATACAAATCTCATCAACATAAATTACATTATTTATTTATTTATTTATTAGATGTAGAAAACAGTTTACATTCACTCCTTAACCAAAGCTTAAACATTACATTCAAGAGTAGAACTTACTCTTGAATGTAAACCTAAACATGTACATACAATACAGCATGACCAAAGAAAAACATTATTACAAGCATTCTATGTTTACATATATAACTGCCTCCGTGGCCGAACGGTTACCATGCCGGACTGCCACACAGAGGTCCCAGGTTCGATTCCCGGGCCGGGAGAAATATTTGTATGGCCTTCATGTATTTCTCTCGTGAGTTTGGGTGTAATTTGTGGTTGTCTATGTGTGTGTCCATGGCACCCGCGACACAGGGTTTCCCTAGAGCGGGGCTATGTCGAGTGTGTGCGTTATTATTATTATTATTATTTGGGCACGAGCCCCAATTTGACCTGTACAATGATTACATTTTTTATACAAGTTTTAAATTTCATACATATCAGTATAGTAAGTTATGGATAGGCGTGTAACTTACCATCAGCCACACGACTTATTCGCCCCGTCACTTGTTATTATAAAAAAAAATAATTTCATAAATGGTGCGATTTGAGTGACTTCCAAGAAAGCTTCGCTCACTTCGCTTGCTGCACTTCGATTATACTACCTTTCAATTTATTCGTGTATCATTTATAAAATAACATTTCTTATCATTGAATGTACGTACACTCTACAATGCAGCTTAATTTTTTTTTTATAATATCATGTGTCGGGACGAAAAAGTAGTGCGTCTTTTTTTTTAACAATTACAATGCCAAAGATCTGCGGAGCATTTTTCACTGGTGCCCGTCACTCTGAGATATAAATTGGCAAGTCGTCTCATGTGCCTGTAATTACGCCAGTATCCTTATCCTTAAAAACCGAAACTCAGTAACGGCTCACATTACTGCATGGCGGCAGGTAAGGTGACAGTAGTTCCCTGGACAAACTCTTTCACAAGGAGCTTTACTGCTGCTAGAAGCTTAGTTAAACTGGATACGTCTCTGGCTATAGTTTAAGCTGTTTACCAACTAAGGTGCGCGGAAATCGTTTACATATTATTAGAATTGAGTATTTTACAGTTCATTATTTACCGTATTAGGTATCACTGCCGCAATGTCGTTTGCAATTATTACGATGTTGTATATTTTGTTAGTGGGAGGCGTTTTGAAACGTAATGGTCGTGAGCGTGTTGGTAGCATAATCATAATGATACATAAAAACTAGCTTCATGAAATGAAATATGAAATATATTCTTTATTGCGAATTAAACAAATTAAAATGACAACACGGAATTGTCTCCGTTGGGACTGTCACGCAGAGGTCTCAGTTTCGAAATCCCCGGGCCGGGAGAAACATTTGTATCACCTACATTTATTTCTCTCGTGAGTTTGGGTGTGATATGTGTGTCCATGGCACTCGCGATACAGGGTTTCCTTAGTACGGAGGTATGTGTGCAAAAAAATGAACAGAACAGAAATACAAGTATCACTGAAAAAAGTAACAAAGAATAAACCGGTGCCCTTATTGCTAAGTAGCAACTTCTTCCTTGAGGATAGAAATTAAAGGAGGTGCAAATAAAGAATATCTTCTAATGTAAGTGTTTGAAATAACTACATTACTGTATAATATTCATATTTTTATTTTTAGGTTTTAATAATAGTAGAGTTCTGTGAAAGAGTTTGTCCAGAAGAAGCATTGCCACCTTAACTATTTCGGCATGAGCTTTACTGCATTCCAGTTTTGAAGGAAAGGAAAGGGTGACGTTACAGGTATGTGGGACTTTTCAACTTTAGCCTCAGGTTAACGGGCGCAGTTGCATTGACCCTCAGATTTTTGCAATTTTAAGATCTAAGCGGCACTGTAACTGTTATGGATAGGCGTGTTGCTTACTAACAGGCATACGAATTGTTCCTCCCATGAACTGGTATCATAGATTTTTATGCATAAAAAAGTTGAAGTACGGAGCGACTGTAAACCAGCGCTAGCTTTTCAGTTGAGAGATCAACGTTTCGAATCCCTGTCGAAGCATGTACCTATAACTTTAAATGTAAGTTACGTACATTTGTTAATGTTTAGTAGCAATACCTCTCGTTAACAATGTCGGAAAACATCGTGATGAAACAAACAAGGTTCACAATCATTGGAAAAACGTGTAAAATCTCCAGCCAGCAGTGTATAAGCTCAAGCAGTGGACGTATAATAGATAGGTGTTGATGAAGGACCATTATAACAAGAGCCAAGAAAATGCTGAAACATATATGGGGCATATAGCGCTTGTTGAAAATACAGCAACCTAAATCTCAGCTGAGCTCAGAACGTGTCAAGTGTCTTAAAGTCTTGGGATAAGAAAAGAAGCGTTGAAGCTAATTTAAACTTTAAAACATTTACATTTAAGTTTATTTATGTATACGGGCATTAAATTTGCAATCAATTGTTATTGTTTTATAATACTCGATGTAATTTTCATTTTTCTGAGAACGAACTATTTAAATCACAACATAGACATGAAATTGTGAATGTTATTAATTGTAAGTTAAGTTTTATTCCTTTTTTTTACGATAATAAGTGAGTTTAAATCGCAAAGATCTGAGGAGTACTGCCTTTGCGCCCGTCACACTGAGACATGTCCCATCTGCCTGTAATTTCACCAGCACCTTAGCCCTACAAAACCGGAACGCAGTAATGCTCACATTACTGCTTGGTGGCAGAAATAGGTAAGGTGGCAGTACGTCTCTGGACGAACTCTTTTACAAGGAGCTCTACCGCTACCATAGTTATAAAAGAGATAGTTTTAAAACATTATAATAATATCGTAATAATTGGCCAGACATCCATATCAATACAGACAAAAGACATAGATAGGGTACAACAGGCGGCCTTTTGCCATCTTTTTCAGACTAAACTTAATTAAAAAAAAATTCAACAGTGACCAGAGAAATAGTTTCATTTCCAATTACAAAACCATAGAGTATATAATAGAGGCGAAATGTCATTTAATTTGTTTGAAAACTATCTCCCATATCATTACTGTGACAACTGTGCTCCGATTGGCCAGCCCGAGTTCGAAACAATTGACGGGTGTCGTCAACTGTTTCACTTCAAATCGACCAGTTAACTTGAGCTTAGCTATAATGGACGAAAATTGCAAAATTACATATTTAATATTTAATTACCGATGAAATGTGATTCTGTTTGTTTTGTAATTAGATGTTTTGCTGTTTTTCCTACACCGCCGAATAGAACAGCACCGCATTGTTAGAGATATTTATTATCTTTATTACAATAAATACAGTACATTTTTTGGAATATACGGAGACGTACACACAGGTCAGTAGTTGGTTTGTCTATATTTCAGTGCAAACGAGAGTTGATATTTATAAGAGCTGTATCGCTAATGTGTTACGAGGAATATATATATTCTGGTTATATAACCAGAAATAGAGACGAAATAAGGGCCGTGTATATACTCGATGTACAAAACGGATGTTTAAATCTCCGTGGCCGGATTTTCTTAAAAGAACCTGTCGCGTTTAATACCATAGACCTTTTAAGGAGTTATATTTACTATAGAAAATGACTTGATCAACAAATGACAATCACAAAAACTTAAATACAATTTTCCGCGTTGTTACGTTAATCGTGCGGAAGGTACAACTACAAGCAACGAAGTCACAAAAAGATGTATTCTTCTTTACTTATATCTGGTATATTATTATTTATTACATACAGTTCCATGATTATGAAACATGTCAATATTCTATTTTGCAACTGATCTCTAAAATACTATAAATAATCCATTCATTCGTTCAATAGATTTTACACATGCCTGAGATATGTATATAAAAAAAAATCATACAAACCCTACCAAATATAAAACTAGGTTAAAAATTGTTATGTAATTCGAAGTGAACAATACAAAGTGGTCGCATTATGACAGCACTTTTGAGACAATGCGTTCTTTCTGAGATAAATTTTCACGTATATGTTAAAGGACAAAACCATGAAGTGCGTTCAGCATTTTGCATTGAGTGTTATTTGCAATGAGGTCTTATTGGGAGTAGGGTTGCTTCATACCTTAAAATTAATTGAATCACGAAGCATTTTTCGCCTACCTGTACATGTTTTCGTTCGTGATAGAATTGGAACAAATAAAAAAGTCTGTACTTTTATCTCTGTTTAAATAATTTGAACATTATATCTACATTCTACTAATTACCTAAAAATACATACATGTAACTTTTGTTCTAAACTTAATCTCTATGTAAATAAAATTACGATAGCACTAATGATTATCTAGTCATACAAGTTTCTTACCATAGTTTGACTTATTATTCTTCTCGAAAGCACAATGACCCGTGAACATGGAGCGAGTAACAGTTCCGATATACAGGGAAAATATAATAACAATAATAACAAAATATTATAATAATAATGTAATTTTAAATACATCATACATTTAAATACATACAAGAAAACACAAACTCTTGAGCTGTTGCAGCCTACTGCAAGGATGTGATGGCGCAGAAGGAAGCGGAGGAACGGGAGGTATTGAGTCCGTATCCGATCCGTTGCAAGAGAGCTGGTGAAATTACACGCTAACTATCTACCTCCGTAAAAGGGGTCTAGACTGCGGACATGAGGGTGTTCGTCGCCCATTATGTACAGGCCCCGAGGTAGCGCGTTATGTTCCAGCGCGTTCCTCTTCCACCTCTCTCTCGCTCCTTGGACGAAGTAGTGTTTTTTCAACTGCACCCTTTCGGGAAGGGGCCCTCGATAGAGGATCAGCTTCGTTGGGACTGCGGAAGAATGCGAAAGCGCCCCTGTCGTCCCGACAAAAAAAAAAGGTAAAGGTAGCCATGAACATATTCCCACGTAAAATAAAGGTATAACCAGTGTTACAGCAGTTCTGTTATTTGTTTATTTTTGAACACTTATAAAACAATAAGTTATACTACGAAAATTCCTAAACTCTATAGTGACGTAGTTGAAAGTGTTTAGCGTGTTATTTTTAAGTGTCACCCCTATGACCCCGAAACATAACGCTAGCAAGCAAATTGAACGCACCAATTCACAAAGAGCAATAAAGCCCGCCGCATAGTGTAGGAGTTGTGGGTATCGAATGCCATTCGTTTGTCGGCGTACGATTCGCTCGACGCTCGTGTGGGACTGACCAAGGCTGAGAACGACTATCAGGATAAGGAACAGGTTACATTATTTTGCTCTTTGTTTATAACTCTGCCTTATGCAGTAGCAGTATTTTATCCAGATCTTTTGATCAGACTGACACCACGGCTTTGTGTAGAGAAAAGAAAGTCAATATTTTTATGCATTTATGTACCCGGTTTTACGCGACTAGCTGTTAAAATCCGCGTGTCTAGCAACCAGGTCCAATGGAAATAGAACAAATGTCCAAACTCGAATCAGAATTTAAGGTCCTAATTCGTTATCTGATAACTTTTTAAAAGTGTATTCAATAAGTTACAACCAAACATCTGTATCGTGCAATTCTCAAGTTGAAGTCGATATCGTCACTAAATGAAAAAGTTAACATTGAGAAAATGGTCATTAAAGTTTCTAAAATTTTGTTCAATTTGGAAAAGCGAGAATTTCGTTGTGTTAGTCAATGTGCGGTTTATTCTGAGTGTGAAGACTACGGAACAGTTGGTTTTTCCAGGATTTCTAGGATGGATTATTGTTGTACTTAAAAATTCTTTTATTGTTCAAGCCGAACGAACATAGCCTTAAAATGACGTCAGTTAACAAATTAAATATCTATATACGTAATTAAGTACAAACTCTATGAAAAGTGTAGCGTCATGTTGAATTTTATACAGTCATTTATTGGCAGCATTAGTGAAATTACAGGCACATGGGACTTATATCTCATGAGACGGATGCAATGCTCCTCAGATTTTGCTCTGAGTGGCACTGCAAGTGTTATGGACATGCGTGTAGCTTACCATCAGGCGCAGGACTTGTTCTTCCCGTCACTACATATTATATAAAAAAAAATACAAACAACGTTAACCGATAATGAAAACGAGTAGAAACTAAGACTAGATAAACGTAGAGTATAACGCCCTTAGATCTGGTGGAGTGACCATCTGCAAAAGGTTGCTGTCAGAATTGGGCAGAATATACATTCAACAACATTGGATTACAATTTGCTGGTGAAAATGATGATAACATGGGAAATCATACTTTTTTCAGAATCTATAATAGTGGATATTTGTTTCTTTTTCTTTTCTAACAAACCAGTTTTCAGTTTTTTATTGCAGGTCCTATGATTACGACTGACTGAGGAGGTATTAATGATATAACAGTGTAAATTGCCCATTTTCTTCTCTTGGAGACCTTTTCGTCTACCAATCCGCACATACGCCCTAGGCCATACTTTGATGTTCATTCAAATACAGTCGATGCGTTGATGCAACATTTTAGTACAAGGGATTCATTGTTGTTCCAAGAATTACGGCTTTCCAAATTCCATAAAAATTATCTCGAAAAATTGGCTTTATGCCAATCATGTTGACAATCATGAAAAATTTTTTGTGATAATAAATTTTGAAAACATGTAATGATATATTACATCAAATAGTAAACACAGTTAAGTTTAAATTGCTAATATCAATATCAGTGCGATCTTTGTATTAATAATTATAACAAACTAGTGGAGTAATTTCACAAAAAAATAATTGAATATTAATTCAATAAAAATTTTATCAATATCAGTATCAAATTTCATAAGCACGTAGCGCACTCATACGTTGTAAAGTAATTTATCCCCTAGTTTGCCACCCTTAGAGGTTATCAAGAGAGTTACCACGTAACATACATACAAAAAAAATCGAAAAACATACAGTCGGATTACGAAATTCCTCCTCTTTTTGAATTTTTTTGATTTGCGTCCATTGGAACCTATGTTCCAATGTTCGATCCTGAAGACATATAACCTAGTCTACTGCGAAAGTGATACTAGAAATTGAACGACAAATGTGCGTACACAGGCTTATGCTATACATGTCGATAAAGCAATACGTAGCCATTGTTCAATTTGTTTAACAACACCACCACGTGGGCAGTCGTGCGTCGTAAATACCTCACTTTACAACTTCAATGTTCCAAATAAAACAAGAATATTGTTCTTATTCCCTTTTCTTTGGACGGCTGTGTAATCGTTGAGTCGAATTGCCTTTTTTGCGACAACGTTGAATAGCTTTAGCTTTTGTGCAGTGCTTTAAGTACAACGAATATGAAATTTGTTTTAAATTGTGTCCATTGTATATAGGCACCATTCGTGGGGTGCATAAAAGCAGTCTACCCGCACGACGTACCATTCCTTTCCCTGGGCAACAATTCGCGAGTGGGTAGGCAGTTTACATCGATTGTCCTCTCTTAAGTCCTTTGATGAATACGCAATATTATATTATAACACATTAACGTACAGTTTATTCAGTCAATCACAACGATAATTCTAATTTTACAGCCAACTAAATAAGCTATTATGTTCACTTTACATTTACTTATTACTTCATCTAACTTTAACGTGTTCAAAATCAATCAAAGAAAACAAATCATATTCATACTGACGCTAATGTAGTTCTTTTAATCGTAATGATTTATAATATCATTAAAATCATTATTTCATTAAAGGGCCTTGACCTGAGTTTCAGAGGTAATGTTTCATTTTTAATGGGAGCTGTATTCAATTTGTTAAAATTAATTGCACCGGGCCGTAAAAATTGACTGGTCAAGTGATCTAATAAATTTTTACTGTCGTTTTTAGTAATTTAAATATTTCGAAACTCACCGGCGGGCGATTCTCTTGCGATGGAGAAAATGTCACAGTAAAGAAATGTCATTCGGAAGGAAAATAGATTACTGTACGTACTTTGTAATCTGTGACTGGAATGGATGGGTATTTTTTAGACAAACGTATCATCAATAACATCGTCGCTTAACACGAATTCAGTTTATGAAAAAGCGTATCTCTATTTTTCATTTCAAAAAATGTTGAAATAACAAGGCAGATTATTGCTACAAAGATGAAAAATTCCTTCGTCCTGACTTCGAACGGTTACCGTACTGGGCTGCCAAGTAGAGGTCCTGGGTTCAATTCCTGGGTCGGGAGAAATATTTGTATGGCTTCTATTTATTTCTCTCGTAGGTTTTAGTGACAATAGGGAAGCCCACGGAAGCTATTTCTGCCATCAAGCAATAACGTGACTATTACTGCGGTCAGGTTTAAACAGTAAGGGTGTTGGTGAAATTACAGGCACATGGAACGTGTCAACTCATGTCTAAGGGTGATGGGCACAGTGGCACTGCCCCTCAGATCTTTGAAATTTAAAGCGTCGAGTGACACTGCAACTGCTATGGATATGCGTGTCGCATTACCACCAGGCGCACGACTTGTTCGTCCCGTTACTTGGTATATGGTAAGATAAAAAAAAGGGAAAAAAAGGCTTTGTAAGAACTTCATAATAATTATTCAGGGTAGTTAAGAGGAATTTCATTACTATGATAATCATAGTGTGTTTTTCTGGCATCCATTACTATAATTTTGTAAATAAAGCAATTTGCGCCTTAGGTAATGTTTTCAACATAAATAAGTAAATAGTGGCTTATAAAGTCAAATAAATATCACTTAAAACTTAAGTGGCGTGCACGCGATCAAGTTACGAACTTACAATTTACTTGAAGTTACTTAACTAGCAATTCAGACAACGTCAAGTGGGATTCAAGTTAAACTATAAGTACTTTTAACTACTTAACTGTGCAGTTATTTGCATTTGCTTGTAAACGTCAAAATAAATTAATGTTCATTACGTTTTTAACCGACTTCAAAAAAAGAAGTAGGTTCTCAATTTGGCTGTATTTTTTGTATGTATGTTATATGTATAACTGAATATATAAAATATATAATATGTTATATGTATAATATGAATACCTCAATAATGTCCCATTTGAAGAAAATATTCCCAACTATTGGATGATCTCATTATCATCATTATGGTCAACTAGTGGACGAACGACTTTTGAGATGGAGTTTTTATTTTACTTAAAATACATACATACACATATATACTTCACGCCCTTTTCCGATCGGGGTAGGCAGAGACAACAGTCTTCCACTTGCTACGGTCCTGACACACATCTTTCGCCTCATCAACACGCATCAATGCTTTCATACACGGTCGACGGTTAAGGGTACTCTTGACCTGGCCCTTCTTTAGAATGGCCTCAATTTGGTCATGATAAGTTCTCCTTGGTCGGCCCATACCAACTTACCCGCTCACACTCGCCTTATAAATCTGTTTCGTCACTCTTCTTTCATTCATTCTCTCTGCATGTCCGAACCATCTAAGCATCCCTTTCTCTATCTTTGTCGCTATATCTTCTTTTTATTTTACATTACACTATACACTATATCTTTTTTTTTTTGCTTAAAATGAGAAAATAACCTTAAGAAACATTGACTTACAAATAAATGGACGACGGGTCTAATACAAAAACCACGAAAAAAATGTCCCAAGTCAACCTATTCGAAATTTAAATTGTAATGTCATCGCAGTATCGCGCTGTCAGTAGAACAAATGAAGACTAAAGCGGAGTTTGGCGCCCTGTATACGATTTTAGCGCCTTACAAGTGCGGACACTTTTTAGCGCGGACCCGACGCCCATATAATTGTAAGTCAATGTTAAGAAACCACTATTTAAGAAAACGATATATCCTGAACAACACAAATGTGACGAAAGAAAACAAAAATTAAAGTGCAATCGAAATGAGCCTCCCCGAACGAACTATTTTTTAATCGTGAAAATAGAAGAGGCAGCGAATTTCAGATTTACCTCCGGCGGCAGAAATCGATGCTACGTCACTGACCCTGAGACATAAGTTGAAAAGTCCCATGTGCCTCTAATTTCACCAGCACCCTTACTCTTCCAAACTGAAACGCAAATAATCTTCACATTAAGATGGCAGTACTTTTCTGGACAAACCCTTTCACAAGGAACTCTACGGCTACTAATTTCACGTATATGTACATATTTATTTATTTATTTATTTAAACACTTTATTGTACCACAAAGTAACTTACAAATTTTCAGAAACAATTTAAATATTTGTGTACAAAGGCGAGCTTATCCCATAAAGAGATTTCTTCCAACTAACCTTTGAAAAATCTGAGAGGAAAGTTGGTTTTTGGGGTGGCACTAAAAACAGATAAGTAAAGAAATGGAATATACTATACTCAATAAATATACAGATAAATTTAATAAATCAAATGTACATACGAATACATATATATTAAGTAATATTGATACATTAATACATACAAACTCTATAATAAAACTATAAATAAATATATCAAATGTAAATAAATATTTCAAAAGCTCTAACATAACATAATTTTATTTCATGTAGTTAGTGTTATTTTTATGATTTTCATGTGATAAAAGCACTTGGCGTATGATTACATGTGGCTTTATTATACCAAGTGCACGAATTTTCGGGATCTTAACATATAGCATCGCAAGTTACCAAGACCTGCAATACACTTGATTAAGCCGTTTTTAAATAAACTTTAATCAATGAGTAGCCGATGATTTAAGTAATATTTATTATAAATAATTGACACATGCAAGGTCTTAATACCGATGCTTCACTCGCGCATTCTTTTTTTATGTAACACCAAGTGACTGGACAAACAAGTCGTGCGCCTGGTGGTAAAGTCACGCCTATCCATAATTGTTGTAGTGCCACTCAGAGCTTTAAATCGCAAAGATGCTATGGGCACCGCCACAGCCCCCGTCACCCTGAGATATTAGTTGACAAGTCTCATGTGCCTGTAATTTCAACCCTTACGCTTCTTAACTGGAACGCAGTAATGCTCGCATTACTGCTTGGCGACAGAAATAGGTAAGGTGGCAGTACTTCCCTGGACGAACCCTTTCACAAGGACTCTACGGTTACTAAAGCGCACACATTCATATCCCCGCACCAGCGAAACCCAGTATCGCAGGTGCCATGGAGTCACACATAGGCAACTATAAATTACACCCAAACTTATGAGATAAATAAATGTAGGTAGGCCATACGAGTATTTCTCCCGGCGGCCCGGGAATTGAACCGGCTACCTCTGCGGCGGCGCAGCATGGTAACCGTTCGACCACGGATGCAGATTATAAAAATTCTATAAAGAGATATGAGCTCGGGAATGGGAAGTGTAGTTATTACTGTTGTTTCAATAACTGCTTCACGTTTTTAACATATTTATCAAAGTATTATTTTCAATATCGTTACATTTCTTAAAATTATCTTTTCGGCCAATAAACATAGACACACTTACTCGTAAATGAAGTGAGCATCTTAGCCGTCGATATGAAAGCAATAACTGGCATGAAATTATCACGCTCAACATTGTATACAAAATGTAATGGGCACAGAACGAACGGAATAGTTTCCCATTCATAAGATTTGCTATGGCCTCCCATGGAAAGTCGGTACGTGACCATAAAGATGAGTAAGTTTACCACGGGCGTAAATAGATAATTGTGTAAAACTTTACTGTTGGCCTCGAAAAATGTTCGAGGCTAAATAGCACGCGGGCGGGTGATGAATTGTCAAAATGGAGGAGGTTCCAACTCGATTATATTTTTGGGTGTATGTTACGTGCATACTCCGACATTTACGAACTGATTTCGATTATTCTTCCTTTTTTGTTGGAAAGGGGGTACCGCGAAGGGTGGCATATTAGGGGATAAATTCAGTTTGCAGTAGACTTCCTTCGAGAAAGAGTTCGGCCAGGGAAGTACTGCCACCTTACCTATTTCTGCTGCTAAGCAGTAATGTGAGCATTACTGCGTTCCAGTTTTGAAGGGTAAGGGTACTGGTGAAATTACAGGGACATGAGACTTTTCAACTTATATCTCTGGGTGACGGGCGCGGTGGCAGTGCCCCTCAGATCTTTGCGATTTAAAGCTATAAGTAGCATTGCAACTGTTACGGACAGACGTGTAACTTACCATCAGGCGCACGACTTGTTCGTCCCGTCACTAAATTTTATTTAAAAAAAGTTATTCATCGTTCCGGTATTTCAGAGAAGTGTTTTATCCACTGTATGTGATTTAAAATTAAGGTAAATAATGTACTCTGGTCCTATGTCTGGTAATCACAGTCATTGTTATTACAGGAATTTCCCTAGTTCGATACCAAGTTGTACCGGTCTGTCACATAATGATTATAATTATTATTATGTAACATAATCATAGAGTTCATGCTTTGCATTCATGGAAGTACAATAACGAGCAATTTCTTCATAAAACGATATAAAATGCACAAAACTATATTTATAAAGACCTAAAGGATTATGGTTATGTTACCAATAGATGTTAAGTATAGTACAGGATAAGATAAACTTATAAAAAACAATAAAGAAGCGAAGAGGAAAGACTTTTTTTTAAACACTCGTAGCCCCGCGCTAGAGATACTAGCACCATTACCCTTCAACACTGGAACACAGTAATGTTAACATTACTGCCTGGCGGCAGAAATAGGTAAGGTGGCAGTACTACCCTGGATGAAATCTTTCATAAGGAGCTATACTGCTGCTGCAAGTGTCCCAAGGTACCGCTTTTTGTTAAGGTAGGTGTTTTTTGCGATGCTCCGGCTCTACTAACGACAATTTTCATGACTCGTCACTGATACCTACACTAATATGTTGAGTAAGGCAGTAGTCAGCCCTTGGATCTCCCTTTCCATTAATATTCCAGACAAAAGTGTTTTAATAACGTTATTAAATGTGCACTGTAATTATGGAGTGCAGGTAATTCTCCGGACTTCCTAGACGCAGACATAAGGAAGAGTAAATAAATACTGTTACATAACCAGTATAATGTCGAAGTCACACAATCCTACATAATTTTAACTTCATCTTAGTGATACCCCTACTACGGATTACTTAATTATTGTTTGTCAACGAGGACGCCAAATAGTACGCACTATTATCGATGACAGATTATTTTAATTTCGATACGGATAATTAATTTGTGTCGCTAAGTGTGATCGATCACTAATAAATGACAACTGTCAAATGCGCTGGATATTTTAAATAATGATTAATGGAATTCACAGTCGTTGTTTTGTTTTTCTGTGTGTCTTGTTTGTATTCCTGCTATGCTGTATATGCATCTTATTAAGTTCATAGTCTTGGAACGCCATGTTGTTTTTGATTAGTAGAAATCCACAAAAGAACACATATTTCTGCTTTGTATTTGTCAAGCACGGTAATTATGACAGCTTATGTTTAGAGATGCCGATATGATAAATCATAGATGGTGTTGAAGTAGAAGAAGTGAGTAATTTTACGTAGATAAAATGAGCCGCTGCTGAATGAGAAAGAAGTAAGGTTTGGTATCTACCTTTCCAAGCCTCAGCGTTAGCATGCTGACGACATCACATATAAAACAAACATTAGCACAAATGCAGTGCTGAGTTTAGTACAGGTCGAGTAACAAGTGGGGTTCATCCCTAAATAAAAAATCTTTAAATTAATTTTGTGACAATGAAGAGAGTTTCAATAGTAAGGTATTAAAATACAGGACTGCGGTCGCGGGCGTGCTATTTGCTTAGTGGCTCAGAAAGAAACTGGTTTCACGCAGATTACTACAAATTACACCAGATCTTTGAGCTTTTTGCATCAATATACATTTATATCGTACTATATAAGTTGGTAAGGGCCGACCAAATTGAACTTACCATGACAAAATTGAGGACGTCCCAAAGAAAGACTTTGCCTATATGTTAGAGCTATTTTCCACTAAGCAACAGTGGCTAGTTTTAGCATTACTGCGATTCGATTTTCAAGGGTAAGAGAGGTGGTGACATTAGAGGCATATGGTATTTGTCAACTTAGAGTCTGAGACATAACATTGTCACTGCAGTGCCCCTCAGATCTTTGTGATTTAAAGCTCTGAGTGGCACTACAACTGTTGTGGACACGAGTGTCCGGTATCATCGCTATGAACCCTACATAGAAGCTTCACAACGCATTAAGTTGTGCCCTGTACCCAGCATTGGGACGTATAAGAGGTTGGAAGAAAAAGACGATGATACGTCATTGCAATTCATCTCTTGGATTTTATACTTAATTGCTGGTATGAATCTTCGCCCTGCCTTTTGCTAACAACTTTCGCTAGAAAGCCAGTTATCATAACAAAAATCAAAAAATGCTTTTCCATTGCAGTATTTTGCTTTGCATCATAACAAATGGTATTATTGACGTTGAAAGTCCACGTCAAACAAAAGTGCCGAATTTCCGTGCACGCTTTCACATAGTCACATCTTCAAAACGCCCTTATAAGGTACGCCGTCGTGTTCAAAAGACGCCGGTTGTCATAATGATTTGCTTTAGTAATGGTTATGGTTAGGACGCTGTTACACTGCAGCGAATAAAAAATAACTATGATAAATTCCTGCTATGGAATCCCGGACCACTAGTTCAGGAAAAAATGAAAATCAATATGATTGCTTTGCTTAATACCATTCATAACATCATTAACGTTCTGCTCGTTTTTAAGTAACGTTACTGCA
The DNA here is from genome assembly GCF_003589595.1 of Hyposmocoma kahamanoa. Classification (NCBI taxonomy): domain Eukaryota; kingdom Metazoa; phylum Arthropoda; class Insecta; order Lepidoptera; family Cosmopterigidae; genus Hyposmocoma; species Hyposmocoma kahamanoa. Next base: position 2,721,555 of record NW_020654748.1, read on the forward strand.
AAAGTAGGAAGTGCTAACATTCTTCTTCTTATCATACCGATGGCATACCCACCGCGTCACTAGTAGCCGCCATTAAATTCTCAAGTGTACAGGTGTTAGGACACGCAGGGCAAGATGTGAGATGGACCATCGTTTCAATTGCGCCGCACAAACAATACAAATTCGAACCATTCGAACCTGAACAAATTGTCTTTACTCCGACCAACCTGGGTCCAAAAACCCTTTTAAAGGCTTCGCAGATCGATCATGGCAATTCATGTTCACGAAGAAGACTCTTATGACAAAGATGGTACTCTTTCGCGCCAAAAGAATGCTAACATTAATATATTGCAAACAAATAGTATGCGCATTGAATTTATTCTAAGCATTCGACATCCACTGCCAGTTCAGAAATTCTACAGATAAAAGATGAATATACACTGCAATTATGTATTTATCAATTGAATTGCATCTAAGATAACACGGTACGTGCAAGCGAATATTCATATTCAATGAAATCAGATTGCTTTTCATTTCCGTTCTGGCTAGGTAAAGAAATTCCACCCTTAGTATGTAGTCACATGGATACATTCCGACTGCATTGCAATTGTAAAATAAATGTTGGAATGCAGTTGGCGCGATCTCACGTTAATTGAATCGCGACTTTAACAGTTTGCCCCAATTTACATACCTTGTCGAACAGCATTTGCTAGTCGTCAATTCTGTGCTCAGAACTCATTCCTATTTAACAAAATTCATAAAAAATTAAATAAAGGCACCTTAAGTGCATTTGCTATCAAAAATAAATTATTAAAATGGCTACAAACACAAACTTATGATGAGATCGAAATTTTTTTAAATTAATTATCCTGTTTGACGCTTTTCCCCTCAACTTAGTATCGTATGTATCAGTGTTTGAAAAAAGTAGAATAAATAAAAATTCCCACTGTAAAATAACACAAACTGTATAGATACCTGTCCTTACGTTGCATTTACACTATTCTAAACACATCTTCATAACTGGTTGTAAAATATTAGTAAGAGTAGTTAGACACGGCGGTTTAGCAACGATGCAAACGCGCGACGCATCGATACAAACGCGCGATTGCATCGATGTAATCGCCTATAATAATAATATTTATTATTCTCCCTCACAAAAGGAAGATAGTACATTGTAATTAAACATTGAACATGCCTTAATAAGATCTAAAGTTAACAACCTTAAGTGAGAGACTGGAGTCCGTAATAGGTAACTAGACCTGTGTTACATATCTCCAGGCTCCCACCTCGTTACAATTATATAAATCCCTAGTGTAGCGATGCCATCGCGTGCTTGCATCGCGTTTGCATCGCTGCTAAATGTCCCCGTGTGTAACCGCACTAAGACTGTTTATTGGCGGAGGATCGTCATCAGCTTCCAAAGCACAAGTCGCCCTAGTTTGGGAATTGATTGACGGCCTGCACACTAGTTTTTATGCCAGTTTATGTACAACCCATAATTAGTACAGCTGGTGTGTCGCGATTGAGATTCAAAATATCTTTATTTCATAGGTAAACGAATTAAATTATTTCTTAGGATTTCGCGATTGTTTATCGTCTTACAACCAACCACTACTGAACATAACGAACGCTCCCGGACGTGTTTGTTGCAGATGTTGCCCTAGATTGGAAATGCAGTCCTTTACAGGTTCCATGACCGCTGCTGGTTGGATATATATGAGAAAAAAATAGTTTCATTTCCAGATTTTTTTATAACATCAAGTGACGGGATGAACAAGTCGTGCTTTAAGTCGTGGTAAGCTCACGCCTGTCCATAACAATTGCAGTGCCACTCAGAGCTTTAAACCGCAAAGATCTCAGGGGCTCTGCCACTACGCCCGACACCCTGCGACATAAGCACAAGATCCATGTGCCTGTAATGTCACCAGCAACCTTAGCCTTCAAAACCGGAACACGGTAATGCTAACATTACTGCTTGGCGGCAGAAATAGGTAAGGTAGCAGTACTTCCCTGAACGAACTCTTCCACAAAGAGCTCTACTGCTGATTGAAATAGTGAAACAAAACACTAATTCGTACGTAAATTTCCCAGAAGAGAATGAGCAAGAAACTGAAGGGATTGTTCTTTGAGAAATATTTCTTGAAATTTATCATTTATAATATTTATATTAAAAATACCACAGTTAGAAGCAACCTGAAAGAGCGAAACGGATCAGTTCATTGGATTTTTAGTCATTGTGATACCGACCCTTTATCCTTAGGGATATCAACAGAAACCTCATTATAAGCGTATACCCCTAGATGAATTGAAACTTCATGAAAACGACTGTCAATAGCTGTTCCTTAGATCACTCGCGCCAATTTCATTCAAACTGCATTCCAGCTGATATATTGTAATTGCAATGCTTTCGGAATCCGTCTCATGTGGCTGTACCCTAAGAATAAGGCAGTACAAGTATTGTACGTAAACCCGCTTTCCATCACGCTTTGACAGGGCGGCTATAAGGAAAACCACTCGCCTCAGGCTTGTGAGGCCAGTTCTAAATACCAACTAGAAATTTAATACTTGGGAGCGGGGTGTTACAGCGAAAATCGACGCCGGCAAAGCCTTTGAAGCTTAAGGCAACTTTTCTATTTAAAATCCATATTAAATTTAAATTTCAAATAACGTAGTCGTTGGTACCAGTGTAGCATATCGTGTATGGCGAAAGTCCCACTACTGAAAGTAGGATTTTAATGTTATGTAATTATCATTACCGGATTTACTTTCCTAATTTTCTCGCTTTTTATTGAAGTTACTTGCTAGAGTTGCTTACATCGTAATTAGGGTACTCTATGTTTATCCGATCAAGAATATGTGAGTGCTGTCTTCAATTAAATGTTCCTTAACTGATCCACAAAAAGAAGGGAAGATAGAGCGTTAAGACAATTTTGATAAAATACGAGTTTAGTATTTTTCCGGATCAGTTGTATTAAATCTTAATGAAACTTCAATTTGTCTAAAAAAGAATTGCCTTGTTACTTAAACATAGTTAAAAAAATTAAAAGTGACGGGACGAACAAGTCGTAAGCCTGACGGTAAGTGACATATCCATCCATAACAGTTGCAGTGCCACTCAGAGCTTTAAATCGCAAAGACCTGTGGGGCACTGCCACTGCGCACGTCACCCTGAGACATAAGTTGATAAGTTCCATGTGCCTATAATTTCACCAGCACCCTTACCCTTCAAAACCGGAACACAGTAATGCTGACATTACTGCTTGGCGGCAGAAATAGGTAAGATGGTTCACAAGGAGCTCTACTGCTACTAAATATAAACAAACCATTTATAAATTTAAGTTTTTCCACTCGTCTCGTAATCTTGTAGTTTAGCTGTTACGCCTATTCTTCCTCGAAGTATTGAATATAAAAATACAGTCCATCGACAACTTTACAAAAACTAACCAATCTATAGACACGTTATTTATAAAAACGATATATTATTATCAATACACACATTATATGACATAATATGACAAGAATTATATGATTAGACAATCAAATAAAGTATAATCTAAAGTTTTCAAAGACAAACAAGCCACAATTATTTTGATTAAGGATGCAGAAACATTTAAATTGCTTGCGTCCGTTATTCTGCGTATGTAACTTGTCTTGCAACAGAACTACACAGATATAACTAACCATATTCATGATACGAATAATATATACTATGCGATTTATATCACCAATTGTTATGTATATGATGTTATAAAGAATTAATAAACAACACTTTGAAAATGTTTGTGCACTGGAAAGCTAGTATCAAAATAAAAAAATGTGTACGTATAGACATTGTGCGACTGGACTTATTTGAAAATGAAACTTTCACAGACCATTGTGGGATAAGTTGCGGGACTTTATGGGACAATGTTACATACACTTGGTTGTTTATTTATATCACCAATCGTTATATATACGACGATATAAATAATTAATAAACGAAATATCGAAAACTCTTTGTCTACGTGAAAGTAGTAGTGTGAAAAATGTGTATAGACATCTTGGGACTAGATATGACATTTTTGAAAATGGAACCATCACCGACCATTGTGGGATAAGTCCCGCAAGATTTAATAGGAAAATGTACCATTTAGAATACTATAGAGCTGTGACCCTGTAGGAACACAATGTTCATAACATAGTGTAATAAAGTTGCTAATAAATGATTCCGGAAATGATTTATATAATGATGACAAAATATAAAACATAATTGCTACAACTAGACTTATGAAATGCCTCTTGGAATGTTTAATGAAACATAATAACTACTTTACAGACAATGTTTTTGAACTAGCATCATAAGTAAGAAACCACGCGGCAATGTTAGAAATTACTTTGTTCAATATTCATTGCCGCCAGCTGTTTTTATTTACCCACGTAAACGTATGTTGTGCTGAGTTCATACAATAGCCGAACGATGAAATATTAGTGAGTGGACAAGTTGGAATAGAACAGCTTGTCGATTTGAGATAGGCAGTGCTATGCAATAAAATTGAACTGAAGTTTTCTAATAGGAAGTTTATGTAGGAAGTGGTTGTTTTTCTGTTTCAACCTTTGAAAATTTTTTTCTACAAATTGTTCGGCATTATTTACATTTTTGCCTTAATTTTATCTGTACATTACTCGTTTTTTAAGACAATTCTCCTTACTAGAATGAGTTAGGAACTCTAGGGGTTGCTCTTTGTTAATAGATATTTGTTTACATTTATATTCACAGGAAGAATGCAAAAAGGAGTACCTTAGGTGTTTTGCCATCCAAATACACGGAAGCTGAATAATAATATTTTGTTTATAAATATTTTTATTTCACGTTACATTTCAGCTTTGCAAATTATATATTTTAAAAAGTAACAAAGCTATTATTACAGAAGTGCTGCCATTACATGAATTTGTAAAATCAACTATCAAGAACAACAAGCCAGTTTATTTTGCTTCCTGGTACCATCAGGAGACAATAAGCTTGACACTTTGGCCCGTTCTTATAGTAACTGACATAGAGTCAAATTTAAATCCTAAAAATTCAAGCTTAATGTGCCCTTAACCCTGTACTATACTACTGTACCTGAATACGTCTATCGCACCCACAAAGAATGGGCTCACACAGTCACTTTGTGGATTCCAGATAAAACGGCTCGTAACGATGAAGCAGACCAAGAAAAAGATCGGGAAGACTTGGACTTGCCTGATAATACACCATACAGAGAGCTGTTGAAGTCGAGAGAAGCCCGCCAGTGGAACACAATAATATATTAATTGTTTTTTCCACATAATCAAAGTTACTCAATGTAGGTAAGTAACAGTCATTGTACTTGATTTCTTCTTTTACAAAGAAACGCTCTTGGATCGCAGTAGCATATTTATAATTTAGTCATAATACGACAATAGTGTTTACTAATTTTGCAACTAGTATACAAATATCTATCCTAACATAACCTTCTTAATAATTTTATATAAAAAAGAAAATCAACTCTATCAACCAACAAGCAGAAAACAACCAACAATCAATATCATTCCTCTCAATATTCTGAACGCACCATGATAAGGTCAAAGAAAGTACTGCTTTAAGTGGTAAACAAAAACTCCTTGAGTTCCCATCTCATTGCCGGAGGTAGAGAAATTGATTCTGATTTGTCTTGTTAATGCACTCATTTAAAATTTTGACCTTTCCATGCTTAATTACCTCGTAGGTGGAACATTGTTTACCGGAGAAACTTTTGAAGGCACTAATTGAATAATAGGGGATTCACGAGCTCCTACGTCCCTTCTAAAAGCGGATACAGATTTGGTTACGTAAAGAAAGAGGTGTCAGATCAATGTCAATATACAGTTGGAAGCTAATTAAAACAACTGAATAGCGCTTTGAAATCCAGGAGACAACTTTCAAAGACATTGTTAGATTTGTACATGTAACTCTTGAGAAAGTCTTAAATGTCAAAAAGATCTGGCTTCAAATTCACAAAGAATATGTCCAGATGGACATAGTGTCAATTTTTGACACAAAAATACTATACTATCTGATTTTTATGCATACTTTCTTTCATCCATAATCTCGATTCTGGGCCTATTACATACAGGCTTCCGCGAACAAATCGTGAGCATCCCCAATTCAATAGTCCTTGAATCGCGATAACCTTTACATTGTTCCGCCATCCGCAATCTTCCCGCCACGATTCGGCCACGACTTCGACACGACGCCGCCACGGGCCGGCTATTCGAGTCAAAACTAAATATTCACGGCAATTTGAATGCGACGGTATCTGGGATCGCAACGTGATGGCAACGTCGTGAAGTGATATCGTGAGCTGGCTTCGTGACGTTCCTCATACAATTGGGCCTTATTAAGGATGAGACACCATCTGACAAGATGGCCTTGGGCCCATCTAGACATTGAGGGGATCCTATATGTAGGTTGTCTATTGCTATATAAGCTTCCTTGCATTCTGGATATCATCTACCCGACGTGATATTGTAAAATATTGTGCGTTTCCTTTTGCCAATATGTTTCTTCAGCAGTAAAGAACGAACTTAAAATATTTATCAACCAAGTTACGTGGACTCACCACCACACCATTCCCAAAATATTACTTTAAGACAAGTTATTCAACGAAGATGGCTTTACAGTGTCAGAAGTTATGAAGTTGCCTTAAACCTGGCCAGCGACAAATCTTTAACCCGGGGTCACGGTAACAATACATTATTTTCGTTTCGACAACAAGGTCAACATCCGAGACCGTTACATCTAAACTTCCAAACTATTTGACTGCAGGGGGTACCCTGATTATGACTAAAGTCTGGTAAGACTTTAGTCATAATCTGAAGCTGATCTACATTTCTTTTAATAAATGTGAAAATAGAAAAAAAAATAGAGGAGTCATCTCTGTATAATAGGATTAAGCATTGGAAGAGAGAGATTACTGGAAAATGGTTCAACGTAACGCACATAACGTCTTGAAACTGCATAGTGCTAGAATAGCAAACCATGGTTTGATAGTATCTCTTTGTAGAACCGTTCCTACAGTATAAGATACACTCTATAGTATTTGCCGTAGCTAAAGAAAGAAGTTTTTTGTACTCTTAATAACCAACACTCGTGGTCATAAAATATAACAGCATTACAAAATATAATAAAGCAATGAAAGTAGATTTTCCCATAGAGGAATCGGAAGCAAGTTTTTTGTCTAGCATGCAATGAATAGCGAGTGTGTGAATATGGCTACTCATTACAGCTTAAGATTAGAAAACTGACGCTTTGTACCTGAGAAGTGGAGCGAGAATGAAGTTGATCATTTCGTTAGACCCAATATTGATACTGAAAGTATATGTCACGTTAAAACTAAAAATTTGATTTAGTATTAGTAGAACTAATTGTATAACAGTTCGTTCAGGCAAGTACTGCCTGCCTATTTTTGCCGCCAGGCATTATTGCGATTTGGTTCTTTAAAGGGTATAGATCCTGGTGACACTACAGGCACATGAGACGTGTCAATTTTATATCTCAGCGACGCTATCTTTCAGATCTTTGCTTTTTAAAATATTTGCATTATATCACTTTTTTCCATAATGTCATGTTCTTATCAACGATGTCAATCATGAATGAATTTGGCAGTAAGTTGAGTGACGAATAAATGAAGCTTGAATATAATTAACGAGAAGGCACATTGAGACGTCCACACGATCAACTAATAATTACAACATAATTAAATTTACTTTTGTCATTGGTTGTTCAAAATACATTTTTCAGAATTTGAAATTTATAATAATTAAAGAAATCCATTTACAAACTTTTGGCAGCATTCCAACGAGAACGTTTCTTAAATATTTGGCCTTAATTAAAACTGAAATAAAAATGGTGCAGCTATTGATGTTACTAATGAATGAAAAATAAAATATTGACGACGTTTAATGAAAAAACCGGCTTGTTTTTTGAAATCTCAATGCAACGAATGTGAAAGCCCTTTAGAAAAACCCCAGCTCCAGTATGTAGTTCGAGACAGTACAGTAGCTAATTATACAAGTACAAAAGTAGAAGGTATAGATGCAATCTAGAAAATGGACAGGTGACCACGATAATGTTCATTAAGCTCGTTGACGGTGAATATTACTTTCACGATTACTCAATATATAATTTTTGATAAATTGATAACAAATAATTCCAGAACTTAACGTGACTAGATCACCGCAAAATCATATCAGCACACATAGCGTGAAAATATTGACTCAAAAAAAAATGTTTCTGCGCAAAGTAGAACACAAAGCTTGGTGTGGTTCATCATCATCCTGTATAGTATAAAAGCCAAGTTCTTAGTCTTCTTCTCATTATTTTTCGTTCTATCTTGCCCCAACTAAAACTTTCATAAATTCGTCAGATGTCTAGACTGAAACTTTTTTCCATTTGGTGTGATTATTCCACATTATTATCGTCTAAAAAAACCACTATGAAATTATCCACCGTGTAATAAAGGTACTCCAGTTGACCGATAATAATGTTTGACAGAATCTTTAAAATAATGTCATTAAAGTTCATTGCCTCGTTAGCTCGAATATGAATCAATAAAAACAAATAAATGCTCGCCATGGATAGCATCAATTGAAGCAACGATCGAATGGCGAATTATGACCTTCACAGCCGATGAAAGCTAATTAGATTCGTTTTATGTTCGATTAGAGAAAGCGTCGTGGTAGTAAATCATCATGAATTTCAATAAACTGAATTACTACAAAGTAGTTTTTTCTTATCCAATTCATGATGTATTTTGTCCCAATTAATTTCTCATTGCAGTAGAACGATTAACGAATTTCCACTTGCTCTGATCCTGTCTGGCACACTTCTTCTGTTTTCCCAATTGCCCAATCTGAAAATTGGTCATAGTCATACCTGATCTTTCTTTCTTCTTGCTTTGATTTCTCAATTGGAAGTCGTATTTGGTTATTCCCAATAAAAGTGTCATCTTAACAGTTACTTCAAATCTTCGTTAGCGATATTGCACCAAAACCTAATTAGATCACTATCTTTTCAAAACAAAACCTTTATTGCCAAACTTATCACACAATCGCAATTGTCTAGACTGCCGAAACGGTATTTAGACAATCATAATAACAGTGGGAACTAGGTATTTGTGGCAGTTCACTGTCAAGGTTCATTTTCTGGTCAGTAATTTGATGATACAACTATGGAACACACAAGATTGAGAAACGAGTCGTTTGAAAATAATTACAACATTTGTTAAGACACTGTTTTGTAATTTTTGAAATTCTTTTCAACTTATGGATCTGTTTTGGGGCTTTCCAATCCATTCGTCAAATACATGTATTTGAAGTTGATGATAATATTTTTGAAACAATGGTGTAACAGAATAATCGCAAAACCTTTATGAAGATATATGAAGTTCTGGAGCTACACAGTCGTGTGCCAAAATAATCTATGTATCTTTGTGTTGTTTTTCATTGTAACCTAACGTTTTTTGATGCCACGTAGAATGTTTATGTGTAATGTATGTATAATTCTTCATAATCACAAGTCCTATACGTTCTATATTTCACTAAGAAATGTTAGCCCTATTGTATGGAAACAAAGGAATGACAGACTGTCAGTTCTCCCAGGGGCGTAATGGTAGTAGCGCAACCGCACCAATTTCTACAAAACGATACATTGTTCGCGATCTTCTGTAATAACAGCTGTGTTAGGAAAAGTATTGGATTGTTTCTAACTGCTCCAACGAGGAACTAGGTTGTTTTGTTACCGTAAACTGAGATACGTTTGAAAGAATCACAATCATAAAATATTTCACAAGTAACAATTAAGACGGCCAGAGAGTTTAAAATGAGCTCCTAAAGCTAACATTCCAATAAACCTACAGTGTAAAAATCTACAAAATCGTTCGATTTACAATTTTTTGATTCTGATAATAAAAAGCCTAAATTATAAAAGTTCGATATCAATACATTTAATTACCTGGAAGATTTTGTACAACTTTTCATCATTAACATATTAATACATATTAATCCTATAACCTCATCATCATGTAAAACAACTCTGACACCTTCAGATTGCAGATAGAAAATGCAGATACAATTGTTAACTAATTGCTACATATGAGACAAAGAAATGTATGGGTCAACGAATCTAACGGTGCCCGGATGTCAACTGAGGGCAGGGAAACCAGTTACAGTACAGAGTAAACCTTTACAAGACTTTAACTGGACTTGATACGATTTGCGAATAAAATTAAGTAAAACGTGTTTAATATACTATATCAGCGCAAAGAAAAAAATAGAAATTTACTGATATCTATAATAAAGCACGAATCACACACGTTTCACTGTCGTTCAGATTTTTGAAACTGAGCATCGATTACTAGAGATTAGTAGCATAATAAGGTTGCAAGTGCAGATTTGACAAGATTAGTCTACTAACTACAGTTTGGTTAGATAAGTCAGTTGTCAATACTTATAAGTTCTATGGAAAAAGAAACAAAGTAATAGTTCATCCTAACCATAATTTTAATTTCGGTCTTGTTTGTTAACGATCAATATAATGCACTCCTTTAAATTGACGTAAGAGCCTGTACCTACAGTTTAAAACTATTAAATTCGTGTATAATACACGAATACAACTGTACCCTGTATACAACTAAAACGATAAAAATGAAATACATGCGAACACGCAGTTTAAAATTTAATAAAAATGATAGTATATTGTTATCTACTAACACTTGTCCAAAAACAAATACTTCGTAAGCATAATGCAAATAAACTCGGCTTATAATAACAATCTTAAGAAGTGATGACAAGACTAGATAAACAGCAGCCGTTGGTGACACTAAAGAAATTCCGCGAGGCGATTATTGCGCGGCTTTGACATAAGCCGATGACAATAAGCCTGTTTGCGATAATGTCGATGACTGCTGTTGACGAAGGAAAGTTTTTGTTTTTAGTCAGAGTACATTTGATTTACCAATAAATGTTCAATTTAAAACTAACTTAGAACGTATATTGTCAATTTTTCACGGTTAAAGGGAATATTTCTCCAAGCATAAACATTTTCCGGTCATTGTATTCATTGTCTAATTCGGACGTGTATGAACCAAACAAATTACGCTGGTCAAAACCTGTAACGCTTAGCAAGTACTTATGATGCATCTTAATCTCGCTAGACAACTTTTGCTTTCTTTTCAAGTGCTACTCAAATTTTACGTTCACTTTCATCTATATCGGTCACAACAGAGTCATTTTGATAACCATCTACATCTGTTAGGTCGTCAATTTGTATTATCACTGTATTTTTCACTTCATTAATATGTTATACAAATTATTTCATCATATTACGAGTTGAATAGTGTTCAATTCTGCATCTTATTAATTTCTCAGATAAGGTTCACTTATATAGTCAATATGCACATCGTTTTACGTGTCTGCTTATGTCAATTCTGACACATCACTGTCAAACAGTCCACTGTTGACTTATGAAATTAAGAGGCAAGTTTTCTCGATTTGCATGCACTCATTTAAATACCACGTCAAGGAAAGTCTGAGGAAGTTTAGTCTAGGGAAAGTCTTTACACCAATAAGTCCATATGATTGACATTTAAATGTTTAATCTTTGTAAGTGGATGCTTTATTTGGTATAGACAACCTTAGCTACAGTCAATTTGTCTTCATTAATTTTTTTCTTACTTGTACTACACCGTGTATAATAAACACTCGGCCTCATCCACTCAGGCATTTCTCAACAATCTAGACGAGGCTTTTATTATCGCCGGTCGTCGAAAGCATCCGCGACAGCTGTTTTGCTCATTAAAATTCTGCCTGTCCATTAATCAACTCTTCGTGTAGGAGAATTTTCATATAATTCATTAAGCTCGAAAACTCAAGAGACGATAAAAAGCATACGATAGTATAGAAGACGCCTTCTGACATTTTCTCACAATTATCAGATTCCTCAAATCTTAATATAGGTGTAAGTGAATTCCGTACAATTACCGTGGCTTTCTCGCAGGGATCGCTTTCAATGGTGTGCTTTAGTAAAAGCTAGGGTCACGTGTACACATGTCGTGATCGTTTCCTACATTTATGGTCTTCAAGAGCAGGTTATTGTTTGCAGTAAATACTTGAATTTAGGCTAAGAGTCGATGCTTTTACCCGCCTTTAAAAATTATCACTATAATTAATTGGCTTTAAAAGAGAAGTGACAACTTTCAAAGTACTTCTAAAATACAGTACTGAAACGGGGTTGTCAATGCAATCTCGTCTTGCCTTGATACAAAGACTTAACAATTAATAATATTGTTGATATGACCTTCATCTGTATTCTTTTTGGTTATGTGAAAGTTGTAATTGTCATTCAAGACTGCCTTTGTGTCATACAATACATAGTCGATTAAAGAAAGTTTCACTAGTTAACTCACATTGAGTAACTGGTCATATCTGTTCTGCAATTTCATTCACGCAAGATCAAATGAACTGTTTAATTGAACACCGCATCAGGTCCCTTATCTAGAGTCTTTCAATCACCCATCACGGCTAATACGTCTAAACGAGACAAAGGCTTCAGCTAATTTGCTTGTCAGTACAAAATAATCAACGTTGATCTACATCTACCAATATGCGAACAATAGATTTTTTTGTGCCACGCAAATTTCGGACTTGATGCTATCGAAGTAGTTTCTAATATTGATATTAAGTTTCATAAGTTGACGGGATCTCTTCCGATTCTTCTACGTTGGATGAAATGTAAAATATACCTTATGGAATAGTTATAAGGTTGTTTGAAGTTTATTGTGGTCTGGGCTCATAATAGACGGAAGAGTGTGTCAAACGCGAAGCAATTTCGAGGTTCAGAGCTGTATGCCGGCGATCGCCTGAGGTGCAACTAATTATGTATACTTTCGCTAAACTGACGTGCTATACTTGTTCTTTTAACGTTACCGCTGAGATCAGGGTGATAAGGAAAGATTCACACGTCGTCAATTCCTTCATGCGTAATTTCCTGTCGGTAAATTGATATGGCTGCAAAAATATCGATGTAGGAATAATGTATCTGTCATTGATTTTGGACAGTTGATTGAGGAAGCAATTGCGACAATAGATTTGTTAGTTTGCAATGGACTTTCATGCGGAACGTGCTATAGTGCTATTAATAACAATAATAAACAGCAAATGAATGATGTAACTGCCGCTACTTGGATCTGGTATATCGCACCCTTAGTTTTAGAAGCCACATCAGCAAAATGATAACTTTTCTGTAGTGTGGTGATAGTACAATAGAGCTCCTTGTGAAAGAGTTCATCCAGGGAAGTACTTCACCTTTCCTATTTCTGCCGCCAAGCAGTAATGTGAGCATTCTTGTGTTTCGTTTTTTTTATGACGATGACTCCATTGCACGTGATGTAAAATGGAAAGTGGAATCTTATGTAGTGTTGATATAATCCCGGCCCTAGCCACCTCCATCCTGCATGCCTACAAGATGCCACTTTAAGCCTCGTTTGAAGGACCCCGTACCGTAAGACGGAGGGAATACGTGCGCTAGAAGGGAGTTCCAACTGTCGACTGTGCGACAGAGGAAGGTTTTGAAGGGTAAAGGTGCTGGTGAAATTACAGGCACATGGGACTCATCAACTTATGTCTCAGAGTGACAGGCGCAACGGCAGTGTCAATCAGATCTTTGCGATGTAAAGCTCTGAGTGACACTGTGATTGCTATGGAAAGGCGTGTCGCTTGGTATAAAGGAGTTTAAGGATTCCATGAACCCACACCCGAGACAATATAATTCATTTTCTACATTAACCCGGCTGGGGATCGAACTCGATACCACAGAGATGGCGACACAGTATTAAATAGTATCGTGATCTGTTGGGAAACTGTTTGACAATTTTTTCAAGTGAAACTGTTACAATGAAACGCACGGCAATTAGGCAGGTGAAACTGGTATCGTGATCAAAGTACACACATTGAATATTATCAGTCTCCACAACCACGCGATCAGAGAATACACACCCATGATGAAAACAGGTGTGCATTCATTTACCTTCTATAACTCTTCTATAGTCTGTATATAAATGTTAAAATTCAGCTCAAAAAACGCCACAACAATCAAAAATTTTAGACCTGTCAATCATTATAAGCAGGCAAGTGAGTTACCTTTAAACTAAAATGAGTTCAATGACCCTTCGCAAGTTTTTTTTTACAAATACATTCACACACGCCACGTAATTCACGTAATAACCGATCGGCTGTATTCGCTCATCAGTCCAGTCACGATCTTAATTTCGTACCTCTATGTAACTTTGACAGACTGAATGTAACCATTGATAAAACGTAAAGAAAGGAAAGAAGTAAAGATTATACACGTATCGAGCATCCATGTTTTCGCGATTGTTACACATTGAAAATGAAGCTTTTTTTCGGATCAATTTTTTTGTTTGATTTTCTTAATTGATTCTTTTTTTGTAGGAAAGTTGGTACCTCAGCATTGGTCCCATTTAAATTTGAAGAAAATATTCCACCTCTATGGGTGGCGAACAAGGGATGAATCCGGTTTTGCGCGCTTTCCGGTAATCGATTTCAATAATTCCACGAACTTTTGAGGTCGTTTTTTTAAAAAGGTTACAATTATTTAACTAATAAAAAACTCAGTATCCTTTTCACATTCAAATTTAGCACATTTTAAATGCAACTGTGCTATATAGACTATTTTTATATAAGCCACTATTTTTGAAAGCTAATTTTAGCCTAGTGTAAACATTAACTTTTGGAAACAAAAACCAGACTTCGTGTGACAAAGGTTTTACAATTACAAACCACAATTATATTTAGTCTTAGTAGCCTAGAGCAGTTAGTGGCATCTCAATCGAGAGGTCGACTATTCGAATCCCTGTGGAGGCAAGTACCAATGACTTTTGTTTTTAAGTTAGGTATATTTGATATATTTAGTAGGGATACCTCTTTCTAACAGTAAAGGAAAAGACCGTGATGAAAAATGCACTTCAAAGAAGGTTCACAGCCCTTGGAAAATGTGAGAAGTTCCCAACCCTCATTGGTCCAGTGTTGTGGGCAATAATTCTTGAAGTGTAAATCCTTACCACATTATTTTTATTTAGTAAATATAAATTAAACTTTACTGCTTTATAACTTACAATGTTTAATAATTTATTGGAATGCATTTGTAAGATTGTCGGTAGATTTGTAAGATAGCTTGATTTTGATGTATGAGTGCGGAATACAAATGAGTGTGGGGATAATCGTAACGAAAAGAGCTTCACGGTTCGGTAAAGAACTCAATTCGACGTTAGATTTCTTCATGACGTTTCGTTTGAGCGTCATCCAATTCATTTGTTCTGGATGGATAACCTGATTAACATGAGCTAATTATGCAAACATTACAATTGAGATTCACTACAGAAAAGAATTGTCTCTGTCATCATCATTACTACCAGCCATTGTCTGTGAAACGGTAGGCCAAGACCCAAAGCCTTCGGTGATGCGATTCGAGGGTGAAAACAAGAGATTTTCTTTCCATCATGTTTTAGTCACGGCTTTTTCACCTGACCTACATACACTGTTTCCCGGTGTGGTGGTAATATTAGTGTGATCAAACTAATTGAGTAATTTTCTAAGCAACAGACGGTCGACATCGTATTTTTTGTCGATCGACATATGTTGATCATCAAAAGATCGACCAAACCTGTAAACATCTTATGACAAACTGAGCACACTTTTCTATACGGCGGTACTTTGATAGGATGTAAAGCACGATGCAAGATGGATGACGTATGATTTGAAAGGAATTAATATATTGGAGAAATACTTCCTTATCCTTATAAGTTTGTTTCTATGTACATAAACTTCATTATTACGTTATAGATTTCAGCTTTAGCAGAATACCTTCCGTACTACAATGATATTACGATTTTGTGTTTTTAAATGTTTTAAAATTGAAATGAGAGGTTATTATAACCACTATAAGCAAATTACACTTAAAGTAATCACAGTCCTAACAAAATGGTTAGATTAAGTAGTTATGAATTTAAAATGCCATTATCAAACGTGCTTATAAATACGTAAAAAAGAACTTAGAGATAAATGTTCTCCACGAGAAAAAATAAAACATATTCTCCGTTTTAAACAAAACGTGAAACCAATTGACGCTTAATGTACAAATGCAAAGAGACATAACAACATAGCATTACTTTATAGCTTTCTTTTTTTAGTTATTAAAATGATTCTTCTTTTATATCTTATACAATAGCACATACATAATGTATTACCTATATGGTCATCTATGTTTCTGTGTCGAGCAACTTGAGTAGTAGGAGAAATTAAAAACAAATGTATCTTTTGCCGTGAAATTTGGTTTATATTTATTATGTTTTTGTGCTACGGAGTTAAGGAAATAAAGTATCCATTGTTACGCCAACTTTGTACTAATAATTACCAATGTGTACTTCTGAAACTAGCAGATTTATAAAGTTCTTGCTTGGGGGCATCACCGCTCTATTTATTTCTATTTTAAAGCGGCAGACGGGAAGTTAGAGGGCATTAAAATTATCAACGTGTGTATAATTTATGATATTTTAATTAGAATAAGGTATAAATTTGCAATACTCTGAGACCGACCTCGGAGCATCGCGGTGTATTTCTCTCTGCATTTAGAGCATTGAAATTCACACCTTATTTCAATTGTAATAGCATAAAATTTACATCAAAATGACGTGGGTAGGCGCTTAAGTGAACACACGAAATATTTTCTGCTCCCAAATTTTTTTTATTTAAAAATAGTAAATGTGTATATATTTCAAAATTTAATTCACTGGCACTTAGGTTGACTGTCTCCTAACTCTCACACAACTTTCTCTCACTTTATCCATCTTCTGTATAATGGACGCCTCAGCAGAGCAGCTCATGAAGAGTATTCATGAATTATCTTCGCTGTTCAATAGCAGGATGGGCGAATTCGAGAAGAATATTCAGCAGCCCGGCGCTAACACAACGGTGAAGAGTCTTACAGCGGACTTCTACACTTTTAAGTCCTTTGTTTGGAAAACCATTGGCATGCTAAAATCCCAGGTGGAGCTCCTGCACATCTCCTTTGATCGTCTTGAGATGCACTCCCGCAGGAAGGTCTTGCTTTTTCATGGAGTCAAGGAGGATGTTGGGGAAGACACTTGCAAGAAAGTTTCGGTCATATTATCTGACCAATTGAAGTTGTCCGGCATTAGTAACGAGGCATTTGAATCTTGCCATAGATTGGGTGCTAAAAGGAACACAGCCCGGCCTATATTGGTTCGTTTTACCACTGTGCATCTACGGTCCATGGTGTGGAAAGCTAAAACCGCGTTAAAGGGATCCAAAACGTCGATTTCCGAGTTTCTGACAAAGCCGCGGCAGGACGTGTTTGTGGCAGCTCGAGCTCACTTTGGTATGAAGAGGTGCTGGTCAGCTGACGGAGTTATAGTTGTCCTTCTTCCTGATAAGAACCGTAAGAAGATTGTTTCCTTGGCTGAGCTAAAACTATTGACTTCTCAGTACACCAAGGATTCCTCGTCGTGACTTCGTACTGTGCAGTAAAATGACGATCTATCGGGTTTGTTGTGACCGTTGTAATTTTGCCGGCTTATACTCTGTTCGTATTTTTAAATTATTGTGGGGTATTCAGTTTACATTATATATAATTTTGCACTCAAAATTGTAATACCTCCTATTTTAGTTAAAACAATCTCACCCACATAATGTCAATTTCACTTTTTTTTTTTTTGTCTTTTTTCTTGTTTACTTTTATGCTCCCCATAGACAGGCAGAGTCTTTAATGCATACAGCCTTCTCTGTTGTCACTTTTCTTATGGCTATGGAACATTATACTTACAGCAAATTCCAATTCAAATTGTGTTTTTCCATTCATTTTATTTATTTTATTAATTTGAAATTGTAATTATACTGTCACATTTTTAATTTTTAAGTTTTCTTTTTTTTTTTTTTGTAAGTTTGGAGTTGCTCAACATGTCAACCTAGGCAGTGAGTTCTTTTGGCTAATTTAATTTATTAATTTTTTTATTTTAAATATTTTTTGTTTGTTTGTTTTATATCTATATAATATTTTCGTATTTTACGTATTTATTAAGTTTACATATTTATTTTTCAATGATTGTAGAAGATGAATATTTTTCTTGCTCTTCCGATGATTACGAAAGTGCGCAAAGTCTTAATTCTAGTCTTTCTGACTCTGATCCTCTTGAAGATAAGCTTTCTAATATATTTAGCAATAACTCCAAATTTCTTTCCCTAGTGCACATCAACGCGCAGAGCATTCCCGCTCACTACAACGATCTTCTCACATCTTTTAGCGCCGGCGTAGTTGATAGTATTCTCGTATCGGAAACTTGGCTGAAGCCTTCATTACCTTCGACTAGCTGTTCCATTCCAGGCTACAAACTCTTTCGCAATGACCGTACGGGCTGCGGGGGTGGTGGTGTTGGTGTTTACCTACGTAGCCACATTCCTGCTGACGTTGTTTGCAGTTCTCAGTCACAGTATACTGGATCTTTGGAATATCTGTTTCTTTCAGTAGTAGTCCACCATAAAAAAATTCTGCTTGGTGTTTTATATAGCCCAAATGACAAAACAGACTACTTTAACACCTTGGAAGGTACTCTTGTAGACTTGGTTCCCCTTTTTGATCATGTTGTTCTTATGGGCGACCTAAATACTTGTATTCTCAAGAATAACTACCGTTCGGATAAGTTATTAGCTTTGACGTCTGCGCTTGATCTCCAAGTGCTGACGACATTGAAACCGACCCATTACTTCCCTAACAGCAGACCTTCCCTGATTGACTTAATGATTGTTTCTCACCCTAAGCTGGTCCTTTCGCATGGGCAGATGGATGCTCCTTTTTCACATCACGATTTAATTTTTCTCTCTTACAGAGTGCGTCCACCTAAAGTTAAAGGAAAGGTCCGTCTATTGCGCAATTTTAAGCATATGGATCTTGTTCGTTTGAGAGAGGATATTGGTCGGGTTGACTGGTCTTTGCTTTTTTCGTCTGACAGTATTGACGTTAAGGTTGATATTCTTAATACTGAACTTGTAAAAATTTATGACTCTCATGCACCAGTACGTCCAGTACGTGTCAGACACGCACCAGCTCCTTGGCTTTCGCCTGAGATTAGAAGGGTTATGGTGAAGCGTGATAGAGCCAAGTGCCGTCTAAAACGTGAGCCCTCTCTATTAAACCTCGAAGCCTATAAGAAGTTACGAAATCTCTGCAACAGAATGTGTAGGGATGCTAAACGCCGTTATATTCATTCCACCATTCAAAATCTTTCTCAGGCTCAGGTCTGGAAATTTTTGCATTCTATTGGCGTGGGCGAGTCCATGGATGTTTGTCAAAGCAACGTGGATCTCAATGCCCTAAATTCTCATTTTTCGACTCCCCCTGTCATTCTTAACCATCTTACTAAATCCAGTACCCTTTCTTCTCTTTCTAATCTTGTTCCACCTGTTTGTCCCCCTTTTACTTTTAACATGGTCTCAGAAGAAACTGTAATGAAATGTGTCCGCTCAATCTCCACCAAAGCCATCGGCAGTGACAATTTGAGCCTCGACATGATTCTACCTGTGTTGGAGGACATTGCACCTGTTGTTACTCATATCATAAATTATTCTCTCTCGCGCAATGTTTTTCCAGCACAATGGAAAAAGGCTTTTGTTATACCTCTCCCTAAAATCCCAAATCCTACATCACTTTCACAATACCGTCCTATTTCTATTCTTCCTATCCTCTCTAAAGCTCTTGAGTCCATTGTCCATAGACAACTTTATTCTCACCTCATCTCCCATAACCTTTTATGTCCATATCAGTCTGGCTTTCGTCCATCTCATAGTACTGTTAGTGCTTTACTGAACATTACTGAAGACATACGTCATGCTATGGATGAAACGAAGCTCACTGCTATTGCTTTGTTGGATTTTAGTAGTGCATTTAACTCCGTTGATTTGGACATTCTCATGGGTACTCTTCAGGCTGTTAATATCTCCTCTACTGTCCTTAGTTGGTTCTCTTCTTATCTCTTTGGTCGCCAGCAGTGTGTGAAAACTAATGATGGCTCGTCATCCTGGTCTAATTTAACTGCTGGTGTACCTCAAGGCGGCGTACTTTCTCCCTTACTCTTTTCAATTTTTATTAATAATATTTCCCGCGTAATTTCTTCTCCCTTCCATCTGTATGCTGACGATCTTCAACTCTATCGTAACTTTAAGGTAGGTGAGGTCTCTGAGGCAATTTCGGCACTGAATTTCGATTTGTTGGCTATCCAGTCATGGGCTAAGTCGTTTGGCCTCTTAATTAATCCTGCTAAGTCGCAGGCCATGATTGTTGGTAGTAGCAGAATAAGATGCAAGCTTGATTGGTCCTTAGTACCTGCGTTGGTCTATGATGGAACGTCCATTGCATATACTGACAAAGCCAAAAATCTAGGCATAATAATGGATTGTACCTTGTCTTGGACCTCTCATGTTAATGAGGTCAGCAGGCGTATGCACCACTCATTTCACTCCCTCAAACGACTCCAATATTTTCTCCCTTTTCATACTAAAATTATGCTAGCGCAAACTCTTCTTCTCCCCATACTTGACTATGCCGACGTTTGTTATTTAGATGTGACCGTGGAGCTTTTAAATAAATTAGAGCGCTTACAAAACCTGGCTATTCGGTTTATTTTCGGTCTCCGTAAATATGATCATGTTTCCGAATTTCGTGCTCGGTTAAATTGGCTCCCAATTCGTCTTCGCCGTGATGTGCATATCCTGTCCACTATTTATAATATACTTCGCGACCCTAACTCCCCACCCTACCTTCGTTCCCGGTTCCAGCTGCTGCCCCCTCCCACCCGCTCTAGACGTCCCTGCATCACTAAGACGCTCGTTCAACCCAGCTGCAATACTAATTTCTTTTTTAACTCCTTTTCTTGTCGTGCAGTGCAGTTGTGGAATAAACTCCCTTCCCACATCCAGGCGAGCCCGTCGATTGCTTCTTTCAAGAAAAGTTTGAAAGCGCACTTTCTTGCAGAACTTTCTTCGTAATCATCTTATTGTTTCTTAATTATTATTATTTTTTTATTATTATATATTTATATATATCTATATATATTATGATGTTGCTATTTATTATACGTTATTTATTGTATTTATTTATAATACTTATGTGTGTATCGGTATTTATACAAATTTTTTCGATAGTTTATAGTATTTCACCCTCTCTATCTTGCACGCTGTTGCCCGCTTACAACTTACGCTCTCACCACCATAGGTTGACTGGAAGAGATCTCTTTTAGAGATAAGTCCACCTTTGCTCACTTTTGTTCACAGATTTTTTCTTGTTGTTTGTTTTTTTTGGTGCAATAAAGAATATATATATCGATTAATTTAATGTCGTCTGCCTTGCCATCCGCTGGCTTGTGCTGGCCTTTAGGCAGGCACCGTTCTCCGAAGCCCTAGCTTTTGTAGAATCCCTAAATTGAATTAATGATAGTGATGTGTTCAGTAGCACAGAATAGAAATTTTTAACATCTGCTGGTGACATTTACAAGTACACTATAAACATATCTAAGTACCTATAATACAAGTTCAAATGAAAAGAATCCTAAAGTAGACGCAATAGATCTTACATTTATTTTTGTAGTTCCCGGGTGTTGATTCCGTTGCTCTGGTATATAAAGTACAGGGAATTCCCTAGTTTAAGACCACGTTATTCGTGTAATTAGTATTAAATAGGTTGTAAACCACTAATGTGCCGTGACCAGGATTACGGCAATAATAGGATACTTCGGGCCACAAAAATGTATTGGATAGTTTGAAGGAAAAGAGAGGAAAGGAAAGGCTGTAACAGGAAAAGGTACTACAATACATAATATACACTGGTTCAATACTATAAAACACTCCCTAACGTATAATTACATACGGATATGCTTCTGGATGATCATAAAGTAGACACTTACTCCAAAAGGGCCGAGTTGTACAGAATTAAAGATTGGTATTAACATTAAAATTAGCACATGATTAGGTTGAGAACTGGTAAAAGGATTACAATTAGACGCAATTGAATATTACAGCCGGACTGCTCGCTATCGCGATTGAGCAGGCAGTGACGACGGAGCGAAACAAAATGAGAATGGCGAGGCAAAGGAATGAAGGAACGATTCAAAATTTGAAAACAAGTGGCCAGGAACCAGAGAAAAGATAATAAAATGGCGGGATGACGGCGTAAGGAGGTCACATCGCCACAGTACCTGGCACTTTACTATTAGTGCACTCAAATATATCACAAGCTCATAGGTTTTCGGCGATTGTTGCACATAGGAAAAGAAACTGTGACGGTGTGACCTCCTTACGCTGTCATCCCACCTTTTTG
Organism: Hyposmocoma kahamanoa; assembly: GCF_003589595.1. Classification (NCBI taxonomy): domain Eukaryota; kingdom Metazoa; phylum Arthropoda; class Insecta; order Lepidoptera; family Cosmopterigidae; genus Hyposmocoma; species Hyposmocoma kahamanoa. Next base: position 2,743,972 of record NW_020654748.1, read on the forward strand.
TATCGCCTCTCTCCATTCGTATTGTATTGTTTTTTCTTCTTCTACTCATATTTAAATTTTGAATTGTTCCATTTTCCTTCGCATTCTGGTTTTATTTCTTTCGACGGTCAAATTGTCTATTTTTTTTTATTCTTTTCAAGTTTAATCATAATACAATCAATGTAAATCATGTATCGACCATAATAAGCGAATAACAGTCTATCTGAAATTCAACATTATACAACCCGATAAGGGGTAAGTTAAAGTTAGGGAGTGTTTTTCTTATTAATGTACTGTTTTTCTACATTTACCATGTTTTTCTACTTTTACTGCACGTTAAATAAATTTGTGGACTGGAAGTTTCCTGTTTTACTGCCGTGATCCTGATCACGGTTGTTAGGGTTAGAACTCTTTCAAAACTATTCCTGTTTTTGGATCTGAATTGCGTATATATCGGGTCCCTTACAGGTTCCATGATCACGGCTGACTGTTCAAAACGTTGGTTTGTTTGAAAAAATTAAATTAGATCCGAGAAAAATAGTGTCATATGAAAACCTGTTTTTTGTCGCAATTTTATAAAAGATCGTCGTATTAATAGATTCATATTGATGAGTGTATTGATCTGGTGTAACCTCATAAATCAACACCCGATGTTTACGAGGTACCAAACACACCTTTCCGTTTTCATAAACCAGGCCGACCCTGCAATTACGCATAATATTTCTCTATGATTTAGATGGTGTCGCGTGAACTGGTTCCTTTGACTTGATAGACGTTTACACCTTGACCAGCTGGATTGTGATTTCTCTCCACCCATTTAGTTGTAAATCTGTTTACTTCATTGTCGCGACACACGCCTCATTTACTCATTCTGCTGGATGTAAGCATCACGCCGATTCACATTGCAATGCCACTCAGATCTTTCTTAAAACGATCTGAGAGCACTGCCACTGCGTCTGTCACCCTGATACATAAGTTGACAAGTCCCATGTGCTCATCATTTCACCAGCACCCTTACCCTTCAAAACCGTAATGCTCAATTTACTGCTTGGCGGCATAAATAGGTAAGGTGGCAGTACTTCCCTGGAAGAACCATAGACTATAAGAATGTTAGTTTCTTTAAACTTATCTTTCAAAGGCTGGCCCAAATTGTAAACTGCAATAACTAAAGTATTTGTTCATTTACAAATTGTATATTTAACTGACTTCAAAAAAGGAGGAGGTTCTCAATTTGATTGTTTTTTTTTGTATATATGTTGCGCGATAAAATAAAATTTGTGAACCGATTTTAATGATTCTTTTTTTATTGGAAAGAGGGTACCTCAGTAGTGGTCTCATTTAAATTTTAAGAAAATATTCCATCTTTCTGATTGGCAAACTAGGGGATGAATCCGGTTTCGCTTACTTTCCGGTAACCGATTTCAATAAAACTTGGCAAATAGATGTAATTCCACGAACTTTTGAGGTCAGTTTTTTGATACTCCGTATTGAGATTATATCAAAGACAGAAACAAGTTAAAAAAAGAGACAAAACACCTGTTTGTTTTCTTTCCAAAACATTTGTTGTTTCTTTAGTTAGCGGAAAGTGAGCAATAATATTTTATATAAAGTTTTTGATATACAATGCTGCCAACACCCTTAAACATTGTAACAAATTTCTTCACTTTCAATACTGTCTGTCTGTCGGTAAATAACTTCAACTTATCTAGTCGAAACATTTATTCTAGCCGGTCCATTATCCATTGAATAAATTAACAACAAACCTGCATCCAGGTTCGATGCTCGAATAATGCAAAACACTACCTGTTAGCACCCGCTGCGATCGCTCAAGCTGTTGATTGAGTGTAAATCATGGTGTCCATTTGGCGGACAGAGGTTTTGTGTTTAATGAATAGTTAGTTTGCTGAAGGAGTCACCATATCTAGGAATCAGTTTGAAGTGGTTTGAAAACGCTTTAAATAGAAAAAGACGTTGTGCTTCCGTTCGAGCAGCTTTGTTGAAATCAAACATCGTTTTAGCTCTAATTTTTTCAATTTGTTATAAAGTAAAACAAAATTTTATAACTAATTACAATCTAGCCTTTTTACAAGACTAATAAGCAATTTTAATTTAACCTAAAATAAAAGAAACTTACATGAGAAACTGTCCATCGACAAAATATCTTTTAATGTTACTTATGTGGAAGATATATTTTCATGTGTTCATAGTCTTATTAAGGCGAGTCTCGCATCGCGCTATAAATGAATATGAATAAAATAGGAATAGGCGGAAAATATTTGATACACATCCATCGTCGAGAAGCGCTTGATGGCGACTGACGGGGCAACACGGGCGCGACGTGTCGTTAAACCGCTGAGCAATTCGTCCTTAAAAAGAAACTATCTCCAACAACTCTCTTTAAAAACAAACAAGGGACCTTTATGCAAAACTTGTTTATTTTCAGAACCCTTATAAGGTATAAATACACTAAGTACATTTACAAATTTCTTTCCGAAGTAATAGTGTAACAATTTTGGTCTTGTTTTTAAGAAAATTGATTAATTATTTAGTAATTGAAATTATTGTCGCATTAAGTGTATTTAAATTATATATTTAACCTTCAAGGGTGGCAACACGTGAAATTAGTATTGGTAGCAACACTTTCACATGTTTATGAATGAATATTGTTGTACGTGTTGGCAACACAAAAATGGTCATAATTAATCTTGTTAGAATATGGTAACCCACGTCTTCTACACCTTGTACCATGTAATGTGTGTGCTCCGTATTTATTAAAATATTTAAATCAGTACAAGTCATCTTTAAATTCAACATCACTACTACAGTCCGCGCTCCCAAGAGTACGTAAATAAAATATTTTTTTTTATACCCTTACCGCTTATTCGTTCCGAATCCGAAATTATACACATCTAGAAAATTCAGACCCACTTCGAATGTCCCTTGTGCACAAAGTCCGATTCGGACCTGAGAAAATACAAGTACCAGTTGTGCACCTAGAGATAAAATGACATTTCGGACACCTGTGACATTTCGGACCGTACTCTTTGCCGTGGCCTTTCTATAAGTTTTTATTTTTAATTTTACTTCGATTTATTACACTAAAACATAATTAACACAAATAAAAACAGATGCCAACGTTGTGCCTAGTGCCGAAGCTACAATCCTCTATACCTATAATGAATTGCCAAAAAACCTGTTTATATTACCATTCCAAGAAACGAACATTTTCATAAACCAGAACCGTAAGTAACAACTCTAACCTCTAAAGCTCGAGCTATAACCGTACCCAACCCATTTATTTCCTTAAAACCATTGCAAAAATAAAACTTTTGCACCAAAACATTCACCCGCATATAAAACTAAAATCGTGCACTAAATTTTCTCGCATTTGAAACGGCATTCGTCTGTAAATTTACCTTTGTCGAAGCCGTATTTTAAGTCTGGATACTACCAACTTTTACGTTCAGGGTAGACAGTTCTACTATTTTCAATGAATATTTGGCACGAAATCTACATAGAAGAGAGAGACAACTAGCACAGATGTGACAAGGATATTGTCTGGTTACCTATCAGTAGTCGGAAATGACATTTTCCAGAAATAACGTTTGGTCGAAATTTCATAACCTCGAAAGTAATTTTGAGAGGAAAATGTTTTTTTTTTTAAACCTTTTTTTAAAAGAAAAAGGAACATTTTCCTCTCAAAATTACTTTCGAGGTTATGAATTTTCTTTTAAACCTAACTAACCTAACCAAATCTAATCGTGTCTTTGCGATAAACATTCAACATATCGTGAAAGAACAACTGTTTCGTTATAATTCGGTTTACGGTGCAACGTCGCCGACAAATGCAATTTGTGTAGATTAGTTAGAAATAGTGTTTTATTATATTTTATGTATGTTATTCCTTAAGGTATATATTATATGTGTGTTTCTTATATAGCATTGAATTATTATATATGTTAGTCTATAAGGTACGTATTTATGTTTCTTTGTAACCTGAATACAAAAAAAATACATAAATAAATAAAGAAGAAAATTCTAAGAAACGTTATTTCGGACAAAAAAATTTCGAGTTTGTGACAGGTTACCATACTGGTTTCTTTACCCTTGTTTCTGCAAATAAGCAATGATAGCTTATATGGAGGAACCAGGGTTGGATTTCCATCAGCGGCCATAACCACAGATAGATAAAAACCTTTATTAGCTTTCATGGGGACATATTCACTAGAACTAATACTATGATGATTCATCATCATCATATCAGCCGGAAAACGTCCACTTCTGAACATAGGTCTCCCCCAAAGATTGCCAGACCCGCCGCCTTTACTAGATCATCCATCCATCTAGTAGGGAGCCGTCCCACTGGAGTGGTCCTTACCTTTCTGCCCCAACAGCCGTCAGTTCTACGAGCTATGTACCCCACCCATCTTGCTAATCCTTTGAGCTATGTCGGTGACTTTCGTTCTTCTACGGATCTCCTCATTTCTGATGCGATCACGTAGAGAAATACAGAGCATAGCTCGCTCCTTAACTCTTTGAACGACTTTGAGCTTTTTTATGAGGCCCATAGTAAGTGACCACGTCTCAGAGCCTAGGTCATCGCTGGCAACGCACCCTACTCGAAGACACTATGATTATACAAACAAATTACTTAAAAATCGGAAATATTAATAGGCAGTACTAAACAAATTTATATAGAAGTAATTAAACCAGGTTGTTTTGAAAGCATGACATTGGAAAAGAAAAACCAGCAGGTTTAGCATAAATTGTCCATGGCGCTGGTGTTCTAGCTGCTACGACTGTTAAGAAAGACGCCACTCGTCATCTCCGGCAGTCCACTGGCTTTACCCTTTCAAGATGGAATTTGAATTTGCTAATGGCGAAAGAAAATGTCATGAAACCTGCATAACGAAGAAAGGTTCCTGTTCAAAAACCAACAAGTAAGTTTAATAGAATTTGGTCCAAATTCTTCCGTTACAAGAGACTTGTCTCGAGCAATGGGATTTACATCAATTCGGTAAGTGTCTCAGTAAGTGACAGGGATAATTCCGAAAGATGGGTAACAGCTTTTTCCTTTGCGAGATAGCACTATTTTTCCAAAGCATCAGTATGGCAATTTGAAGAAACTCTGGAAAGTTGAATGACCAAAAATAGACTTCAATAGCTGACTGGTATTGCAGAAATTGTTTTCTACGAACTTTTGAATTCTAAATTTGAATTCAAATTTCGTATAATGCTTATTATAGTTCCGTTTTTTTTCTGCTTCTCCATCACGCATATTAAATAACGTATCAAGTAAGTGAGAAGTTATAATTGCAATACGAACACCTTTACTCACAAATTCACCTGCAGCAAATGATGGTACACGTTCGCTTATAAACTAACTGATCACTTTAACCTTACAAGACAAGAAGTTTATCTTCATATCTTTATAGTTAAAAAGTAACGTAACTACGTAAGTAATAAGTGACTTTCAGGTCAAGCTTGTGTCTTGAAAGTAAGAGATCACGTCTTATTATATATGTGTATATTGAGTTAGACTATTTTTTGGGAACAAATATCGCATGTTTTGTTTTTTTTTTTTTTTTTACTTTATTTGACTCTTTATAGATCTAATGGTCACCCCAGACTGAGTCAATGTACTCGATTTTAAAACCTAAAAAATAGTTATACATCTTCTTATGTTTCAACTTCACCTAGTCATAATTTCGTTATGATATGATAATACGTTATTATTTTATACCTAGAGTATATTTGTTGTTCGTAATTGTCTTTCTAATCACCTTTGTATTTGTGATTTATTATAACTATAAACAACATAAAAACACTTTATTACGTGATAGTATTTCTCGCGCCTTTTTACGCAGCTATAAATTCAAATGTACAACCGTTTGCTATCGATGACATCTATGTACAGTGTTTTTTAAATGACTCCCGAAAATTTTGACGGACTTTTTTACGACGGCTACAACGAATCATATAGTGTAGCTGCCTCTATTAGCACACTTTTATACAAATTAATTTAAAATAAAGCATGATCATTTTAAATTAAATCTACAATTAATATGAGGGTCTAAAGAAAAACAACAATAAATCACTCTTATTAGCACAGATGCGTCTTCTCGTATATAAAACAATGAATTATGTAAATGCATGAAGCGGTATTACAAAGAGACTAGGACAATGGTCGTCCTTGCAAGGTTGCTGCGAGCGGTGCCGGTGGGCGGAAACGTGAGCGCAATTGTATCTGAACGAGATAAGTTTGTACGTTCGGTTAAAATAACTAACTGGGTTAAAATACACATACTTTTGTGTATTGCTTTAAAATTGTATCGAATTTGTTATGGAAAGTATAGATGTTACGAGAAGAATGATATAATTTATGGAGGGAAAGGTTGACCTCGGCATACAAATCTCAACTAAATTCAGATTGGCCTTAAATAAATAAAATTATAAGCATAAACAAGCGTGTATTCTTAAATACGCCTGTTTATCTCATGGTTTTTCTGATTTTTAAGTAACAAGTAATAAGCCACATGAATGGGCTACAAACAATGATAGCCTAAATTGTACAGAATGAGCGATCTTCAGAAGGTAAAGAAACATAAATAAATTATTACATAACATTTTAGTTTTTGGGTCTGATCTGAACAACTTATTTTTGTTGTGTTATTTACTATTGTTATGCTCTTGCAAGTGGAGGACACGAAAGAATGTATTGTTTATTGCAATTCACATGTACGGTACTGGTGAATAAGCTTAAAATTATAGTAGGTACATACACGGGACACCCTGTAAGGGCATAGCAAATCGATGTCTTACTTTTTCAAACTCGTATCTTACAAAGAGTGATTATTCAGAAGATGACAAAACTTTCCATTGTTTTTTTTAATTTCATATCAAGGATGTTGTTAATTTGGATACATTACTTTAAGAATAGGTAAAAGCCAGTGTGTGTGCAAAGCAAATGTGTATATGCACTCCATTTCCAGCATTTCAGTAACTTTGTGCTGTAAGATACGAGTTTGAGGAACTAAGGCGACGAAATGTAAATATATGTAGGACAGTGGGAGACAAGCTTAATATATGGTAATAGTATTTTTTCGTTATTTTGTCGTTATTCTTCTAACATATCACATTTACTGAAAACGTAATCTTGCAGAAGCGTTTTACACCACATTGAGACAATTTTGAATGATCGGCTAAAAAGCTATACAATAATATTAAATTTTATTTGTCACCACGGTGTATAATTTAAACCAACTACCTTAAAACACATGACATAAAATCATAAGAACTACCGCCTTATTTTATGACAATGACATATTATTATCTTGTGATAACAAACCTATCTATTTAAAATCAATTGTAACGTGCACTGACTATAACTGTCACATAATAGTTAATATATTAATGAGTATTACAAACAGGATAAGCTAACGAACGTCCTTGGCAAGCCTGCGCTTGAGTTGAATTGAAAGCGATACGTAGGAGTAACTACAAGTACAGTGGGATGTATGATGTTTCTTTAAATAATTAAATTGACGGTTTTGGATAGTTAAAAGTACAGTCGACGCCCTAAGGTACTTGATCTTCTAGCCGACCTTTTGGTTCTAAAAGACTTTTTGTATATTCCAGCTTATACGTTAAAGATCAAATTCACATCATCAGTCATTCTCTGTTATGAAAAAAAAAACAAAATACTGATTTTGTGAAAAAATAAATAAATAAAGAAACAAAAAACAAAGTAAAAACAGAACAGGTCCAAGAAATAAGTTGACATAGTGTTCATTGGAGGTATCGAAATTGGCTTAAAAAGTTTCTTAAAACATCATTCACTAATGACGCAATTAGGAAATCATATGAAAATGAATTTAACAGTTCACAGTTAAAGGTTAACTTTGTTTAACACTTTTCTTCACGCTTATCTAATCAGAACCAAATGGTAAGGTATCTATCATCGACTGTATACAGGCCACTGTTTTTGTCATTACTATACTAATAAAGGTAACTTACAATGACGATCCAAATGAATAATTTACCTCACGACGTAGAATTTGAATTTGTGAATCGTGCTATGTAAATAACTTTTATCTGCAATATTTATTTTTATCGAATATCATGTTTTTTACTTCCATGTCTATTTTTTCTCAACATTTTTTATACGATTTGGAAGAACAGTAAATTTGAAAAAAGAATGACTCTAGTCGTCTTTTGATTATGAACGTTGACACCATAATCCAATTTAACTGCCTCCGTGGCCGAATGGTTACCATACCGGACTGCCACGCAGAGGTCCCAGGTACGATTCCCGGGCCGGGAGAAATATTTTGTATGGTCTTCTAAATATGTCCATGAGTATATTTGGTAGGCTACTGAGAATTCATTCGCATACTGATCTTGGTTGAGACATCTTTGGCCTAAATAGATTCAGAAAATCCGTGAACGCTGACACCGTGTACGAGTATGGCTTTCATGCATTAAAGAGCGTACCTACATTACAACTTTCATCGTTAGAAATCGAGGTGTTGCAGAAAAATGTCTTCCGACGTATGAATGTGTCTTATTCTCATATAAGCGGACGTACGTTGCCAGGGCGCATATTGTTTAACGCCTCATTGGCAAATCTTGTGAACTAAAGTAATAAACTAGGTTGCATTAGTATTCTACACTCATGGACGTATTTAGAGGTACGCTAAAAAAATTCATCACTAACCACATACCAGAACATTTGGGATCAGAACGTTTAGAGTTGGTTGTTTTTCAAAAACATTGCATCTATACTTGATAATGTTAATTATTTATAATATACCAAAGTAAACTGCCTCCGTGGCCGAACGGTTGCCACGCCGGACTGCCACGCAGAGGTCCCAAATTCGATTCCCGGGCCTGGAGAAATAGTTGTATGGCCTACATAAGATAAGATAAGATAAGATATTGATGAGGTGTAAATTCAGAACGCATCCGAAGATAACTTTTTCTTTTAATTAAAAGAAACTGATGTTCAACTGTTCTTTCATCTACCATTTTCCTCGCTTTAGTGAGGTGAAAAGTTGTGTGTTTCGCTCGGCAGCAAAGTTGTTTAGCGTCTCGTGCCTTGAAACCCTCGCTACGCACAGGAATCTATCTTAGCTTCCTTCGCTTGTTTCAATACAAGCTCTCACAAACTCACGTCAAATAACAACTTTGCAGCCTCACATAACAAATAACTATTTTTCTAAAGTTAAAAAAGAAAATAAAGGTTTCTTTTTTAAATGGCCATCTAAAATACTATGAAAATTTCCGTATTATAATATGTCTTAATATTTAACATAAACAAACTACTTAATATCATCATTAACCCTTTTACACGTCCGTACTGCTGCGTACGTACTGCTGGGCACGGGTCTCCTTTCAGACGAGGGTCTGGGACATAGTCGTCACGCTGGCCCAATGAGGGTTGGGAATTTTACACGTTTTCCGAGGGTTGTGAACCTTCTTCAACGTGCAGGTTTCATCACGATGTTGTCCTTCACCGAAAAGGTCATGATAAATTTCATATTAAATTTCGCACATAAATTCCGAGATGCAAGGCCGGACTTGAACCCACGACCTTTTGCTTGAGACGCAGTAGGCATTAGGCTACCACGGCTACACTAGGCTACTACTTAATATGAAAAATATATATTACCTATTACTTTTATCAGAAAATCCTACAAAACTCATTTTTATTCGGAATTTTAATTTGCTACTTGTCACTTTCTTTCTTCCAAGAGTGATACAATATTACTATTACTTACCCAAACCACAAATTAGGTACGTGGGAGGAGGCTTAAGCACGGATCTGGAATACGCCCCCCGGACAATTTCGAGTGCGCGGGGGGCCCCAGCCACGAGCAGAACCCCTGGGGCCACGTAGCCAGCGTATCGAAGCTCGGCAGTCGCCGCAGCTAGCGCACCCACCCACCAGCATTTTGCGTTTGCTGCTAGGAAACTCTGAAAAAGAAGAAACAGGTTTGTTAACTAATACCATAAAAGATAAGACTTATACCAAAATACCGGATCTCCCGGTTAACACAGATCTTGCAGGTTATTTCAATAATGTTTGTGTACATAGGGCAACCCCCAGAGTTTCTTACTCATTTTCACAAGGAATAGAATAAAATTAAATAAATTAAATATTAGACAACATCATAAACATTGCTCTTATCCCAAACTAAGTAAGTAAAGCACTTGTGCTATGGAAATAGAAAACAACGACAGTACTACAAACACTCAAACTCGAGACCATGTAGAAAAGTGAGTTTTCAATATTGACCCGGTTGAGAATCGAACTCGAGTCCTCAATGATGATGACAACATGATTCAACTGCCTCCGTGGCCAAACGGTTACCATGCCGGACTGCCACGCAGAGGTCCCAGAATCGATTCCCGGGCCGGGAGAAATGTTTGTATGGCTTACATTTATTTCTCTCGTGAGTTTGGGTGTAATTTGTGGTTGTCTATGTGTGTGTCCATGGCACCCGCGACACAGGGTTTCCCTAGTGCGGGGCTATGTTGAGTGTGTGCGTTATTTATTATTTATATTTATTTATTATTAAATAAAAAAACCACTCGATCAAAGAGGTCGTGAATAGATATCGTTATGAATGAGTAGTAGAGTACAATCAACATGATGATTTCAGGTTTTAAGTTTGTTGTCATTTGTTCACATAAGATTTTTTGTGTTTGATAAGCTTCATCAATGCCAGTCGCATTTGAATCTCTATAAAGACACTATGAGAACAATATTCAGTGAAATTTTATCTTTTGTATTGTAGTGGCCCTTTTGTATCTTTTCTTGTCACCGTTGCAATGCTTCACCAATATACATTTGTCTCAAATTTCGATACAAATAAACTTAACTTTTCTTTACCATTAATACCCTTTGATTTCAAAATCTTCTTAAGTAAACAATATTCAAAACAACCGTAATCTCCAAATTCGGACTTTAAGAAGTTTATTATTATTGTACTACCTACAGTTCCTGTCAAATCAGTTCATTCCCTCCCAGTCAAAATGTAATCCTTGACCCCGTTGATACGATAACCGTCGAAGCTGGCTTTTTGGCATTTCAGTTTTGTAACCGGCACTTTCCGTCTTGTCTTGTGATTTACGAAATTCGTCATTATTAAGTAATAAATACAGTCTTTATTAAGACTTTATTATCTTGCAATGAGTTGTAAATTGGCCTGCGTAACGTAGTTTTTGTAGTTGGTGACGTATTTCGTTCCTTTCTAGTACTTAATACTTGACGTTAACATTTAGCATTTATCGCATTTACAATGACATCTAAATTCACCTCTGGTCCATACATTACGTGTGCCCTTCCAGGAAAACGTCACAATTTTGCTGATCATGATGAAGAATTTATACTAGCAGTAGAGCTCCTTGTGAAAGAGTTCGTCTAGGGTAGTACCTACTGCCACCTTACCTATTTCTGCCGCCAAATAGCAATGTGTGCATTACTGTGTTACGGTTTTGAAAGGTAAAGGCACATTACAGGCCCATGAGACTTGTCAACCTATATCTAAATCTCTCTTTACATTTAAAGCTCTGCGTGGCACAGTAAAAAAAATCGTGAAATATAGCAAAACAAAAATTATAAAGTTACAAAATTTGTCAATATGCAACAGCGAAACAACAGGCGTCTCCAAAGCAATAGGTTTTCCCATTATCGTCACGCTCGGTTAGTCGTGATCAACGTGAGAATTGCCTTGTACAATTCTCTTTTAGGAACTTCATGAATGATAACTAACATACTGTCAAGCCCGTGCTCCGCTGTGGTAAGCAAAAACTTAAACTTGTAAAGCTTGCTTTCGATCGATTATAAGATTTTCTCTAAACGAAGCACAACGTCATAAAGTACTGAACAGTATCATTAACAATGTCTGATTGTGAAGAAAACTCGTTAAACTACATACAGTAAATTACCGTCCGGGATAAGGGCCTATGCAGATGTAGGAAACCGAGTACATTGGAATTTTTCTTTACGTAATAATAGGATATGATATTGGACAGAACTAAAAACTAATTAAGAGGTAATGAAACTATTTTTCCGGATTTAAATCGCGTATATTTGTTTTTTCAAACAAACCGACGTTTCGGGCCCTTTACAGGTCCCATGGTCACGGTTGACTCGGTTGTTTCGGGCCCTTTACAGACCATGGGACCTGTAAAGGGCCCGAAACGTCGGTTTGTTTGAAAAAACAAATATACGCGATTTAAATCCGGAAAAATAGTTTCATTTCCTATGTGTAACAATCGCGAAAACCTAAGAACTCGATAATTAAGAGGTGTTAAAAATAGTGCAGGACAAGAGTAGTTTATTAAAGACAACAGAGAACCAAACGGACAAGATGTTTGGGCATCTAATTACATCACGATAGTTTTCTTATCAGCAGAAGGGAAGCTCAATGGAAAGTGTCGTAACGGGAACTCAAAATTAGACTGCTGAATAGAGATGGATGGCATTTACTCCAATAAACATAAGCCAATAAGAAGAATAATAGTAATATATTATTGGAGAGATGACGTCAATCCGGAGGTGCCTGAGGCTTGGACATGATTGGCTGTGGACAGGAATGAGTACCACAGATTTGAGGAACCTTGCGCCCAGAAATTAGCTTTCCGATTAATAAAAAAACGTGTCTTAGTTGTACAAGTTATATATTGCGTTGAAAAACTTAATTTAGGTGAATGTAAAGTTTACTGATTTTTTTTAATGATCCCAAATGACAGGACGAACAAGTCTTGCGCCTAGTGGTAAGAGACACGTCTGTCCATAACAGTTGCAGTATCACTCAGAGCTTTAAAGCGCAAAGGTCTGAGAAGCACCGCCACTGCGCCCGTCACGCTGAGACATAAGATTGACAAGTCCCATTCGTCTGTAATTTCACTAGTACCCGGAATCATGTATTTGAATTTATTGTTCATGGCCAGAAGAACTGTAGAACAGTTTTACTTAGCTTCATTGCCTTTACCTCCTCCATATTCTCCTCATCTGCCTGAGGCATAAGTTTGTCAAGGAATTCATTTCTTGTGCCCTTTAGAGTAATATCGGTATAGAAAGTTTTAATCGCAGTGGAGCTCTTTGTACAAGAGCTCGTCCAGGGAAGTACTGCCACCTTACCTATTTCTACCACTAAGCAGTAATGGTCACATTACTGTGTTCCGGTTGTGAAGGGTAAGGGTGCTGGTGAAATTACAGGCACATGAGACTTGTCAACTTACGTCTCAGGGTGACGGGCGCAGTGGCGGTGCCCCCAGATCTTTATCATTTAAAGCTCTGAGTAACACTGCAACTGTTATGGGCAGGCGTGTGGCGTCACTTGCTATTATTAAAAAAAAGTACAGATGCGTCTTTTACATGGCTGAACCTACAAGTATGTGCTCTCATTTAGGTTGAGTGTTTTCTAATAAAAAAAAATTATCATACAATTAACAATACCATCATGCAAAGAAATGACATTATATTACATATATATTTTTTTTATCTTTAGTTAATGAGGGTTTTTTTTTATTAGTAAATGTTATATAATGGTGATTTTAAAGAAATGAACCGATGTTTACTTCACATACTAAAAACAATAATGCGGCAGCAATCATACTAATTAATTACCTGGACCAAACTAGGAAATTGTATATACTAAGAGCACCAAAGGATTAAAATTTACACCGGGTGTGGAATCCAGAGCACCCAGACCATAACCAATTACGATAAGTCCGTTACATTACTCCACTTGGGAATCAACAGGAGTTTCGCATAAAGCGTTTATAGCGCCAACCACTGTGTCACCGATGTCATCAAATATTCTCACATTTATTATCTAAGACTTCAACCATCGTCTGCATAGGCCCTAAACGTTATGGAGATTAGAATTTTCCTAGGTGTGAATCTAAAATAAGCGAAAGCGGTCGATGAGGCGACGAGGTAAATTGCTTTCAACGTCTAATAATAATATCTATCAACACAACAATAATAAATAGTTTCGCAGGTAGGCAATAAACTATTAAATGTAGTTTACGCATGTGTGCAAAACATTTCTCCAAGGGACACTCATGATTAAGACGTCCGAGTTAGTTTTGGTGCATAGTGAAAGACTCCTAAGATCTTTGTGATTTAAAGCTCTGAGTGGTACTGTAACTGCAATGGACAGGCGTGTCGCTTAACACCAGTAGCACGACTTGGTATCATAAAAAAAAGTAATTGCTTTGTCGTTTTTTAATTTTTAATTTTCTTATTTATTTTTAACACACTGATAGACCTTCACTAGGGACTCCTGTATCGCAGGCGTCGTGGACATCACACACATAGACAAACTCATCATCATATGTCGGTCATACAAATATTTCTCCCGGCCTGGGAATCCAAACCGGGGTCTTTTCGTGGCAGATAAGCATGGTAATCGTCCGGACAAGGAGGGAGTTCATTATTGAGGCCAGTTCAGATGACAACAGTTATCATCATAAAAACTTCCCGCCTGATTTCACCCACTGCTGGGTATAGACCTCCAATTTTCTGTGCTACTTCCCACGATCCCGTGCTAATCTCATCCAGGTTTGCCGTAAGTATTTATATGCCGACGCGCGCCATCTCGTTCATTCCTTTTTGAAACGGTTTTTTTGCAGGATCTTATTTCTTAACGAACGTTCTTCAATACGTTCACAAGAACACCACGTTTATGATCCTGTAACGTTCGCTAATAAATAAGATCCGGCAAGAAATCATTCCTGCGATGAATAGGATGCCACTGCGGGAACGGTCCGTTACTATAGTACCAATAAGGCTTATTTTTAACTGACTTCAAAAAAAGTGGACGTATTCTCAATTGTCAGAACGGAACGGATTTTGTAATTATTTTATTTAAAAGAGGGTACCTCAGTATTGATCCCATTAAATTTGAAGAAAATATTCCACCTATAAGGGTGGCAAACTAGGGGATGAATCCGGTTTCGCGCACTTTCCGGTAGCAGATTTCAATAAAACTTGGCAAATATATGTAATTCCACGAACTTTTGAGGAAGGTTTTTTTTTTTCATAAAAAAGTTATTTGGTGTTTAGTTGAAATAAACAATTTTTTGCGTCTTCTTTTTTCTCGTGTTAATTATAAGTCACGAATCGATTTCCAAATATATAAAAAACTAATTCCATGAGATCATACTTAAAAGTAATAGCAAATTAATTCATAATACACTTTTGGACTTAGATTGCAGCGTTTTATGGATATATATATTGTTTATTGTCGATTGCTATTGTTTATCATCGTGATCAAACCTGCAAGTCGAAAAAAGTTCACAACCCTTGGAAAACATGTAAAGTGTGGTAAACATTAATAATAATAAAGTGTCAGACAATCACACCAATTACGCCTCTTAGTAACAGTTGATCTTCTTGTGAAGTACTACCACCTTGCCTATTTCTGCCGCCAAGCAGTAATGTCACCGTTACTGTGTTCCGGCTACACGCCTGTCCATAACAGTCGCAGTGCCACTCACAGCTTTAAATCGCAAAAATCTGAGCGACTTTTCACCCGACACCCTGAGACATAAGCTAACAAGTCCCATGTTTCTGTAATTCCACCAGCGCCCTTCAAAACCGGAACACAATAATGCTGACATTACTATTTGACGGCAGAAACAGGTAAGGTGGCACTAATTCCCTGGTCAAACTCTTCTACAAGGAGCTCTAGTGGTACTAAGATGATCTGAGATTGCCGGAATGAAAGCTCTCAGTCCACTATGCTGGCCCGTTGGGGACTTCACAGGTTTTTCGAGGGTTGTGAACATTCTTCGGCGTGCATGTTTCATATCTATGATTCCCTTCATCTTCATACATATTCACACAGTTAAAATGTTTAAAACGAACAATTTGATATACACATTACGTGTTCTCCGAGAGTTTATTGATCTGCAACCCGATTCAGAACTCTTCGACATTTTAACCGATTCGTTCAATTGGATATCGTTCTCGAATCGAAGGGCGCTTTCCGAGCTATTCAGAGCATTCGAGTAAAACGGATTGATGCGGATTCGGATACGATATCGTTATCCAACAGCGTTTACGAAGTTAGTGGGCGAAATAGATTATAAGAAAAATTAAAATCCCTATATATAAATTTTTAAGACTTTAAAGGCCTTAAAGATGCATTAAAATAAATTAATAAAATTGAACAAAATGCAGTCTTTATTTAAAATAATAAGGGATTTAAACAGGAGGACGTTCGGTAACTTTCATTCGATAACTGTGTTCTAAATAACGTCGTTTAAAAAAAACGGCATGTAGCCTTTGCCGGTCGAGAAGTTCGAGTAATCGTACGGGTGTGACGTCATCGGGTTAGGTTTCAAATACGACAGTTTGACGTTCGATTCGGGTGTTGTGAATGAAAATGAAAAGAAATCGTTCGATATCGAATCGATCCACAACTGAGCTATCGTAAGGTTCTGAATTGACCCCTCGGTTGGAAGTCATTATAAGTCAAACCACAAATAGCAATCAATAAATCGCAATATAAATAGTTTTACTTGGATATTAATCGATGGACAAGTCATGAAACTAGTGTCAAGAGTAAACCTGATGTCATCTTAACCTTAATGATGTCATGTTATGCCAGGACCTTCAAGTTTGAGGATGTTTGAAGTGTTTAAATATTTATTTAAAAGGTAAATTACAATGTCATTTCAAGCAGGAAAAGATTAGGTAAATTGATTGGTACGAGTTTGTTTTTTTTATGTGAACATTTTCTTGTGTTATATAAGATTTTATCTTTTGTATCTATGATTGCACTACCTTGGCAAGGATGGGGAATTTATATGATATTTCAGAATATAGCAATGGTGCTTTGAAGTAGAAATAAATATAGAAGTGGTGCTTACTCTTGCAAATTCTATATAGATGGAGAACTCTAACCGTAAGAATGAAAAACGTATGGTTTCTGGATGTATATAATAATTGTCTATCAATAAACAGCTCAACACTTCCTATAGGTCCCATGACGAGTCTGGTCTACTCTCTTGGGCTTACGGCCTACAAACATACTAAAATAAAGTAATATATATAAGTAAGTAATACCGAGTTCTTAGGTTTTCGCGATTGTTACACATAGGAATTGAGACTATTTTTCCGGATTTAAATAGTGTTTCCTCTGATGAAAAATCCTAAACAGACAACAGACTGCAGTACTAATTAATGTGTTTTAATTTATTCTAATTTCTATTATTAATTAATAACAAATTGAACTTAATAAAAATTCATTCAATAAAATGATTTGTAAAACGTAAATTGGAATATTTTCTTTGCAAAATTAAAAATAAGGTATTTAATTAATAACTTTTGTAACTATAGTGAAAAAATACGGTAGTTTGCATTAATATTAGACAGAACTGGTTTATGACTGTACCACCTCAGTCAACCGTGACCATGGGACCTGTAAAGGGCCTGAAACGTCGGTTTGTTAGAAAAAACAAATATACGCGATTTAAATCCGGAAAAATAGTTTCATTTCACATATGAGTATGTTTGTTATAAACCGATTAATAGTTAATAATTAGATAATTTTTTTATTTCTATTTTTTCAATATTAAGCAATATTTTTAGTATAACTTCCTTTATTCGATAGTATGTAGTTTTTTTACGACACTTTTTCGTCCCGTCACTTGATATTATAAAAAATACGTAAATATTAAAATTATGCAACTGTTTAAAAGTTATATATTTCTGGATTCCATTTATATTAATTCCAATGCATTGCCTTAAGGCAAGTCACCGGAAGAGAAGACGGAAAAACTGTTTTGCTAGGTCAAATGGTTTAGGTATTTACTATTAAATAACTGTTTTACAAAAAACATACCATATACCTAAAGATATTGTCTAAAGAATGTGCTAATATGTTGCACGATAGGATGTACCTTAACCGATCATATAAAATCCCGAAAACAGACTAAAATAAAAGTTTAAAACTCATTATTTAAGAATAAAATGTCTAATTTCGCACTTAATTTTTATATGGATATATTTCTCTTTAAATACTTCAGAGAATCTGCTAAATTTTAGTTTTCAACTGAAGCTCTGAAGCTATCCTTAAACTTGAAAATTGTCTAGCGCTATAACAGATCAGGTCTGTGCCAAATTTTCTCCACCTAGAATGAATGCAAACACTTTATTGTACAACACAAACAAATTACAAATTTTTAACAAAGAAATAGAATGTTATTATACAAAGGCGAGCTGATCCAGCTAACCTTTGAATAATTGAAAGGAACGTTGGCTCATGTGTCGGCAATAAAATCTAATAAATTATTAAATTGAACGCTACATATTCAATAATGAAAGAATAAATTTATAATATCAAATGTACACACGAATACATAATATTAAATAAATGATAATACACTAATACATATAAAATAAATAATAAAATGAATGTATAAAGTAAGACTATAACTAAATATGTGAAATGAAAAAAAAAATAGTTTGTAAGCTCTAACATGAGGAGTCTGAATAATTCCAAGATTGCCTGTTCTTATTTTATTCATATGAATTTTGAGCACGCGGATTGTGGGACGCGAAGGGCGGTCCCCCACCCCTCACCTAAAATCTCTCACATCCAAACACCTTGCCTTAAATAAATCCAATGTCGACTCAGCGCAAACGAGTTTCGTGTCCAAGACAAAAACCACCAATATCAATTACCATAATCAACGTCTCTACCACACCAATACGATTATTCAGTGTCAAAATTAAAATGGTCTTTGATCCGCTTATTTATATTGGATAACGTAGATTCCATCTGACATTTAACGCTTCGAAAGCTTATTTTGAAGCTGGCTGTACATAACATTGCACCGAAAAGACAATTCATTGAACCTGAATAATAAATCTCCC
This sequence comes from Hyposmocoma kahamanoa, assembly GCF_003589595.1. Classification (NCBI taxonomy): domain Eukaryota; kingdom Metazoa; phylum Arthropoda; class Insecta; order Lepidoptera; family Cosmopterigidae; genus Hyposmocoma; species Hyposmocoma kahamanoa. The sequence goes on from NW_020654748.1 coordinate 2,762,852, forward strand.
AACAAGTAGGTACTATTATGCGAATTAATAAAATCAAAACACACTATATGACTAATAACTTACAATCAATTGTCAATTACGTAAGATGATTAGATTATGATTACTTATAATATTGTTGACATGTGCTTTGAAAGTTGAAACAATAACCGAAGAAGATGATGAGATATAATGAAAGTAGGTGGGAGTGCGTTACGCCCCGTAGATGGATCGATGTGGACTGGAATGTGTGACGTATTGGCGCATTGCACTGCGAATTTAAAACGGCAGACGAGTTTCAAACCTAACACACGTTTTTTACATCATATTGTTACGTCGAGCTTTGATTACGAGTATTATGAACAGAGAATTTAACTACAGCACGATTAGCAACATTATTCTGTTTAATTTTTTGTTTCTTATCTTCTTTTATTTTGTAATTTATTGCTAGGTGGTGAATGCCGGTGTACGGGTCAAACCAAAGCTGGTTTTTGTTACACCGTAGGCAGCCTATGCCGTCGTAACTTACTTGCTATGAGAAAACACGACATAAATGTGGAATCATCTGTTACAAATGAACGTGGATGACCTTAGTATTTGTAAGAAATATACAACGTTGAAATTTCAACTGCTAACTTTTGAAACAAATGTTTTTCGCAGTATGACGGCTATATTTAAGTTTTCTTAGCTCCCATTTCTTTATACAGAAAGAGCCATTTGTTTTTCGATGACGTCATTGTTGATGTTTTTAATTCATTACAATGTAAAATATGACATGACTAGGAGGAGAGTGTGTGTAGGAACTTTATAATTTAATTTCATACTTACCGTTCCTACTTCGGTCTACCAAAAACATCGCAACACATCAACACCATCCTTATGTTGGTGATATACCATTCACTCGTACAAAGCGCTTTTTGTGACGGCAAAGGAATGGAAAACACAGCCGGTAGGTTTCTGTGTTTCCCGAAAGCTGCAACTGAAGGTTATTCAAGAGTAGAATAAATGGGCAGTTACTAGACAAATGCGAAACGTTTGCCACATCGTCGCCTAACATCAGATCAGGTAGCGGCCTAGCGTTAGACAATAAAAAAAGTACATCATCATCATTCAGTAGCAGTAGAGGTCCTGTGAAAGAGTTCGGCCAGGGAAGTACTGCCACCTTACCTATTTCTTTCTTTTGAAGAGGCTGGTGAAATTACACGTCCCACTGGGCACAGGTCTTCTTTCAGGCAATGGTTCAGAAAGAAAAAATGTACAGGCGAACACCAAAATAAATTTCGACATCATTTACAATTTTTTTAAAGCATCCTAATGTAATCTGATATTAATATTGCTATTAAATGTCACTGAAGAAAAGCAGACGACATCAAAATTCTTTAACATTTTCTTAACAACATCCATTTCCGGCGTCTGAACGCGATCATAGCTGTAAAAAGGAAGCGATTTGTCGTAAATTCAATAAAGTTCCATTAAAGTTGGACGGCAGTGTTGGGCGATACACTGAGTGGTTTAGTGTGACGTTTTAAAAAACAGGACGACACTTTTTAGAGACATGCGTTTGGAGTTAAAAATACGCCTTTTGTTACTTGAATGGATGTAAAAATTTACGGGTATCATTGCAAAAATTTGAACTTTTTTTTTCCGATGTCTCAAACTGTCATATTGGCAGATGGATGGACTTTGAAACCCCGTTTAACGGACAGACCTTTATGAAGAATCCAATAATAATTTGGAATGCGACAGACTCTACAATGTTACATAACTTTAGGGACAAGTAAAACGTTTGTCACTATTAAAAATCCAACTTCACAGACAAATATGTTGTCGTTGCAGCAAAGAATGTAGGTTGAATCGCTCAAGTTAAATTGTTTTCTTAGCTAAAGTTACACTTTGTACATTTATATACATTTTATTTGACTGTTAATACAATAGTGTACTAACTCAAAAAGTGTATTTTTCGGAATCGATGAAAAATGAATTACTCACTTCCCGTAAATGATTTGTATAGGTTTGTAAACAAATATTAAACAAAATCTAGACAGATTCCTGTTTGCCAAATAAATTTAAAAATGAAATGGAAAAAATGATTTCATATCTTACAGCTTCGCAGAGATATAGCGTCTTTTAGCGTATTCTATCGCCTGTACCACGGTGAGTGCTCTGAAGAGTTATTCAACCTTATTCCTTCCTCTCCTTTCCATCAGCGGACCACCCGTGCCGGACTGCGTTGCCACGGTTGGACGGTCAGTTCAATACCGTCCCGCACTAAAAAGTTTGGCAATTCGTTTTTATGCCGGGTCCTTCAAACGTAGTGTGAAGAAGCATTTGGCCAGACCGGCAAAATGATAGTGACGGAGTGAAGATATTTGTGTTTTCCATCCGATACTCTCATCTCTAGACTGTATTCGCACTTTCCATCAGGCGCAGTGCAGTCATTTTGCCGAGTCACAATAAAAAAAAAAAATATCTTTGAACAAGGACAGTTTTGTCCAGAACTAGCTCACAAAAAGTTTTCTCATACTGAGTTATGTAGATGTCTTTTAATTGTTCCTTATAATATTCCAACAACCGTTTTATTAACGTGCAGAAAATAAAATTTTACGTTCTGAATTGGTATAATCTTGAATTTCACTTATTTTGGGATTAAACACTACAAATAGCAATTCGATGTGTATATTTCGAGCAGGTGTTAAGAATTTTGTATGAAACTGCGATGCTTTTGTCGCTACTTGGGAGAGTTCTCCTTATTTATAGTGATTGTTTGGTTTCATTCACTCAACTTACCATTGAATTACTTTCAACTCATTTTGTTAGACCTCATATCTATACAGACATTTTTGAAAGGGACTAAAATATTAACATATGATGTTATGTGTGTCTATGTAAACAAATTAGTCATAATCCCAGTTCAAAAAACTCCCTTAACAATTGACACGGTCTACCGCCGATTACCGTGTGAGGGCTCCGTTCCTTTGTTTATTTTTTTCTTTTTAAAGTGGATAAAATGCTGTCATTGTAAATAATTTCGAGAACATTATTATTATTTGTAACTGAGGAATGATGGAGAAAATAAATCCCCTCCCTTGTCATAAGTAACGCGTTTGCATTTTGGTAACTTTCGAGATATTGAATCATAAAGTCTTTTTCTTTAAAAAAATCAATTACGCTGATTTTGCTTAACAATAAAACTGAAACTAAATAAGACACAAAAAAACCGCTTACAGGAAGTTGTAGATCTCGTTTTGCTGATTCCTGATATGTTAATAATTCTATTTCGCTAAAAATATCGATTACGCTAGTTATGATAAGGGGGACAGATAAAGTTTACGTCTAAGTAAGTTTAAAGATAACATGCGAAAGTATTAAAAATAATTGCACGTAATTATGCCGAAAATAACCAACCCGAAAAAGATAATTTTTATAGGTAAGTGTTCCAAAATACCAAAGCTTGTTATGAAATTAATATTCTTACTATGCAAAAATTTAAGAATTTGAGGTGAAGGTGGACTGGATACTTGTAAAAAATACATCCAATTAATGTAAAGACGTTCACAGTTTGAAATTATGACCGTGTTGCAATCTTTTAAAGCCCAAAAACCATTACTTGCGCAATCATTTCAGTTCCAATTCACGTATCTAGTATCCACTTCACTTTCACAAAAGACCCTACTAGTGTTCTAAATTATAATGTATATAAGGGTCATTATACTGTACGTAAGTGCATTTAACGTGATTTTACGTTCAAATAGACAGAGGCCACGTACATAAATCAATTTAATTCAATTACAAACAATGTAAATCAAACACTCACTGTTGCTTCACTGATTCGATGTGCTTTTGTTATTTGTGAAGTACAGTCATGTATATGATTCGCTATGAAGTTGATGTTGTTTTGCTGCCAATGGTTATTCTTATTTTGTTTATTTCTTTTATCTTGTTTGTTTATGGTTATTATATTGAAAAGCCGAAAATAATTGATCTTTTTTTCAAGATTTACTCGTAAATATTAACATTTTTGAGCTATTGTCCACGTTCTTTGTTGCAAGAAAAGTAAAATGTAAAAGAGTATTTATTTATGTCATACGAAGATTGAAAGTATTTACAAAGCGAAACTTAAATGAAGGAAAGAAAATGAAGAACAGGCTGTATGACATTATGCCAAAGCCGTTAAAACTGTACTTAAAAAAAATAAAAGTGTAGCTTTCAAAATGGCCATGCATATAACGACTTCCCGCCAAAAACATATCAGAAAATTAAACTACTTATTGAAGAAAAATTACGGATTCGCTCTGGACCTTTTGGAGGGAAAAGTGTCGTTTTTATTTTGACTTTCAATTATTTTGTGAAATCTAGTTTAAAGTGGAATAGGATAGTGCTATTGTGCCTTAATCGAAGATTAAAACGCGAACGCGTATCGGCCCTTTTTAAAGAATCCCGAGTCAATCCAAGCACGCCGCCTCAAATTGCCTATCCTCTTAGTGGCGGCCATATTTACAGAAACATATTTAAACTTCATGTATAGGCTGATGGCTTTGCCAAAGCCTTAATAAATTAAAAAAAAAGAAAAGAAAAATTACAATCTAAGATCAGGCAGTATCGCCAATTAGACTGACGCCTTATACTGTCCCGAAAGACGAAAAATTTTACTACTATAAGAAGTGTACAATAATGTAAACAAATTATAAATATTAAATATTGAATATTTAAACGAAAAGAGATATTGCAACAAAATATACACGAAATAACAAAGAAAACATTTTGTTTATCATTGATCTTCGAACAAATATATAGGCCTTGATCTTAAAAATACTTAATTACCTGGCGTGACAGTAACATACGACGAATCATTTGCCAAGGTTTATTGAAATCGGTTACCGGAAAGTGCGCCAAACCGAACTCATCTCCTAGTTTGCTACCCTTGAGGTGGAATATTTTCTTTAAATTTAAGTGGGGCTAATAGAGGGTACCTCTAGGACAAAAAGGAGGTATCTCAGTACTCTCCTTCCAACAAAAAAAGAATCATCAAAATTGGGTCACACATAATCGCGAACATACACACAAAACATTAATAGAGAAGCCCTTTTTAAAGTCGATTAGAAATATTACGAAGTACATGAAACAAATTATGTAATACTTTATGACTCTCCTATTTAACCATAAAACAGTTAAGTACAGTCGCATTGACAATCTCCTCCTTTTTTGAAGTCGATTTATAATCGCGTAGCATACACGTAACAAACAAAAAATACAGTCAATTAAGAACTTTCTCCTTTTTTGAAATCGGTTAAAAGTTCATATTTATTTCGAGTTTATTTCGAGTATCTTATTAAACATTACTTATTAATCTAAATGCTATAAAAGATTACGAAATGATTACTTTAGGCGACTGTCGCAGGGGAGGCTAGTGTGTCGAAATTGTGTGTATGTACACTTACAGATGTTAATAACTTGACGTTTACAGCGATCCTTATTGATATTTACGGCATACATTGCGCAAGTGTATCCCATCGCATTGGTGGCTTAGTAGTTTATTGCTTTTACATTGCTTTCATTGAGGCTAAGAGTTGCAATAACACAATGCTAGATTTATTATTTATTTGTTTCATAAATTACATAGTATTACAATAATTTACTAAGACACTGTGAAATAACACAGTAACATTTAATATTAATTACGGCATTTAGACGCTCATATCTCTTCTCACATGCACCACACACACATTCTTTATTTATTCATTCCTTTATTGCGTACTATAACGTTATATACAAGGTGGTAGGTAACATAAATTAAGATCATTACGGGCCCTGTAAAAGCACAACAATAACAAAAAATCTGAATAAATTAAACTAATTCTAACCCTATTCCATTTGCTAAAAACGCCTTAAGATTATTACAGATACATATTGTTCTTTGTGTATTTGTTGAAAAAAAGTTTCCAACACAAACAACTGATTATCAGTTATATTAATTTTCTTTTACAATAATATGATTTATTAAACATATTTATCTGAATTATGTATTAAATTAACTTATCTGTTGTGTCTGCTTCCGTGGCCGAACACTACTTTTCACTTTTTTCTTGTTATTTTTTTTTTGTTGGTTACTATCACTGCCACGCAGAGGTCCCAGGTTCGATTCCCGGGCCGGGAGAAATATTTATATGGCCTACATTTATTTATCTCGTAAGTTGGGTGTAATTTGTGGTTGTCTATGTGTGTGTCCATGGCACCCGCGACACAGGGTTTTCATAGCGATCAGTGTGACTTGTAAAGGGGCCAAAATGTTGGTTTGTTTGAAAAAACAAATATACGCGATTTAAATCCGGAAAAATAATTTCATTTCCTATGTGTAACAATCGCGAAAACCTAAGAACTTGATATGATCTTATTGTATTCTTTTAATTTTCTATACTGGCCAAATACAATAAATAATACCAAAGAAATAATCTGGCACCGATTTGTAATTAGTTGAATTGTTGCTTTAGAAAAATAACAATACTTTGTATAAGACTTATGTCATTGTACGAATGTGCAACGTAGTACATTTTGCGAGTCCAAAAAAAATTTCGTTACCATATAAAGTAGGCAGGATTTATGACTGACCTCTGCACCGGTCAATTACTATTATTGTAATCTTTGTATTGTATTGTTGCATTATATAATGTTTGGTTATAATCAGGTTGCAATGATCTTACAGCTGAGTCCAAAGGTCAGTGTGTTTTAAGTCATTCAGTGAACTGTAGATGATGCGACTTGATTACAAATCTAATTTGTTTTCTATTTAATATTACTTTTGTTTTGTGTCTTATAAGGAATCGTTTAAGCAGCTGCGCTTGTAACGCCGTCATTCCCTTTCCATATTAGGGGAACTAGACGTCGCCGTGAGTTTCTCCCTCGAGTTGTTGATATGCTACAAGTATTGGTATGAACAGCTCTGTTCACCGGCAAACATTGACGTTTTCAAGATGATATCAAAATAGGGAGGTTTTCTATTCGACTGTACTTTATTTTGTGTGTATGATATAACTGTACATGAACCAAAATATAGTAGATAAAACTTATGTTTACCTAAAGGTCCATTAGGTTCGCGCACCAACTGTACTTCCCACATCTGCAACTGCTCCATTAGTGGGTAAGCTCACATGCTCCGCGGATAGCGCTCCGCACGTTGGCGGTTTTTGTGCGAACACGTAGCGGAGCGCAATGTGGACGCGAGCAATGCAACATTCGTATCTGCTCAACGTTCAAATAAAAACTCGATGCGCGAACGGATGGAGCACTTGGTCTCCATTTGAGCGGTTACAGATGCTCGGAGCAGAGATGATGCGCGAACCTAATGGATACTCACCTTTATGTTTGTAAGAGACTGGTACCTAACCTAAGCATAAATTTGTAATATAGTATACCAGGTCTCTCACCACAGATAATTTCTATTGATACTGTGATTGCTAAGGTCAAATTCGAAATTTATGAAACTGTAATAAAGGTGTAAGTAAACTAAACTAAATTAATGTCTGAACTAAACTAACTGATTATTTTTATGTTAAAAACGGGGTACCTCATTAGTGGTCGCGTTCAAATTTGAAGAAGATATTCCACCTCTATGAAGGTATTCCACATGTTCGATTATAATAGTCTCTTTATAGAACTACCACGTAATAAACACACCATTACGCATCCCACTGGTCTCTAGGCCTCAGTCTTGAACATTCACTAGAGACGTTCCTGACAAACCTCTTTTTCCACTCCACTTTAAAAGTTGATACTAGCTCAGCTCGAATTCAATTTTTTCCCGTACTAATACGGTTCATTTTGCTTAGGTCGAGCGGAAAGGGCACTGGCTTTATTTCAGAATATATTTATTTACAAACAAAATTGTATATCGTATAGTATTATACGTGCTCTATTTAGTTCAGTTGATATAAAAAAAAACATTGGTATATGCATTGACTTACAATTATATGGACGTCGGGTCCGACTAATAGATATACCGATTAATAGTTAATAATTACATAATTTTTTTATTTCTATTTTTTCAATATTAAGCAATATTTTTAGTATAACTTCCTTTATTCGATAATATGCATTGACGTACAATTATATGGACGTCGGGTCCGCGCTAAAAAGTCTCCGAACTTATAGGGCGTTAAAATCGTATACAGACCGTCATTCACGCTTTAGTCTTCGTTTGTTCGACTGACAGCGAAGCAAGCAAAATTAGACAGTACTGCGATGACATTACAATTTAAATTCAACGTTTTAGCTTTTTCATAGTCCTTTACATGTCACTACGTTTAAATAGGTTGACTTGGGACATTTTTTTCGTGATTTGTGTATTAGACCCGTCGTCCATTTATTTGTAAGTCAATGGTCCAGGTCTTCCTTTTTCCTTGCAAATACTACAAGTATAATCGTAATGAAGAATTTTTATGTTCATATCTCAAAGACAAGAAAGTGATATATTACTTCGAACAGAATATTAATACAACATTCTTACAACAAATTAATAACGATTTATCGCGTTGGCTTCGCTAAAACAGTAACATGGGAAAAGGTTTCACCGCATATAAGGCTACCTGGGTCAGGTTAAGTGAGAACTATAACTGAAAATAAAAACAGCTTCCTCTTCTTTATAGGGACAAGTGGAATATGTCATTTAATACTACAACTTTAATTGCAAGATTTAATAAACAACATTTGTACAAAGTAGACATTAAAAATATATTTACTTTTTTGTTACGATACCAGTGATGGGACAAACAAATCGTGCGCCTGGTGATAAGAGGCACTCCTGCCCATGACAGTTGGAGTGCGGTTCAGAGCTTTCAATCGTAAAGGTCTGAGGGGCACGGTGTCCGTCACATAAGTGGGAAAATCCGAAATTCAAAAAATTCAAAACCGAAACGCAGTAATGCTCACATTACTACGTAGCAGTAGAAATAGGTAAGATGGCTGTATATCCCATTCTTTTTTTTTTGACGGGGGGAAATTTTTATGGATACCCCTGACCCCAGGGAGACTCAGGGGTTATGTGGGGACTCTCCCTCCAGACTGGAGGGCCTACCCCACTAAAACCCCGCCGGGTTTCCCTCTCGCCGGTTGAGTCGCCGCCGAGTCGGTTGTCCTCCGACCCGCCCCTCAGACGAGTGAGGCCGTGCAATGCAGGCTCCGGAGTTGGCTGTATATACCTGGATCAACTCTTTTACAAGGAACTCTACTTCTAGTTTACTTTTTTTGGAGTTTGTGTTATAAGCAGATCGTCGATCAGTGAATACCTTCTAAAAATAGATCTGTGCTCACCATTATAATGCATTTATTGCTATAAATATAATATAAAATAAAAGTATCGCCCAAACAACATCTTAATCAGGAATAAAGTATTTGTATTAGCTCCTAAACTATTTCCCGAACGCTCTAATATTCTCATGTGGGGTAAAGCGACAGACATACAAACCATATATGTATTGCAAAAACGAACGATTCGTTCTGTATACCGTTTAGGTTCTCGGATTTCTCTCAGAGAAAAGTTGAAGGAGACTGGTATCATGACTGTGGCATCACAATACATTTACTCAAATATTTTATATACCCGTAAAAATGTACATAATTTCAATAAGAAAGAAGATATCCGTAGTATAAGCTAATTCCAAATTCATGGTACCACAATTTCGTTTAACTAAGGTAAACGATTCGTTTAAGGGGAACTGTATACGTTTTTATAATAAGATTCCAGAACATATATTAAGATTATCATTTCCTGAGTTTAAAAACTACATTAAAAATATTTTAATTGAAAAGCCATGTTACAAAATCGAAGACTACGTGTTAGATAAATGTATGGAAAGACGATATGGCTCTACATTCCACACAAATTTGATTCAAAGTGTGTTCCATAGCATTTCAGTTTATTCGAAAAGAGCAATTCCTAGAATTTCTTGCTCGTTTTTGGCAGGGAAGCCAGCATAATGAACGAGCAGTGGCTTAAAAGTGAAGTTTTCAAGTGTAGATTTATTTTACCTACGGAATAAATTATTCTTTCACTTTGAATAGTTTTTTTTTAACGCACACACTCAAAATCGCCCCGCATTAGGGAAACCCTGTGTCGCGGGTGCCATGGACACACACATATACAAACACAAATTACACCCAAACTCACGAGGGAAATAAATGTAGGCTATATAAATATTTCTCCCGGCTCGGGAATCGAACCTGGGACCTCTGCGTGGCAGTCCGGCATGGTTACCGTTTAGCAACTGAGGCAGTTACTTATAGTTAGCCTATATATAATCACACTGCTGGGCACAGATCTCCATTCGTAATGAGAGAATTTGGGCTGTAGTTTCCACGCGGGCTCAATGCTGATTGGGAACGCTATAAAAGAAGTAAATAAACAATTTAAAAATTGTGTAACTTGTTAGAGTAGTTACTATAACATCGATGCAAACGCGCGTGAAATACGCGATCGCATCGATACAAACGCGCGATCGCATCGATACAAGCTCGCGACTGCATCGATACAATAGCCTATAAAACCCAAGTGTAGCGATGCAATCGCGCGTTTGTATCGATGATCGCCGCTAAAAATCGCTGTGTGTAACCGCTCTTAGTTACCTAACGCTATTAAATATTAAAAAATATTTTCATTCCGATACAAAATGTGAATGTAATTGTAACATTTAATGTTTTCAACTTTCATTTTTTTATAAACTTTTATTGTTTACTATAATTTTTAAAATAAGTACATGTGTTATACGTAGTTTACTTTCCAATTGTTATTATTATTAGTGCATACACTTTGGGTTTTTTTTATACATGACAGGCAGATGACTCCATTCCACCTTCACCCTGCATGCCTACAAGATGGCCCTTCACGCCTCGTTTGAAGGACCCCATATCGTAAGACGGAGAGAGTACGTGTCCTAGAAGGTAGTTCCATTTGTCAGCTGCGCGACAGAGGAAGATACCACCAAACCTTTTAGTTATACAGCTAGTTGTAAAACGGTGACTATGGCATGGTACATCCGATAGAAGTCGCTAAATGATGCAACGCAGTTGTAGAGGTTCAAGGTATGATGAGACTTCTTCATCACCAAAGACTCGTGAGGCGCTGCAAATTGTCCAAGGCAACGATTAGGTAATTGGCAGAGCCATCTCAGAGATGCGAACAATACTCGACGCAAGACTTAAACCTGTGTTTTGTACAACAGGCATAATTGTTCAGGCGTGAAGCTAGGTAGTATTTTGGTTTATCTATCTTTTTTTTTTATTAAGTGTTGTCTTGAGGTGTTGTTTCTCTAATAGGGTTGATATGTTCAATAATGATCCAAGCCCCTAAATAAATAGAGTTAAAAAAAAATGTTTGGCCGGGCATACAGAAATTATTACTACGCTGACGCTAAAAGAGGGGGTTATAAGTTTTAAGCCTACATCTGTTAATCAGTTCATTGCTGTGTGTTAAATTTTAAATAGTTAATTGTTAACATTAGTACATATCTCTATTGATTAATCTACTACTATCGATAATAATCTGTATTGGTATTAACGTTTTAAATATCGGCTGTGCAAACAAAAACTTTATACTATTTCATAGTCCGCAGCGTTACAAGAAATTCCATCTCATATACCTATAATTTTGGCCCCAGAATCGACTTCATTTAACTTGTACTAACTTCTAGTAGTACTAACCAGAGGCTATATAAATGACGCATACAATTCTTTTCTTGACCTGTAAAATTGTCAAAATTGAAATATTACCGATTGCCAGTTCACAGTCGATACGTCACAATTATATGTATATGTATAGTTGTGAATTTCATTAGTTTTGTTTCTGTCTATGTTTTGTGTTCGCGTGTTTATATCTGCTTGTCCACAACAGTGGGGACAAACTGAAAATCAGTGCTGTGAATGCGCGCATGCTCTACACAACGTGCGCTGAGCTTGCTCCTCTGCCACACAGTGATTGTAATTGTTAATATTGTAAATTCTAATTGTTGTAAGTCTCCTTGCAGTGCAAGCAAGAGCGAGAAATTGCTAGACGCACTGAAAATGCCTGTAGGCTTAGAATAATAACGCATAGAAACCTAGTCCACACACCCTAAGTGAGGCAAATTGAAGCGCGCCCAATGGGCCTACACGAGCGGGCGGGCCTTCTGTGCTCAAGGTCAACTTGCACCGCGAACAGATCAAGAATTTTAACTAAAAATGACGAAATGTGCGGTAAATGAGTATAAAAATACGTCAGACAAGCATAAAATAGATACTAACATCACATTCCACAAGGAAGTAACGCGTTTCAACTTGTATTTTTATATAAATATTCACTAAAATCGAAAATTAACCTACTACTAAAACTAGCCTACATGAATTTGATTTTTGCCTCACTTGTGACAGTTCGTTTGATATGAAACTATCATTCTATGCGTTATTGTTCTAAGCCTGTAGGTATTCCATGAAAAATCTTTTGGGGGGTACTCTCCCAATATCTCTCAAAAAGATGGACACGTGCATATTTCCTATACTAACTTATGACGCGAAAACTTGGTCATTTACAAAAGTCCAAACTCGGGGTCTGTCAACGAGTAATGGAGCGCAATATACGTATTGTGAAACGGACCGACCGAATTTCGGAACACGACTCTGCGCTCCCAAACTCAAGATCGATGATGCAGCCCAAAAAGCTGCAAAGCTGATATGGAATTGGGATGTCTGCCGCATGCCTGAAGACCTGTGGGCCAAGGTAACCACCCAGTGGAGCCCCAAAAGCGTAAGGCGCCGCGCAGACCGAGGATGGCGTGACGAACTGGACGCCTACGATAAAGCTTGGGTCCAGTTAGCGCAAGATCGGGATGCGTGGAGGGATCAGGGGCAGGCCTTTGCCCAGCAGTGGGATACATCAGGCTAATTGTAATTGTTGTAATTTGTAAGTGTAGTAATTTTTATGCCATTCGAATAAGTTGTGTTTAACGTTTTGTGTCTTCGGCTTCAAATAATTATGTATCACACTTTTCACAGATTTATCGTTGAAACTACTGTTTTTGCTCCATTTTGATTGTAATTTGGCCATAATGCAATGTGTGCACATTTCAAGGAGTCCCGAAGTTTCCAATAAGAAGGGTCAATTCATCAGGGGTGTGCATTTGACAGATAGGGTGCTGGTTGCTACCCTGCTTTGATGCGACCAGTTAAGTAGAACTCTGGGGTTTGGTAAAAGAAAGTATAAAATTTATTATTACAAGGATCGAATGCAAAGAAATTCCTTCCATCTGTCTGGTCTCGAAACTGCATCTATGTGTAGTAGGGCCACAGACGTAGGTTAGATTACTGTCAGATTTATAGAATTTTTCTTTATGTTCGATTTTTGTATAATAATTACAACAAACAAGTGAAGTAATTTCATTAAAAACAAATGAAAATCATGACAGTAAAACATCATATAATAAATGCATGATATTTGAGACCCTCCGTGGTCGAGCGGCTTGCACACCGGTTTTTATAGTGTCGCCATCTCTGAGGTCCCGGGTTCAATCCGCGCTCGGGTCAGTGTAGGAAAACAACTTATCTATATTGTCTCGGGTCGGGTGCGATTCATAATATATAACAACAAATGACATATTTTTAGTCGATATCACGCTCAAAAGACATAATTAATTCATGGTATACAGACATTTGACATATTCCTGCATAATATAAAGGTAATTGGATATAATAATCGATTGATATAACAACTTTCAATCTAATATACCGATGGCATAATGTTCATTTTATATAAACACTTCAGATATAACATTCACTGAGTATAATGTTGAATGTGTATGTGGGAAAAAACAATTAATATATTCCAGTGGTGTTTAGGTGCAACGGTGAATGAACCGAATTTGGTTACATTTCCTGGTTGGTTCGACCTCCTCCCATAAGTAAGTAAAATAGTAAGTAAATAAATTCTTTATTTCCTCCACAAATTTGTAACAACTTAAGTAAACATAAGAGATATTAAAGTAAAAAACATGACAGGAAAATTTGTAGAGGCTGGAGCCTAAACTAGGATACCCTGTATTTTAGGTCACCAGGCCTCCATCTCCAGAAATTCTGATAAATATTTATAAATCTATATTAAGAAGTTACATGTATACTTAATTGGAAAAAAGAGTGGTAACAAAAAAAAAAGAAAATATATGTATAAATATAAGAATAAAAGTTAAATTGTAAGTGTGTGAGAGTGTGTGTGATGATTGAGTGCATGTGGTGTGTGTGGAAGTGCGTGTGATGTGTGCGAAAGTGCATGTGATGTGTGTGTAATTGTTTGTGATGTGTGTGAAAGTGCAACTGATATGCGAAGTGCTTGTAAATGTGGATACATATTAGAGTGAACGTGCGACCTGCGTAGGTTTAGATGATTAATTTTACGAGTTCATAAACGGTGGACGTAGTTGGTGAGATGAGAAAAAAAAATGGAGTTAGGTTAGTATATGCAATTAAATATTCTGCTTAAAGTTTTAATAAATATATTTTATAACACAAAAAGCACAAAAAGCTATACAAAAACAATTATATTTAGCGATAGTACATTTAATGGAATAAAAAAATTCTTAATGCACATGTGTAATGGCACTTCAACTATACGTAAAACGAATTATTGTGTTATATTATTTAATACATTATACTGGTAGTACTTATTCCATTTGTTCATTATGTCACTTAATCATTATATCTAATGTTTGTTATACTTAAGGTTCATTATACACATTGAAATTATGTCTTTTGTTGATTATATACAGTGAGTGATTATATCCTTAGAAATTATATCAAATGTTATTATACCAAGTGAGAATAGATTATTTCTTGTTATATCTTCCATTACACACACTCTCGGGTCCAGGTGTTGTGGTGCCGTCGTTGTTTCCAATTTCCATAACACAAGTGCTTTAGCTACTTACTTTGGGATCAGAACAACGTATGTGATGTTATCTAATATTTATTATTCTAATTTCTAAACATAATATTAATCAGTGTTAGCTAAAGTTCGTACCTGCTCCAATCACCATTTTTATAAACGCGGTCAGGAAAAAATATATTTTTACTTTAGAGAAATTTTACGTGTTTTTTTTTAATTTTTCATTGTTAAAAGCAATTACTGAACATTACGTGACATAGGTAAACAAATATCCACTTTAATTATCAATGAAACATAGATGTATATTTGAAACTGCTTCGGTTTTACGAAGAGAGGAAGTTCAAATTAAATTGGCTCAGCTAAAACCGTACGTAAGTGCTCGAAAACGATAGACTCCTGTGGACATGGCCAAAACTAAAAAGTCCGGAAAAAACATTGGAAGTGAGATCAAGAAGAAAGGTGAACAGGAAGAGAAGAGGAGAGGATAATGAGAAGGAGGTAGGAAGTGCAGGGGATTAGGGGGCACGCATTCTATGTAGCAGTACAGCTTCTTGTGAAAGAGTTCGTCCAGGATAGGACTGCCACCTTCTCTATTTCTGCCGATAAGTCGTAATAATGTCATTACTGTGTTCCGATTTTGAAGTGTAAGCGTATACATTACTTCTTGAATGAATACATGTGATGATGCATAAAAACTGCTATAATGCGCTTCTTTTATAATATCAAGTGATGGGACGAACAGGTGCGCTCGATGGTAAGCTACACGCTGTCCATAACATTTGCAGTGCCACTCAGAGCTTTAAATCACAAAAATCTTAGGGTCACTGCGCCCGTCACCCTGAGACATAAGTTGACGAGTCCCACGGTTCTCTAATTTCACCAGCACCCTTACCTCCCAAAACCGGAACTCAGTAAAGCTGACATTACTGCTTGGCGGCAGAAATAGGTAAGGTGGCAGTACTATCCTGGACGAACACTTTCACAAGTCTCTCTCTCTACTGCTACTAAATGATCGTTATTAATAATAATTATAAACAATAATATTGTTAAGAGAATGTCCACAATAAGATATCCTTGGATATTTCCACCCCAACTAAAGCGATGCTGTGCCGTGGATAACATCGTTAGTGACCGTGGACAGCCAGACTTACGTTATTAGCCGCCGTTGTCAATCAACCCTGGCTATTAACTAATATAAATGATGCTTCTACGGATAGCCTCACTACAATATGGGAAAAGCACTAAACACTCAATGTACATTAAGATGTACTATATAATATATTTACTTACGCTCATACAAGATAATTATATAGCGCAAAATTCGAATGTGATTGGATTGAATGCGCGTTTACTTCTTCATAGAAATAACACAGGATCTGAATCTCTTGATATATAATGTACATTTTAGCAGCCCTAGCTGCTGTTCGTTTTGAAAGAGTTCTTCCAGGGAAGTACTGCCACATTACCTATTTCCGCCGCCAAGCAGTAATGTTAGTATTACTGAGTTCCGGTTTAGAAGGGTTAATGGTGCTGGTGAAATTACAGGCACATGCGACTTGTCAACTTATGTGTCGGGGTGACGGGCGCAGTGGCAGTGCCCCTCAGATCTGTGCGATTTAAAACTCTGAGTGGCACGAACTGTTATGAATAGGCGTGTAGCTTAATATCAGGCAGACGACTCGTTCCTCCCGTCACTTGATATTATAAAAAAAATCTATTTTGTACGTTGAGTTTGATTTGGGACCATAGGAGGGTATACAGAGTGAAAAAAAGTACACAAGTACAGTTTACAGGTGAAAATCATAGTTTAAATAATACATATTATTAATGTTAAATTTATAAGTAACAAACACAGGAAATGAAACTATTTTTCCCGATTTAAATCGCGTACTTATATTTGTTTTTTCAAACAAACCAACGTTTCGGGCCCTTTACAGGTCCATGGGACCGTCATAGTTGACGGATCGGAAAAATAGTTTCATTTCCTATGTGTAATAATCGCGAAAACCTAAGAACTCGATAAGTAATAAATAAATACATAAATACATACGTTGCTCTGATCCCAAAGTAAGTAACCGAAGTACTTGTGTTATGGAAATCGGAAACAACGACTGTGCCACAAACACCCAGACCCGAGGCAATATAGAAAAGTTAGTTTTCTACACTGACCCGGCCGGGGATCGAACCCGGGACCTCGGAGATGGTGACACCTTTGAAAAACCGGTGTGCAAGGCCACGGGGAAGTCGTTAAATTAATTAGTAGCGTGTTTCTAATTTTCTTACTTAATAATAAGACCGCCTGTTAGACATTGGTCTATTTACTTTACGATCCTGTGTTGTCATTCTAATTTTAATATGTAATCGCGAATATGTATAAGGTTCATTCATTTACTTCATTTAACCCTAACAAAAAATATATGAAATTTGAGAAATACTTTCTATCTATGAACGAGACCGCTTTGAACGAAAGTCGCAAAGTTAGTTCTGTTTTATGATATCAATTGACGGAACGAACAACTCATGCGCCTGGCGGTAAGCGACACGCCAGTCCATAACAGTTGAAGCGCCACTCAGAGCTTTAAATTGCAAAGATCTGAGGAACACTGTCACTGCGCCCGTCACCCTGAGAAATAACTTGACAAGTCCCATGTGCCTGTAATTGCACCAAAACTTTTATCCTTCTAAACCGAAACGCAGTAATGCTCATATTGGCGGCAATAAATAATAGAAAAGGTAACGTGGCAGTACTTCCCTGGACGATTCACAAAAAGCTCGACATCTACGGAAATAAACACAGTTTTATATACAATGTATATTTTGAATCTTTATAGTTATTTATTTATACATTTAAGATTTACCTACATTTGATTACTATATTACAATATTAATAACGTAAGCTAGGAACACCTTAAAACTAAATGCATCAAACAGTTACAGTTAACTACCACTTGTAATTATCATATACATACAGTAATTATCACCACTATAGAAAATAAAACCACAAACAGTCAGACCAAAATTTGTACAATAAACGTTTTAGTGCGTTCAGTGAGGTCTGTAGCAATATCGAGCGTATTCTAAAACGTTATACAGCGCGTTATACTGTTATACAGAGCGTTATAGCATGTCGTTCAATCGGCGAACTCATTCCGAACGAATGAACGACGTGGCTCTTACGACCGCTTTCAATAGTTTATATTATTTAATTTATTTAAGAGGGTATTTTATTGAGTTATAAGTCCTTAATATACTTAGTTGGTATGTTGTAATAATATTGTGTGTAATCAAACATCATTATTTGAAATGTTATTTGTATATTTGGTTCCATTTGCCTTTTTCTCTTATAATTTTTTATAGTAGTCAAGTGACGGTTAATACCGAGTAAGCCGTGGTAGTATAATTGTTTGGCCTACCGCCTCTCAAGCAGCAGGTCGAGAGTTCGAATCCGGCCTCAGAATTTTCGGAATTTACGTCTGAAATTTAACGTGCTACAGATAGCGCAATAAAAATGGCAACATAGTGTGTTCTGTACAGTTCAAAAACAATATAGTTCTTCGCAAAGGATGATCTCAACGCGGTCAAGGTGGCAACAAACAGCAATTGTAAGTATGTTGACCATACAGTTCAAAGTCAATATAGTTGTAAAATCAAAGAAGCATCGGCACTGTAAGAAGAAGAAAACCGGCATTTGCTGATGTGCCCCTTGTGCCCAAACAACTCCGCAAATGAAGATCTCAACGTGGAAACAGATAGCGCAATCAAGGTGGCAGCAACTGCGAGTATGTTGAACATACAGTTCAAACACAATATAGTTCTGAAATATAAGAAACATCTTAACGCTAGATGTTACTATAACACAACACGGCTGTGTTATTAAAGTAGTTAATTGTAATAAAATTATTTACAATCGCCGCATTAATTGAACGAATTTTGCCAACGGCTGTCGCGTCTCAGTAGAAGAAATCGAATGTTGAAACTTGAATGAAAAATAAATAATAGTGATTTTATTTTTATTGTAATAGTACCAATTACAGAAAACAGAATAAAATATTATTTTACAACAATAGAAAAAACATCAGTAAATCTGTATTCAAATGACAACGGTACACGGCATTCAGATTGTGTACATGAAAAAATTTGTAAACTCATTTGCAATGAAAAAAACAAAATAAAAAACAAAACAATTATTATTTTTATTAGATATCTCAAATATATAAAAATATATATATACGTATGTTTCTTAAAATACTAAGTTCTAATTAACTATTTAGTGACAGACTTTTTGAACGCATGAATTCTATCATAGAATAAGTCATAGTTACATTAAATTTGATTATATGATCTACGTACACATTCTGTGTGTCGGTTTTTCGAGTTCCGATAGTAACGCTATTCGACAGAGGAATCAATTGCGATTTTCGTCCCCAATCCGTGAGCTCGATTGAACCCAATCAGAAAATGTCCTGCACCCTAAATTGTATACCTCTTGAAGATATATATTTGAAATGTAAAATGTTTCATTGTCTATTGAAGGACCAATTAAGGAAGCGAACTTTTTTAAATGATGCTACTCTAAGTGTTCTTGGTAATGCCACCAGGATTTAATTTCTTTACTCAGGCCAAATTTTTAACTTTCTGCTTTTTTTTAAATAGAAATCTACCATTAAATTCAAACATAGTAACTCAACTAACGGGTAACTAATGTAACTCACGTATTTACGTCGAATTTTTGGTGGACTTTTTCTTTTTTCCGCGGAATTTTCGCGCATGCTCGCTAATGCTCGCGCATTCCGCGGAAGATTTGGCTCGCATCTAGTTTGTACGTTACACAATTGACCATAAAGTTCATTATGCTATGTACAATATCGTTATAAAAATTCGCTTCCATTCCACTTCGGGGCCATATAAACTGGGCCCTACCTATCTGCAACAAAAAAATCAAAGACTTGTTCACGTCTTGAATGATATTTTTAAAAACAGTTTTTAATTATATTACGTATTATTTTTAATGCGTAAATGTTATGTAACTTAACGTTTGAATTATCTATTAATTATACCCAAAAGCTGCACTAAACACCTGGCTTTAACATACGACATCAAAATTGACCGGAATTAAAAGCGAAAAACTACGCAACAAAGTGATTCTCGTACCAAAAGCTATTCAGATTTACAAATACGTAATTATGACATGTCAAACTTTGTCCGACATCAAAAAGCAAAAAAATCTCAAATGAAAATAGAACCTAAATTTAATTTGATATAGTTCGTCTTGTGCTATTCTAAATTAGAAAATTACTCCGTTAAAGCAACTTTGTAACAGCTAAACGGAAGTTTGTTGTAGCGGTGAAACGTGTCGACAGCAGCCGCATGTCAAAAGTTAAACCCATGTCAGTGAGTATCAATGATCGTTTCCAACAGACCGCCCCGACATTTGCATTTCAAAACACTTACCGGCACAAAAATAAAACAGTTTTAATAACATGCGAAAGTGTATACTGTTTTTATTCACCATTATTATCGATTATTGATTTTGATTGTTGTAAGTTTTGTTAATAATATAAGTTCTTGAGGTTATTTTTGATCGTTTTTTGTTCTTAAACAATGGTGTTGAATTACATTTGTTACAAACAATACGATTATATGAATGTATGTCACATGGGTGTTGAATAACATTTAATCAAATAAAAAACGATAATTTTGGTTTAGCCGTATTATCGGTATGATTTGATCTGTTAAAATTATATTTACGTGATAACATTCCAATGTTCCTTATTCACTACTACAATATTTTAAATGTTTGCTCAAATTTTGCGGTGAATTACAAATTAATCCTGTTAGCACGCTTTTATGAGAGCTAAGTGTACAATATCACCTACGTTATCGAGCAATGTAATTGTGTACTTATTTAAACGTGACCGCTTTCTTTTATACACTGTAGCGCAATATTAAGAGAACAACCTTAAGTCTATCATTTAAGCGATAATCACCACGCGTAGCGAAAACGTATTATTACGAAAGAGGTCATGAGACTTCGGGTTTTTCATTACCATTGCATGTCGTACACAAAAACACATATGCCTCCGTGGCCGAACGGTTACCCTGCCGGCCTGCCACGCAAAGGTCCCAGGTTCGATTCCCGGGCCGGGATAAATATTTGTATGGCCTACTTTATTTCTCTCGTGAGTTTGGTTGTTATTTGTGGTTGTCTATGTGTGTGTCCATGAAAACTGCGACTCAGAGTTTCCTTAGTGCGGGGCTATGTTGAGTGTGCGTTATTATTATTATATATACTTTGGACTCCCGCCGGAGTAGGCAGAGACTATCGATCGTCACGTCGTACGATTTTAGATTCATTTATTCATACAAGCCCTCCTATTCGTCTCTTTACGCACTCCAACCTTTTTAAGGGCATTTGAGGTATTTCAATGTCACTATTCACATGAGCTCTATCTCTTTCGCCACTATTGCATGTGAGTGTAGGGTTTGAAAATAATCTGAAGACGTGAATTTTGAGTCAATTATTAATTATAAACTGAAATGAATGAAATGAAATGAAAGACTTTATTTCAGACTACATGTCCATATAATGTTAGTAGGAACTTAAATAACTATGTTAGTAGAATGCAAAATTTTCATTTTCATTTACATAAATGGACATCCAATGTTTAAGGATTGGGCTGTCCATCCTCTCTGCTATCACTCTAAGAAGACTGTTGGTACTGCTCCTCACTCTGGCCAGCAGGGAAGCCACTCTTTTCCGAATGATGGCCTGAAAACCATCGATTCTAGCCTCCGTGAACATCCCAGAGGCACTACAGTATCGAGGCAATCCCATCAGTCCCCTTAGGGCATTGTTGAATTGGACTCGAATTATATTTATATTGATTACAAGTTATCGACGGAACGAACGACGACAAGGAAGCGACTAATGGCGCACGTGACGGGTACCAATGCTATGACTGCTAACACATGAACACAATAACCACATCTGTGGTTAATATGTACGAGTATAGTCGAGACTTCAACTACGTACAGCCGATATTTCAACTGCAAGTATCGGCTGCAGTCGATGTCAACATTAATCCGAGAGTCAATAGCATTAGAGCTCCTTGTGAAAGAGTTCGTCCAGGGAAGTACTGCCACCTTATCTATTTTTGGCACCAAGCAGTAATATCAGCATTACTGTATTCCGGTTTTGAAGGGTAAGGGTGCTGGTGAAATTACAGGCACATAGGATGTAAAGTTATGTCTCAAGGTGACGGACGTAGTGACAGTGACCCTGAGATCTTTGCGATTTAAAGCTCTGAGTGGGTTTTACAAACAAACCAACGCTTCGGCCCTTTACAGAAAAATAGTTTCATTTCCGATTTGTAACAATCGCGAAACCTAAGAACTGGAATACTAGAATATACCAAATCATTACTCAGCTACAACTATATAGACCTACAAAGAACTATATAGACCTCCCCGATATTCTGCCAAAAAACATACTTCAGCAAAACCAACTTAAAGTACAATTTAAAATCCAAAATATCCAAGAGAAACACGTAAAACAAGGTCAAATTAAAGACAGGAAATTAGTAGTTACTGTAGCAGCACTAACTTCCTGCTACCAGGCACTGTAAGCTCTCTCCTAGGTGGAAGGTATTATCTTTATAGTTTATGGTATAAGCATACCGGCTGAGAATAATAACGCATAGAATGATAGTTTCATATCAAATGAACTGTCACAAGTGAGGCACAAAATCAAATTCATGTAGGTTAGTTTAAGTAGTAGGTTAATTTTCGGTTTTAGTGAATATTTATATAAAAATACAAGTTGAAACGCGTTACGTCCTTGTGGAATGTGATGTTAGTATCTATTTTATGTTTGTCGGACCTATTTTTACACTCATTTACCGCACATTTCGTCATTTTTAGCTAAAATTCTTGAGCTGTTCGCGGTGCAAGTTGACCTTGAGCACTGACGGCCCGCCCGCTTGTGTAGGCCCTTTGGGAGCGCTTCAATTTGCCTCATTTAGCGTGTGCGGACTAGGTTTCTATGCGTTATTATTCTAAGCATACCGGTAAATTAATGCTTGGTAACATGGGTAGATGGCGCTAATACTTAAGAAAATAAAAATAGCCGGCAGTAACAATAATAATGTATGCAATAAGCGCTGTCTAGTTGATTTGTTTGTTATCACTAGAAATTGGCGACAAATTGCAGCTCGTCAACGTAAAACAATTGAAATTAGTTACAAAAATAGCTATTTGGTACTCGCGACATCTGTTGTACCAATAAGTACTAAATACTCGACTACGTTTTCTTGTATCGCGGTTATCATCCTCTTGGGTTACTCTCCGTTCACACGGCATTGTACTGCACGTTTTTTTTTGCAGTATAAATCGGAACCGAATAACACTGCAGTGGCCCATACATTAGATATAGAACCGTTCACACGGTGTTTGTCCCGCAAAAAAACGTGCAGCGCAATGCCGTTTGAACGGTCAACGTCAAACAATAATTTATTCCATAAAAAATGTCATATTAAAGCTACTGCTCGTTCATTACGCTGACTTCCCCGAGAAGAACGAGCAAGAAACTCTAGGGATTGCTCTTTTCAAATAAAGCTGTGGAATAAATACTTTGAATCAAATTTGTGTGGATTCCGAATCCATGTCGTCTTTCCACACATCTTTATCTAACGTAGTCTTCAATTTATTAATATGGTTTTCAATCTAAATATTTTTAATGTAGTTTTTAAACTCAGGAAATACTAATTTTAATATATGTTCCGGAATCTTAAAAGAATCGTTTACCTTAGTTAAACGAAATAGTGGTTCTATGAGTTTGAACTTAGCTCTAAGGTTATTATGGATATCTTCTTTCTTATGGAAATTATGTATATTTTTACAACGGGGGGTTATTGGTCCTTGGTTTTATTGAATATTACGATGTTTTATTTAATATTTTTTAAATCTTTTTTATATCATATACAAACGTCATAAAAATAGAATTTAATCAATGTGGCGATTCCAAGTGTAAATAATACCTACGAAACAAAGATTAATTGAGTTTGAGTTTTGCAACAACCATATGCATCAGATGATGCAACACAAAATCCGAGCAGTCCCACTTCTAGTGCTTCATGTAGATGTAGGTATCGAGATATAAATATTCTATCCATATCGTATATTGAAGAATTAAACTCCTTTCAGATTTTTTCAAAGTTCGAAAGGAAGAGGCATATGCCAATCTAGATTGAGTTTCCAAATCCGTTGCAAAATCATTTTAGTCTTAACGAGTATGGAGCCAGCGTTACCCATTGGATAAAAAAAAGTAAGAATATTGCATACTGTATTGTTTACAGCCAGTACGATTACAACATAATATTTTAACATCACCCACCACTCATAAACTTAAAGCTTCTTTATTAATATGTTAATGTAAATTGCAGTCATTTCAAATAAAATTTAATTCTGTACCAATGAACAATGAGAACAATCAAAAAATGAGAATCTGTCTTTTGTCGGAAACGAAACCCGGAACTTTGAGATTACAACACGAACTTATTTGAATGGCACTATATCGTTCATCTCCTCACTAACTGCCATATCTAACATTTTTATCGTAGTTCACTAAAGCAGTCATCACACTTATTAAATCGCAATCGGCTTGAGCCTGACAAAAACAGCTTTATACCCTTTTTAGTCAGTAGGTTTTCTTTATGATACCAAGTGACGGGACTTATACGGGACGGGATTATTATTATTATTTACTGTCTCCGTGGCCGAACGGTTACCATGCCGGACTGTCCCAGGTTGGATTCCCGGGCCGAGAGAAATAGTTGTATGGCTTACATTTATTTCTCTCGTGATAGACAGATAGATTTACACTTTACTTTACACTTTATTGCGCACATACAAAAATCAAAAACAGTACATAGACAACTTAAAATTAATGTGGGCAAAGGCGGCCTTATCGCTGAGAGCGATCTCTTCCTTTGAGGCAGAGGAGAACTGAAGAGAGAGGGAGACGTAGTGTTCCAGTGATAAAAATTTAAATTCATGATTAAAAACTTACACTACCATATTATGAAATAATAAGTGACCATGAGCATAACCTCTCGTGAGGTTGGATGTAATGTGTGTGTCCGTGGCACCCGCGACACAGGGTTTCCCAAGTGCGGGGCTATGTTGAGTGTGTGCGTTATTATTATTATCATGTATAAGATGTAATACGTACCCCAATTGAATAATGATATTATAGAAATACTTTAAAAATACGATAAGGAAAATGTAAGAAAACCAAAGCACAAAGTACTTATTTGCTTGCAAGCATGTTGTACGAATGTGTGCGTGCGTGTTTGTGCACGTCTTTCGTGTATGTGCTAGTATTAGTACGTGCCCATGCGTAACAAATAATGTAATAATAATTTTATTTTATTGTTTTTAACATTATTTCAGTTTCTTTGTAACACTTTACTGTAAGTATTTTGTGACTTAATTGTACATTCATTACGTGAACCACGTGAACTTACAATTATTATTCTATTATTTAAAAACAATGCAAAGCAAGGAGACGTGAGCAATAATGATTTGGGCTAGTTAGGGTGTCTTTACCATTTTAAAGAAGACCTATGTCCAGGGGCGTGAATGTAAATGAGTTATTACAGTTAGACAGAAATACAATACATGCAATACAACTTCAACCCATTTATAAGTCCCACTGCTGGGCATGGGTCCTCTCAGGTGAGGGTTGGGGACTTGACACATTTTCCGAGGGTTGTAAACCTTCATCGACGTATAGGTTTCATCACGGTGTTTTTCTTCATCGAAAATGTCATAATTAATTTCAAATCAAATTTCGCATATAGATTCCTAAATACTCAGAGATGCGAACCCGAATTCGAACCCACGTCTTTTCTTACACATAAATAATTTAAGCAAAATAACATTACATTAACCCTAAATCACAAATAGAAACCGCCTAGCAGGTGGGTCTGAACAACGGTGAGAAAATGCCCAAGGGCCAACTCGGCAATAATTTATAATACAAACATTCGTGCCCTAGACTTGACAACGAGACCTAACAGCCTTGGGCGTTCCCTTAATACGGCATTGCAGTGTAAATAGTGAGGAAAGTAACACGTTTACACATTGACTTACAAATAAATGGACGACGGGTCTAATACAAAAATCACGAAAAATATTTCCCAAGTCAACCTATTTAAACGTAGTGACATGTAAAGGAATATGAAAAAGCTAAAACGTTGAATTTAAATTGTAATGTCATCGCAGTACTGTCTAATTTTGCTTGCTTCGCTGTCAGTCGAACAAACGAAGACTAAAGCGTGAATGACGCTTTGTATACGATTTTAACGCCCTATAAGTTCGGACACTTTTTAGCGCGGACCCGACGTCCATATAATTGTAAGTGTATGCGTTTACATAAAGACGTAGTGATATGTATTTTGACCATGGTTCAAAGGTTAACTGGAGGTTTCATTTCTAGTTCAACAGATTTAGAAACGAATTTTTTATAATCTAAGGCTGTATTTATAGAAAGTAATAAACGTTGCGGGAATTTGAAAACAACATAAAAGCGATGGCACACAGTGCATTGCATCGGCGTTGCGACACCAAAGCGATGAAGCTGCTATATTATAAATTGGAAATAAATCGTTGCCTTACTTTCTGAAACTCGTATCTTATAAAGAGTCAATCATTTACCACACACACACACACACACACA
>NW_020654748.1:2789467-2817483 GCF_003589595.1 Hyposmocoma kahamanoa
CACACACACACACACACACACACACACACACACACACACACCACTCACCACACTCACACACCACACTCACACACCACACTCACACACCACACACACACACACACACACCACACTCACACACCACACTCACACACCACACTCACACACCACACTCACACACGCGCGCACACACCCACACATAGTTTACAAACTTTCAAACTATATTGTTAGTTTTAGTTAGTTCACATATTTATTTTGATTTTCTTTTTCATTATTGTATAACCTTAATCTTAAACTTAATTTTAACCTCTGCAATCATAGTATTAAGAGAAAGTGTAAGTTGTCTGTGGTGAGAGACCTGGTATCCTATATTACAAGCTATGCTTAGTTTAGGTACCAGTCTTTTACAAACATAATATAAACACCATTTTTGTCTATCTTTCTTTTGTCCAAATTCAATTGTTATGTTTGTGGAGAGAAATAAATACATTATTATTAATAAAAAAAAAAAAAAAAAAAAAGAGTGATTATTCAGGAGATGGCAAAACTTTCGATTTATTTTAATTTTTTTATCAAGGGTGTTAATTTGGATGCATAACTTTAAAAATAGGTAAAAACCAGTGTGTGAATATGAAATCAGCCTGCAAACTTTGTATATACAGTCCGTTTTTTGCATTTCAGTACGTTCGTACGATAAGATAAGATAAGATAAGAGTTTGAGAAAGTAAAGTAACGCTATGCTACATGGTGCGTTGAAACGGCGCGCGGCGATGGAACATGTGCGCGTCGGACAAGGGGCTAAGAGACGAAGCGGGGAGGGATTCTGCGGTGCATAAACGGCATGACGTTGCGGCACCGCATTGCTAGTGTGGCACTCGGTGCGTTGTGCGTTAAAATCATAGCGTCGTGAAAACGCTGCAACGCAACGGCAGCGCCTATATGGCATCGTTCTAATGCTATTGGTTTCTACTACGCTTTCGTAGTTAACGGGCCTTAATCAACACTAAGCGTATCTGTTTCCATTACATCAAACCCTACATAAAACGTACTAAATAAAACCACATTACGACAGAATGGGGCTAGATGAGGTCGTGCGGTGCGGTCAACCGCAAATAGGGTGTCCCTTATTTGTTAACTATAAAGGGAGAAAGTTGCACGACCTATGATGATACTTGACATTTTATGCTTTACTTTTGTAGTAGAATGACCTAGGGTTCTTTATTGTGACCCGTACTTGTAACATGAGATTACTAAATTGACCATCGCTAGATATTCGCTACATATCGTAAACTCATGTGGTAGAGGTAGAAATTTCGATACAAAATCTGTATGTAATAATAATCTGTATGTTTTTGCGTTTCCTGTACATAGGAAATTAAACTATTGTTCGGACCTAAATACGTACTTATGTTTTTTCAATACACCACAGGCTCTGTACAGATCCCATAGCCACGGCTGCCTGATAAGGCTAATTTTATGTTCTTGGTTTTTTAATCAGGTTACTCAATTGCTTATCGGATATGACTTGCTGGATTTTTTCCTCCTACTGCAGGACTCCTTTCTGGACAATAGAAAGCGTGCTGTACGCGAATGCCACCCTAGGCCTTTTGAGAACCAGATGAAATCTGTGTCAACGGGCTGATTTGGGGTCAGGTTTTAACTGGTAAGGTCCCTGTGCAGGCTCACACAGGTAATAGTGGCCTTCCCGTATAACAAAAGGTTGATAGAGATGGGCACTATAAACAAAACTTAGCAGAAGATAATGATATGGGATCTGTCCTACTGCAGGAAGAATGCTTTATTTCTTTACCTATCAACTCTGTTTTTATTAATTCTTGGAAATGGGAAATTATACATACATATGTGTATATAAATTGTGCATAATTCATAGTCGACCTCATCGTCGCATTCCATCAGATAAGATGGAGGTCAAATGCGCACTTAATTTTGATAAAAAATATATTTTTATAAAGGTTTTGCTAACCAAAATGTAACTGACACAGTCATATTTTAATAAGTACATGCGAGAAGTAATTTATCTAGAATTACGAGTTTAACGTTAGTCTAATTAACATATTGCCGGTCATTGCCCCACTGGTTCAAACTTAAAAAAAATTGCATTGGCTGCTTCTAAAAACTGAGCTATAGTCTATATTTCTACGACCTATAGAGTGTTCTGCAAATCGTAGATAATATTCAAGGGGTAGAAACTTTACGGGAAAAGTAACTGCAACAACTTTAGTTAAGAAATATTTCGCACCCTTGTTGTAATAAAGGTCACATCTGCAAAATGATAACCCTTCAGGAGAGTGGTTTAAACTTTCTACGAACGACATTAGTCGACAACTTTATTATGATTGAATAGGGAGAGCAATAAAATTTTACATGTGCATACTTTGTTTTATGTAGTTCGTTTTATTTTTATGTATTTCATGCATTGACTTACAAATAAATGGAAGACGGGTCTAATACAAAAACCACGAAAAAAATGTCCCAAGTCAACCTACTTAAACGTAGTGACATGTCAAGGAATATGAAAAAGCTAAAACGTTGAATTTAAAGTGTAATGTCATCGCAGTACTGTCTAATTTTGCTTGCTTCGCTGTCAATCGAACAAACGAAGACTAAAGCGTGAATGACGCTCTGTATACGATTTTAACGCCCTATAAGTTCGGACACTTTTTAGCGCGGACCCGACGTCCATATAATTGTAAGTCAATGATTTCATGTGATAGAAGTACTTTATACATATTTTACTAAGTCACAGAGACTGGAATATTTTCTGAAAATTTAAAAATGATGTTGCTACTTTTGCAAAAGCTTTTTAATTTTTTTTTTTAATATCATTTACGATTTATGCCTGAGACAGGGATCGAAAATTATTAAGATATGTATTACCAATAAAAGCGGTGGTGGTAAGCAGAAAACGGTTCCCTCTGAATTGAGAGGTCGAATTCCAATTACTGCATTAACAAGACTTTGTAAGTTACGTGTTTGTCAATGTTTAGTAACAATACCTAACGCTAACGATGAAGAAATATATATATATATATACATATTTGTTATACAGCAAAACAAAATGTTATAACTAATTTATAAGCCATTTTACAACACTAATAAGCAATTTTAATTTAACATAATTTCCTTAAATAAAAGTAACTAAGAACTTAAGATCTTTTAATATTAGTTAAGGGGAAGACACTTTGTTTGTGTGTTCATAGTCTAGTTAGCACTGGCACTAATATTTATTTTATTCACTATAATTAACTACACTAACTCAACTGTAGTCTACGCACTATATTTGTATTGTCTAATAGCTGTATAGCCTCTATGTTCACGTGATGATGAAGTCTATGTTCGTAAGCTTCGACGTACTTTACTATCACTTTATTTACAGGCTATATATCCAAATTACGATGCAGATCCTCATTTTGTATACACCAAGGAGCACCCACGATTGTATTCAGTATTTTATTTTGGAAGCGTTTTTAGCGGCACAGCCCCAGAGCTGAATACCATTCAATTTATGGCATAAGGACCTGTTTACACAATAATATTTTTATTGCATACAGATAGTGAAGAGCATTTGCGAAACAGCCAATGCATTTTCTTTAAACGTATGTCTAATTCTTTTTTTTTTCTTCTTGATGTGAGCTTTCCAGCGCAGCTTCACGTTGAGCGATAGCGATAAAAATTGCACGAACACATTAAAAATCAAACGCCTCTGCAAGGGTGGCGGATAACCTAAACCATCTCCTTAGAGGAAACCCGGATTTCAATACCTCCAATGAAGACTACGCCAACTTAATTTTTGCACCTGTTCTATATTTGTTTCTTTTTTCCACAAAATTTGTTTCTTGTTTTTTTTTTCAAATTTAGTTTCTTGATTCGAATTTTGTGAAAAAAAAATTTTTTTTTCACAAAATCCGGGAAGCATAGCATTAGTAAATAAATATAGTTATTTACAAAAACAACAGGAACTGACCAAAATATCTAATAGTGAGCCCAATCGGTTGACTATGAAAAGACTCTAGAAAGTTACGAAATCACCGAACAAGTAGAAGAAATTGCTTTGTGCGACATTTTGTACAGCTTAACCTGTGGCATAAGCGTAAATGTTTATTATTCTCACAATTCTTACTTTCAACAGATTCAAATGAAAGTACAAACGTACGTTCGTTGTAATCTTTTAGCAGAAAACTTTAAAGATTGAAGAGAAAATAGAAGTGCTCAATACTGTGAATAAGTTTTCTACGCATTTTTAAATAAACATTTAAAAAAATCCTATAGTTAAAAATTAACGATCCAATTCTATTCCCCTCCCGAAATAAATTCAATCCGTAATAATTTTCCAAGCAAAATATTCTCAATAAACCTGCCAGAAGCAGTAATCCCCTTTGACGCCGGCCGTTTAGTTCTGTCGGGAAGTGATGAAACGCCCCTTGAACTCGTAATTATAAAATTCGACAAATCAGCTGGTACGTCGATAAGGTTCGGGGGATCTGGGGATGTGTTGTACCTGTTTATAACCGACTTCATAAAAAAAGGAGGACCTCTCAATTCGACTTTGTTTTTTTTATGTTTTTGTATGAATATTACGCTATAACTCTGGCTTTGTGAACCGATTTTGATGATTCTTTTTTTTATTGGAAAGAGGCTCAGTATTGTCACATTCAGATTTGGAGAAAATATCCACCTATAACTAACTAGGGGACGAATCCGGTTTCGCGCACTTTCCGGTAACCGGTTTCGATAAAACTTGGCAAATAGATGTAATTCCACGAATTTTTGGGATCGGTTTTTTTATTTGATTATGCAATTGACCGGGGCGAGGAGCTAACTCTCTGATCAACTCCTCACCCTATCATAGAGTTTGTAGTATTCCTTCCTTTTTGGAAACGCCCCTGACGGAAATATTGACTATTACGGGCTATTGTAGTGCGGTAAAGCGATTAATCAGAGTGCCGATCTCCTAAATACCTCTAAAGAGAGGCTTGAGCCGTTTTTTACCAAGCTGGCCCAATACTGTTTGAGGGAAATCTTTATCCATTGTAATAAATTATCATATGTATAACTAAAAAATATGAGTAAAACTAAATCAAAGAACTCATAGAAACCAAACAGTAGCTATCATTTCTT
This sequence comes from Hyposmocoma kahamanoa, assembly GCF_003589595.1. Lineage (NCBI taxonomy): Eukaryota > Metazoa > Arthropoda > Insecta > Lepidoptera > Cosmopterigidae > Hyposmocoma > Hyposmocoma kahamanoa. The sequence goes on from NW_020654748.1 coordinate 2,794,586, forward strand.
AAGTTTTCGCGATTGTTAATTGATTGGTAATCGGGAAAATAATAATAATTTATTCCGTGGTAAGAAATTTACTTAAACTAGTGATGATCATTCTTATGATTAAAGTTACTTCTAAAATAGGACACTAATTTCAAATATGGAGTTGCAAAACTTTTCCTATTTACCATTAACTTACAATTATATGGACGTCGGGTCCGCGCTAAAAAGTGTCCGAACTTGTAGGGCGTTAAAATCGTATACAGAGCGTCATTCACGCTTTAGTCTCCGTTTGTTCGACTGACAACGAAGCAAGCAAAATTAGACAGTACTGCGATGACATTACAATTTAAATTCAACGTTTTAGCTTTTTCATATTCCTTTACATGTCACTACGTTTAAATATGTTGACTTGGGACATTTTTTTCGTGGTTTTTGTATTAGACCCGTCGTCCATTTATTTGTAAGTCAATGCTATTTACACAAAAAAATCTAAAATTTCGTACAAAAATACTTCACAATGCTATAAGCAACAATTTCTTTCAATACATGATTTTACTTTGAAATATTCAGCTCTTTTTTTACATGCAACGATAAATTCACACGTCCCTTTCACTAGAAACAGCTTTTCGCTTATTTGTAAGGGAAATATGCAAGTATGCACATGCACTTAAGACGATAAGAGGGTCTAACTTAACACGCAAACGTCGTAGCTTAAGTAATGGTGCGGTAAGTGATGGTAGCTTAACTCACACTTAGTATTTCGACTTAATTGTGGACATTGATGAATGATTTTGTGGAATTACTTTGAGTTTGCACACAAGAGTGCTTTAAATTCCGTTTATATTAATTCTTTTTTTTGTTTAATTAAAATTGAAGTGGTGTTTAGTTAGATAACTACTTTTATTTTATAAAGCAGTTAACTAGGACGTCGCGTGACACTGCCTAAACTACCTATATGACTTACTTAGAAGAGAACCGATCCCGTCTGTGGAATGTGCATTGGCGATGATGATTATAAATATTCATGACATGAGTTATCATGAAAAGATATGAAAATCGTTAAGTTATTAACTACAGCTCACATATAAAGAAATCCACGCTTGTACTATGTGCTTCCATTTGTTAAATCACAAAAGAGCTTATAAATATTGTATTAAAAAGAATTTTGTAAAAAAGAAAGCACAAAAGAGCTTACATTCTATTAAAAAAAGATTTTTGTAAAAAAGAAATTCAAAAGAGCTTATATTTAAAGGAATTTTGTGAAAAAGAAAACATAAAAGTGATATAATATTGCATTAAAAAGGAATTCAGTTTTTACCAAAGTTGAAAAATAGTGTTTTTTAAAAAGAAAGCAAGTTAACAATTCCCATTTGTCGAACACAGTCGTAGAAAACGGAAATGTTAGGCATTATAAATTCAAATCTTTTAAATAAATCTTGTGTTCAACCCCCACAACCGACTAAGCTCATTAGCAACAAATAACTTAAACTTAAGTTACAGTTATCAGCAGCTAAGTACTTCCCTAGCGGTTTCAATAAAGTTACTTCGCGTGTTACAGCCCACGGAAACTCGCGTTTTGACCTGTTCGTCTGATGTTTGATAGAATAATTGCTTTAGTCTAGACAGAGAAATGTGTTTTGAAGATTTTTTAAATTAACTATAATAAACTAAAATACAAAATAATTACTCTACAAGTACACAAGGTCGAATACACACAAAATCTAACTCGCAATTCTGACATGTGTTACAAATACAAAATTTTTCATACCCGACTGAATCTCATTTGTTCTTTGAGTTTCTTCGTTGATATCAGTTATAAAAAACTTTATACCTTAAGTACAGTTAATAGCGAAATCTCTAGCCAGGGCTGGTAGCTTTAAGTTACCTGACTGGGAGACGAAATACTTTCATAGATTTCACAAAGATGGCGCTACGGCTAAAAGTCGTTGAAAACCAAATACAAAAATCCGACAACAAGCACATAGAAAAATTGGTGAGGTTCGCTGGTTCGTTCCGTGGCTTACTTGGCATAGCGTCTGACCAGAAGACGTCAGTTTCAATACGGCCAGATCCTAGGAACTTTTTCTAAGTGTTTATTAATAATTATAACAAACTAGTGGAGTAATTTCCCAAAAAATAATTGAATATTCATTCAATACAAATTTAACTTTATATCTGTTTATTTCTCACTACTATGAGGTTAAGCTGAGACTATGAAATATGAAAAGAAAATGAACAACACAATCGTTTGTGTTAGTAATGGCTGTAATATATCCTGAACCCCGCCCACTCTGCCTTTCAGGGTGGCCAATGCAGTCGTATTTATTTTCCTAACATTTTTAGTGGAAGGTAGGTACTACCAGTCTCCTAAGACATTAACTTGATAAAGAAATGGTACTTTTAATAGCAGGTTTTGTAAAAAACAACTTAAAAAATCTTTTAGCGTTCTTGCTGTAGTCGGTGAAAAAGAGCCCAATACGTCGGTTTATGTAAAAAATGTTTTATTTCAATGAATAGCAAAAACTTACAAACGCAATCAATTACAATAGAAAGTTTGTTGAATGTTTTTTAATACTTTTACGATGAAACCACTTTGTATTACATATTAGTGATGCAAAAGACCTCACGCGGAAGTTCCGCACGCTTTTTCACATCTGTTTCCGTTTCTGCTTTCGCTACGTTTATAAGTTTGAAGTTTACGCTTGCGACGGATCAGGTGCTAGTGCCGATTACTTGGCGGTGGAGCGCGCGTTTTTTAGTAGTTTTGAGTAATAATTGCACTTAAATTGTGAAACCAAAAACAAGCCCTGTTGGGAACTCTATTGTTAAGTTCTTTATAGTATTTACACTTCCGTTTCAATACAGAACATCTATAATTGAAATCCATTAATGTATACCTACCAAACGTTATGGTGAACACTAGACTTGTGCCTGATCGGTCCTTAGAGGGAACGACCTTAGTTAGTTCAATCGGTCAACTGAACTAGGTCGGCCTTCTAGTTCATTTAGTTCATCTAGTTCCTTAGTTAGTTAGTTCGTCTTGTCCTTGTTCGGACATTGAATTTTTTTAATGTTTGGTTGAATGTTAAATTGAATTTAATTCACATGAACTACTGCGGACTTCTAGTATTATGAGGTTAATACTACATTGTATTAAATATTTAAAAATACAATTTGTATGGAATCGGTGCTATTTGATTTTCCTTCATATTTTACAGGTTTAAAAACTGTAATTCTAACTAAATATCCTTTTTTTTAGAAGATAAGAATTTTAGTTACAATGGTGTGTTTAAATCAATATTTAGGTTTCACAACTATTTCATATACCTACTCGTACACGTAGGTTGAAGTTATATATACAAATACCTACCACACCTACCAAAAAATATTACTTTTTTGCAAGCTTGTATATATATACATAATGTTAGAGACTTAGAACGAGCTGGCAACGTTTAAACGTGCATCCGACTCGAACTTGTACTGAAAGTAGTGAAAGATCGCTATTTGTCCCGCTCGCACCGTTCCTACTGAATAAAAGACAGGTGAACTATCAACGTACACAGTTCCTAGTTCGTACTGAACTAAAAAGAACAATGAACTATTAAAACCGTCCAAGACGAACTAGTTCATGTCGGTCAGCGTCGGGAATATATTCTTAATAGTTCGTAGTTAATGAACTATACAAGCCTAGTGAACACTGAAAAAAAGAACAATGAACTATTAAAACCGTCCAAGACGAACTAGTTCATGTCGGTCAGCGTCGGGAATATATTCCTAATAGTTCGTAGTTAATGAACTATACAAGCCTAGTGAACACTGAATTTTTACGTCTTTACTGTGGCCTGTAATACGAGTAGCTTCATGATATAACATCTATCGTCCTTAACGCAAGTTTCTTACAATGTACTATATCAATATTATTCTTAGCTTTTATGTTTACTATACTCAAAATTTAATTTCATTTGAACACCTCTGTGGTGCAATGGTTTGCACTACGGCCACGGGATGAGAAGATCCCGAGTTCGATTTCCGGTAGTCCCAATTTATGAAATACACTTTTCTAAATTAAAGCACAGTACAGTAAGTAACCTTTTATGCAATTTTCTAAAACGCGCTATTAAGTTGTTCACGGAAATTGTATAATAACTGTGGAAGAAAGTGCTATTGGAACAGATCGCTAATCAGTCCCTCTCTTCACACAGTAACCGTCCTCGCCGGCGAGGTCGTAGAGCCCCTCATTTCAGCATGCACAGTGGTAGATTCTCTCCCACAGCACGCCCTTCTAGCGGAAGACTTCAGTAGCGCCCTGAGCCGAGGTCCGTGCCCACTTGAGCGCCCTCAGTCCCCCTGCTTAGTTTTAAGTTTATTTTACGTTTATATCCTTAATACAAAAAATCTATTGGAACACACAGATTGTTTCATTCGGGTATTTTTGAGACGCTATTACACATAGTTAACACTGTAAGCTCGTGGTACGATACGGTAATCGTTAATGATGTTTTAAGATTTACACACTATAATATAGTTTAAATTATCTTAACACCATCGCAAGGACCGTAAAGTAACGTAACAAACTTTCGATGGTAACCTTTTCACTGCCCCGCGGCGAGTGTGGTCTGCACGATAATGTACTCGATGGCACGAGAGTTCGCGCCTTTGAATTAAGTCATAATGTTGTAGAGAGTGAGACAGTGTTAATTTTAACACAAAGTAAAGGATAAGAGCGTTAGCGCACGACGTACGATTCGAGAAATAACGTTTCGAAATGTCCCTGGGATCATTTTATCTCCAGGTCTACAAGCGATATTCGTATTTTTTCGGATTCGAATAGGACTTAGCGCACAAGCGATATTCGAAGTGGGTCCGAGTTTTTTAGATTTATATAGTCTCGGATTGGGAATGAATATGAATCGGATGTAGTCTGCAAACGCGCTTAATAATAATAATAATTCATTTATTTGTGGAAACACAGGTTTTATAGAAGCTGACATGTTCAAAATACGTATAGTTTCACTGTATCCGGCCAAACAGTAGGCTAACAAATATTGAATACATTCACTCACATGCACTTCGACAGACTAAACCAGATGAAAATGTTTCGTTTTTCAATAATATTACATGAGCGTGCGCATATGGATTTAATAAGTCGGTCAGAATTCAAACGCGATGAAAGTTACATGGGTCGATTTTAGTGGTAATTAGATGTCAAAATAATATCGTAACATGAATAACGTCAAAAACGTCCAATGTCAAAAATTAGACAATGAATTTAGGAATTTATCATTTAAAAATTCAGACACTGTATAGTACATTTTATTAATCAGTAGCTTGTTTAATTGTTTTTTAAATGGCATAAGGCTTTTCTCAGACCTTAGTGCTTCCGGTAAATTGTTGTAAATTTCAAACGAAGTTGGTCATATCGTCTTGGCTTCAGAGTTCGTGTGAACAAGTTTAGATTGTACATAGATAATTTTAGTAGCAGTAGAACTCCTTGTGAAAGAAAGAGTTCATCCAGGAAAATACTGCCATCTTACCTATTTCTACCGCCAAGCAATAATATGGGCATTACTGGGTCCCAGTTTGTTCTAAATTACAGGCATTTGGGACTTGTCAACTTATATCTCAGAGTGACGGGCGTAGTGGCAGTGCCCCTCAGACCTTTGTGATTTCTAGGTCTGAGTGGCACAGCAACTGTATGGGCAGTACAGCGCGATTCTTGGCGCGGGAGCCCTGGCGTAAGCTAGGGCGGCCGGGCGGCGTCGTGGTGAATGTTCACTGATCCCACGGCGCCGACTCAACCAGCAAGAGGGAAACCCGGGGGGGGTTTTAGTGGGGTAGGCCCTCCAGTCTGGAGGGAAAGTCCCCACATAAAGATTTCCCCCCGTCAAAAAAAAAAGGACAGCGCGATTCAACAAGAAGTCTCGAATGCTGTGTGTGCGCACGAGACGATCAGGCACCGAGATTGTAAGGCGTGTCGCTTACTACCACGCGCACGCTTGTTCGTCCCGTTGACATCATAAAACAAAAAGACCTCGGTGGTTTGTAGATAAAGAATCTGGTGTAAAATGTTCTGGGTACTGCCCCTTGTGGATATGGAATTAAAAAAATGCATTCTTCAGCAGATAATTGCCCGTACAGAGGCAAAACTCGTGTCGAGTGTACTTTTGGTGGTACTTGTGATTGTATTTTTGTTTTTTACGATATAAAGTGGCGGAACGAAGGTTGCGAAGGTCGGAAGGACAAAGATTGCTTCTGGATTTTTCTCGTGTAAATTTATCAAAATCCAATTGAAAATTCATTATCAAAGTAGTAATAATAATAGTAATAACGCACACGCTCAACATAGCCCCGCACTAGGGAAACCCTGTGTCGCGGTTGTCATGGACACACACATAGGTAGACAATCACAAATTAGCCCCAAACTCACGAGAGAAATAAATGTAGGCCATACAAATATTTCTCCCGGCCCGGGAATCGAACCTGGGACCTCTGCGTGGCAGTCCGGCATTTTCATTCATTCTTAATTTAAAAAAATCTGTGTTTTATTTTTTTTTAAATCTGTGTTTTTGTGTGTGTATTCGTTTTGTAATTATTTATTTGTGTCTTACGTGTGAATGTTTTTAATTAAATAACTCGTATAAAAAACTCTAATAGTAGATATTCTACAAATCATCTTCACGTGTCCGTAGAAACGAAATTTTAGAGCGATTACACACTTTTAAACAGCGATTAACTTTTAACAATAGCTTATCGGCTACCTGTACGCACACGCGCAACTTTAAGCAGCGATGGAAACGCGCGACTGCATCGATACAAATGCACGATTGCCTCGTTACACTTGTGATTTATAAGCGATAGCATCGCTGCTAAAATCGCTAGTAAGGAGACTCGTACCAACATTATCTTCTGCAACATTCACATTAGCAAAAGATAACCGCTCACGCGATTCATGCGTCTCTGGAAGCATACCACACCTAGAGGTGCCGGTGATGATTTTATACCGATTTATCGGATATCGAAGTTATAACAGGTAAAAGAACTAATACTAATTGCTATTTCGGTAACTACTCTAGCAAACTATAAAGTTTTTAATGCCTGGGTCTGTCAAAAAATAAACAACTTCAAGAATACGTCACGACAATCGTGTGTGTTATTGTTTGGGCTGGTGATGTCGGTGTTTATTTATTGAAAACATACCGTAAGTTGCGTTTTTTAAGTTTACCCTGAATATAAATGTTTATAAACTATACTTTAAGGAGTAATTTCATAGTAAACATTAGAAGCACTCAAACGGAATATTATCATATTTACCCAAGTACACCAAAAATTTCATTAGTGCTTTTTAAGTGCAGGATTTGCGGTGTATTACTGCATTTTATTTGAGATGTTTTATTGTAGTACGGAGGGTATTTATTTAGCAATGCAGAACAATAATTTTTATTTAAAAAACTTGTATTTAAACTGAATCCTTTTCTATTTTGCGAAACCAAATAGCCGCCATATATGCAAAAAGCCAACAATCCATCTCTCGACGTACGCCATTCGAACATGTTTACGAAGCAACCTGCCGAATGCACAATCGATTTATTTACTCGATTTATTTCGAAACTTAATCGATTTACGGTCACATGCATGGGATTAAAATACTTATGTGACGTGCGTTGGACAGATCGATCAGGCTTAAGATCGTGAAGATTTTATTAAATGTTTTATACAGCATGGTTCAACACTACCTCCCAGCATAGAAGCCGAATTGATTTGAAGGTTTGTTGTTGATGTTGTTAGACAATGTTTTAATTTATTCGAGGAAGTCGGTGACTCAACGGTTGGTGAAATTATAGACACTATAAGATATTTATTCAAAAGATACTTGTCAACTTATGTCTCAGGGTGACGGGCGGTGGCAGTGCCCCTCAGATCTTTGTGATTTCAACCTCTGAGTGGCATGGCAACTTGTTCGGCCTGGCACTTGGTATCGTAAAAAAGAATACCTCGGTGGCACAACAGTTTACTCTCTAAGCGCTGGATTAGTTTAGGTTGGTTGTAGTTCTAGGGTTACATATCTACTGATAAATATACTACTGATAAGAATATTTCTGGAAAATGTCACATTTTCCAGAAATAACGTTTGGTCGAAATTTCATAACCTCGAAAGTAATTTTGAGAGGAAAATGTTTTTTCTTTTAAAACTAACTTAACCTAACCTAACCGAACCTAATCGTGTCTTCGCGATAAACATTCAACATATCCTGAAAGAACAACTGTTTCTTTATAATTCGGTTTTCGGTGTAAAGAAAATTCGAACGAAAGTAGGTTACCACTCAGGATACATACATTCCCTATTTTGAAACCAGATAATTGGTGAGGTTGTCTGGCACAATATTATTACTATTATACGTTAATTGTAAACTGAAATTCGCTAAAGGTTGTATCCCACTCATCAGCACACTCCAGCAGCATATGTGCTGATGAGTGAGACCTCTTAATACTTCCACATAGGTGACATTCAGCTCTTGACAAATTTCATTTCATGAACGCCGTATGAGAATAATGTCTGTAATAAATCTATAACGCACACACTTATAGGCAACCACAAATTACGCCCACTCACGAGAGAAATAAATATAGGCCATACAAATATTTCTTCCAGCCCGGGAATCAAATCCGGGATTCTGCGTGGCAGACCATCACGGCAACCGTTCGGCCACAAAGGTGGTTAATCTATTTCAGATTAAAATTCGACATACGATTTGTAAATCGTATGTCGAATTTTAATCTGATCTGATTTTATTGGATTGTACTGTAGTACAATCCAATAAAAACTCTAATTAATTTAAAAAATGGTCGCATTAGAAAAAAGCAAAATTATGATAAGAGATAAGTTCAAATACGAACAAATTCAATGAAAATATAGCACTGTAGTGCGTTGTTAAAATGAATCGCCACAGCACATGCTGCAGCAAGAGGAAGAACCAGAGCATTTGTTCTCAGTTGTGCTCTTATCATTGTAAGTGTACTTTAATATGGATGCAACAATAGACAAAACGTTCTTTTAATGTCCGATTTTTACGAAAGTATAGATTTTAATACGTTATATTGTATATTTGTTTTAATGAGTACAATCACTAGCTACAATGTGGATAAAGCTTTCAATCCACACCCTGTACACTTGCTTTTATAAGGTGCGAATAAATACATTATTTTTGATTAAAATCAACATTTGCTTCGATGCTCGATCTAACTTACTTGTTTTTTTTGTGAAGGAAGTGAATGTTATTGAGTAAGTACCTGAAACAATATTTAATACATTAATTAAAATTTAAGTTACTTAAGATAAAGTCGGTGTTTTGTATAAAGGGCGTAAAACTTAAACTTAGTTGAAACCAAAATTTAATTTAAAACAGGACGTACATATTTGAAAACCATCGTGAAAACCTAAAACTCCACTGATAATTTTTTACTTAGGCTCTTTCTACTAAACACCGACAATATGTAAGAGCTTAATATTGCTTAATATTTAATTTAATTAATTTATATTTCTTTTTAAACTATAGATTTGAATAGTGCGAAATAGCAACAAAGAGTTGTTGTCCGTTTATGTAAGTCTATGGCCCCTCGCACTATAATGTCGCACATGAAAGTGAATACTGTCGTATCTCAAAATTTTGGAATTAAGAAAACACGATTTAAAAAACAAAATACTGAATGGATGTTATTGCGAATAATGTGATTATTTTTATTTATACATAATATTTAGTTATACTTTCACAAACGAGAAAATGTTATATTTATTAGTTGTATTCATTAATTTTTTTAACTTTTATAATCGTGTTTTCCGAAGAACACAATTTAGAGTTACCAAAGTAAAGTTCATGTGCGATGTTTGTTTATAAATGGTTTAATTGGTTTAACCTTTAACATAAGCCTCCGCTTCGAGAGTTGGAGAAAATATCAATTAAATGTGGGGTTTATTTTTAGCAAAAGCTTTACAAATCGAGTTCTTAAGTTTTCGCGATTGTTACACATATGAAATAAATCTATTTGTTCGGATCTAAATAGCTAAACGATAAAATTGAATATGAGATAAAAAATATTAATTTAAAATAAAATCATTTTGTAAAAACATGTAGCGTAAATTGGAATGTTGTTTGCAAAATTTAAAAATAAGGCTATAATAACTTTTGTAACAATAGTGAAAAATGGGATGGTTTGCATTAATATTAGATTTTTTTTTTAACGGATACACTCATAGCCCCGCACTAGTGAAACCCTGTGCCGCGAGTGCCATGGACACACATTACACAACCACAAATTACACCCAAAATTTCGATAGAAATAAATGTAGGCAATACAAAGATTGAACCCGGGACCGCTGCATGGCAGACCAGCATGGGTACCGTTCGGCTACGGAGGCAGTTATAATGACAGGCAGATATACACTGATTGATGACTTTACCATCTATGTTATCCGACCATGGGACCTGTAAAGAGCCGGAAACGTTGGTTTGTTTCAAAAAACAAATATACGCGATTTCTTTATAAAATTTTTGAAAAATTAAATACAGACAGGGTAGTTGTTAAAATTGTGAGCATAGAGCGTTGTCAGACTGAATAATGTTGAAAAATGAGGAACGTAGATTAACTATCACCGTTCCATACAAACTGCATCTTTCTTAAATTGCCCGTATAATGATGTCATAGTTCACTGTATGGAGTGCAATTATGATCAGTCATTGTGCATTTTCCCGACGTCGTGACTGGGCCCGCTTTCTACCACGCTGTCCTTCACTGTGAACACAGTGTAATTTTCTTATCAGTACTTTTACTATAGCTTTATAGTATAAGATAGCAACCGTGTAAAATATTTTATATGACAAATTGCACACTAACAATTGTAACAAAAAAAATTGTGTAAATACATCTTTCATTTGCCATGTTTCATTGAAATCGGTTGAAACCAGATACATCCCTTAATTTGTCACCCTTACAAGTGAAATATTTTCTTCAAATTTAAAAGGGACCACTATTGAGACATCCTCTTTCCAACAAAAAAAGAGTCATCTAAATCGGTGGACAAATATTGGACTAAACGCGTAGCATACACAAAAAGAAACTGATTGGCGTGTCTATTTTTACTAAAAATTTTTTACTAAATTTCTAAGTTCATTTATATAATGCATATCTATAGTCTTACAATATTTTACACAGTTTCTAATAACTATAAATACCATAAAACTCTCGTAGAGGTACTGTAATATGTCGCTGACGCAGTACAGCGGACCCTGAAAAGCCCTTATACAAGTTTCGCAGACTACGACATTTCGAAAGTATTTTTGTCGATATATTTTTCCCCAATGACACGATATATTTTTCCCCAATGACACTCTATCGACATCATCATCATATACTCCTCCCCTCGAAAATCGGTTCTTATTATCGATCTACTGTTTATAAGCTCATAACATCGTGATTAATTGTAGTATACCGTGGAAGCAATTCTTCTGCGTGTGTTATTTTGTTTACTGTCTAATGGCAATATTGACTTTTAGATGAAAGGTTACGTTAAACAAATCTCAAGTGTTAAATTCAATTTATAAATACTTGAAAAAAACCTTTTCTAATTCTGAAATCTAGCTATAAATTCAACTGTACACAAATTTGCATAAAAGTATATATTTATCTTTCTCTTCTTCAACGTGAAAAGGTTGTAAACCCTAATGTGCCGTAACCAGGATCACGGCAATAAAATAAGATACTTCGGTCCACAAAAACTTATTTGATAGTTTGAAGGAAAAGGAAGGAAAGGCTGTAACAAGAAAGGTATATAAAAACAGGTACTATTCTGTAAAACACTCCGTAACTTAATTTTTAAATTACATGCGGTTATGTTGATGGATGATTATAAAGCAGACACTTACCCCAAAAGGGCCGAGTTATAGAGAATTACAGATTGATATTAACATTAAAATTGGTACATGATTACGTTGAGAACTGGTAAAAGGTTCAACATTAGACGCAATTGAAAATTACAGCCGGACTGCTCGCTACCGCGATTGAGCAGGCAGTGACGACGGAGCGAAACAAAACGAGAATGGCGAGGCAAAGGAATGAAAGAACGATTCAAAATTTGAAAACAAGTGACCAGGAACCAGAGAAAAAGGTGTTAAAAATGGTGGGATGACGACGCAAGGAGGTCACATCGTCACAAACGCACACGCACACACTCAACATAGCCCCGCACTAGGGAAACCCTGTGTCGCGGGTGCCATGGACACACACATAGACAACCACAGCTTACACCCAAACTCACGAGAGAAATAATTGTAGGCCATACAACTATTTCTCCCGGCCCGGGAATCGAACCTGGGACCTCTGCGTGGCAGTCCGGCATGGTAACAGTTCGGCCACGGAGGCAGTTGAATAAACGTTTTATAAACGTATCCAGATCCGGGGAACAGAAGCCAGATTTTTAAACTCAAAGTAGGATAAATTTTTAACACGTGATAGGTTGTGAGTATGGTTATATAACATTGACAAAATGTATAACCTGCCATATTTTTTTAAATTTATTTAAATTTTATTGCACACAAAATAATACAAATGGGGGATTTCATGCAGTTAGGCATTCTCTAGCAGTCATCCGGAGAGCTGTGAGTAATTAACAGGAGTGCAGTTATGCACAATTATTTTATATATATATATATATATATATATATATATATCAATATAAATAATTAAGATGAATAGATAATTAGTGATCTATGAAATAAAGATTATTTGATTTTGCATGTGGTTTGTGGATTTAGCATTTGAATACTAAGTCGTAAAGACAAAATATCAATACATTTTTATAATTATCGCAATAATGTTGAGTTAAATATTTACAATGTTTTATACATTGAAATGTGTAAATAAATACTATATCGCAGTAACTGACTCCACGAGCTTACCATCTAAAGTAAACCATTAAAAGGAGGCGTTGCTGTACCACTATATTTCACATATTTCATTCTATAACCTGATATTGGTTTTAATGAAAAAGGTCTATTTATAGACTCTGAACAAGGTGCTTGATTTATATACTACCCGCCATGATAAAATTGCTCCACTGTGATTTATTGTAAGGCTGTGTAGCGAACATTTGACTCTATAGTAGTGATGCAATAGACCTTTACTTCTGTTTCCGCAACTGCGGAAGTTCCGCTTTTTCACATCTGTTTCCGTTTCCATTTCCATAACTTTTATAATTGAACCTTAATCAGAAGTTTATAATATTCGCGATCGATTTCAGGCGCGCACGCATATAGCTAGGCGATGGGGCAAGTGTTTTTTAGCAGTTAAGTGCCATTATGACACCAAAAACAAATCCTGGTCGGAACTATTACGTTGAGATTCTTCCATAATGGCTTCCATGGCCATAGTCTGTCATGCTGTCCCAAAGCAGGTTGAGACCTCACACGTATAACAAGAATCGTAAAATTTCTTTGACAATGTTTTCCCTCGACATTAACAAGAGTTATTCCTACTATTTATTTACAAATGTAAGCAACTTAGAAATTAAAGTCAGTACATGCCGCCACAGGGAATCTAACCGTCGATCTCTCAACTAAGAAGCAACCGTTTTCCCACTAGGCAACCACCGCTTTTATAGGTATTTCTACACTTAAAAAGAGACTCCAGGCGTTGTTACTGTAAAATGACAACTGTTGAAAGAATTAACTAATATACAGGAGTCGTGATTCCTCCAAACAGAATTCGTGACGTCATGATAAATCAAATATGTCAGACACCAGTGGCAATCAAAATTATTGTTATTGTACAACTACAAACAGCAGTCAGTTTTTTTTAGGCCGCAGGCCATTTTTAATTGCTCACCAATCTTGTTGATCGTATGTCACTCGTCAGCAACCAACTTGTCGCAAAAACAGATATGGAAACCTCATTAAACGTGATGAATTGCTTTCGACGGTGAAAATTGTATTATTGAACTGTTTATAAAGAGAATGTATTGCGTGGGCCTATCTAAGACGTTAGGTAATATCGTTTGTCATTTATTCTTGGTTTGTATCAATATTTCGTATTTAAAATTTGCTGGTAAAGTTTTGAACACAGAGTTCGAACCAGCGTGTCATGCTCAGCATCAAACTTATAGACCGAGTTCCGAATTTCGAAATCAGAAGACACACGAAGGTCAAATATGAGGAGATTATTTGTCTGACGTAGCTCAAATGGAGCTGGCAGATCATATTGCAAGGCATGATGACGGCAGGTGGAGTGATGCGACAACCGAATGGTGGCCAAGAAATGCGATACTTGAAACATCTTGCAGTAAAAAGGATAGATGACATAGCGAAAGTCGCGGGCTTCGTGGCGAATGGCATAAACTACAGCAGTGAGTGAATTTGGGCTGTGGAAGATGATGATTAAGTTATAATATGCAACAAACATATTCAATAGGAAACTAATTCACTATTTTCAGTTTCAGTTTCAGCATTTTTTCATCTGGCTTTTTATTGTATACTAACGCTTAGTTCCTTGAGATTTTAATTTTGTTTTACTTACACTTTTGTATGGATCACCTTTTGAAGTCTGAAATAAAGTTATTTTATTTTATTTATTTATTTTATTTTGGGCACTCGCTCTCTCAGGGACCCGATTTCATGCCTTTAATATAAGCTCGTTTCAACTTTTAATGTATGTGAGTTCTTTGTGAAGCGGTGGTAAGATGGTAAGTCCTCATTATTAGTTACTTTTTATTTTTATTAAATTTAAGAAAGTGTAGTATTAATGTATTCATAATTGAGGCCATGAGAACCATAGTGGCCTAACTCATTTTTTTACAATATTGAGTTTATGATTTTTTCCAGTTCAAATTGATCATTTTGAAAGAACCAGAAAGGCCTAAAAGTGATACAACGAATTTTCACTAGATGGCAGCATAATCATTGTTATGATTTTTAGTCTGTGATCTAAATTTGAGGTGCCATACTGGCCTAAGTAAGATAGGCCACTATGGCTTGTCCATGGAATTAGGCCACTATGGTTCTCATGGCCTCAATTTTACTTAGTCTCTAGTACCTTGTCGATGAATGTTGTGTTCACCTTTAATTGGTTTGTGTATTAGAATTATGTTGCTTAAATGTTGTTATACATACGCCGTTGGCGTACTTATAAATACACTTCTCAATTCAGAAGTTAACGACAACGTCATTTACCTAACTGCATATTTGACAGCAATACCTCTCACTAACGGCGTAGAAAAATATCATGCATCGAAAACCTGCATGTCAAAGAAGGTTTGCAACCACTTCATAACACAATGGGCTAGTGTGCCAAGTGACGAGACGAACAAGTTGGGCCTGGTGGTAAGCGACACCCCTATCCATAAGAGGTGCAGTTCCACTCAGAGCTTTAAATCGCAAAGATCTGAGGGGCAGTGCCACTGCGCCTGTGTACCTGAATTACAAGTTGACAAGTCCCATGTGCCTGTAATTTCACTAGCACCCTTATCCTTCAAAACAGGAACGCAGTAATGATAACATTACTGATTTGCGGCAAAAATAGATAACGTGACAGTACTTCTTTGGGCGAACTGTTTCACAAGGAGCTCTACTGCTACTAAATACTTAAAATGTTTTGTAACAGTTTATGCATTAGTAACTGTACACTTGTTTTACTACATCGCTAATGCCAGTGATAACATAATAGACTTTATTACACTTAATTTGTAAAGGTTAAGGTGTACAGGCTTCCTGTGGGTATTGAACTTAACCTCCTGCATACGAGGCAAACGTTCTCCCAACTAAACTATCACTGGTCTTTATCTAATCGCACATACAATAACAATGACAAATTGTATTAAGCAAGATGTTATCAATTTGCAGAGTCTGTTTTCTGTCAGATAACAAGGATTACCCTCGCAACGTTGTATTTATTTTGCTTACAATGTAATAGCATTGTGAAATCGTATCTGTCAGATAGTGCTACTTGGTCACTTAGATAGATAAACGAGTTTAAAGTAAATGATCTTAGTAAGTTTAAAAGTATAATTTTAGTAACAATACAAGATAGGTCGGTTTCTTAGGTTTTCGCGATTGTTACACATAGGAATTGAAACTATTTTTTCGGGTGTCAATCGCGAACATTTTCTTTTTCAAACAAACCAATGTTTCTCTCGTGAGTTTGGGAGTCATTTGTGGTTGTCTATGTGTGTGTCCATGGCACCCGCGGTACAGCGCATTATTATTATTTCAAACCACAGGTTCCATCTTCACGATTCACTGAAGTGATCATCATCACTATCGCAGTCCACTGCTAGACATAGGCCTCTCCCAGTATCCGCCATTTCTCCCGGTCCGGTCAGCTTGTACGCATTCATCTGTTGCCGGACGCCGATAGCCTTTCACAGATTGTTACTCCATCTGATATGGTCGCCGTGTGTGAAGTTCCTAACCGGTATCAATCCGGAATTGGCGGACTATGTTCTAAACTCATGTGTCCCAAAGTGGTCCATAAGGAGCCTTTGGCGTCTATGGTGTGGTCCAAGGAATCCGTGAAAAATAAAAAATATTTTGACGGTGCATGAAGAATTCAAGTTCGCGAAATAAATATCGAATGTTTTCACTAAAAAAACAATCTGTAAAGCGATGGTTAATGCGTGACCACGAGACGCGGGTGAAATCTATATTGCATAGTTTCAGTATGTGTCCAGAAGTGTGGTGGTGAATGTAGTAAATTCGCGTCGTGAAATGAAACGCCGGCAGTGTAAGAGTCCCCTCACTCGTAACACTATTATCGATAAGGATCGGCTCAGGGAAAACGGCATTGTTTGCACATGGAATCACCTATGACCCCGTGTGAATAGACCTTAGCATTGTTTAATGCCATGTTTTCTTGGGACGGAGTAACTGTTACCGCTTAAACCTAGTGTAACAGCTATTTTTACTTACGTCTGGTGCTTACACCATGCTTAGTATATACAAGTATTATTGATTGTTTCCGTGAAAAACACGCGTGTGGTTAAGATGAGAATGCTTACATAGAAAAGGGCTTATTAAATCCATAACGAATAGGCACTTTCAAGCAAGCACACTTAGGCATGACCTTATCAAGATGATCTTCAATTTCTATTTAAGTCTGGTACTTATTTTTTAGTAGCAGTAGAGCTCCTTGTGAAAGAATTCGTCCAGGGAAGTACTGCCACCTTACCTATTTCTGCCGCCAAGCAGTAATGTCAGCCTTACATTCCGGCTTTGAAGGGCAATGGTGCTGGTGAAATTACAGGCACTTGGAACTTGTCAACTTTTGTCTCAGGGTGACGGGTGCAGTGGTAGTGCACCTCAGATCTTTGCGACTTAACGAGCTGAGTGGCACTGCAACTGTTATAGACAGGCGTGTAGCTTATTATCAGGCGCACGACTTGTTCGTCCCGTCACTTGATATTATAAAAAAAAACTTAATACTATGTTTAGTATCTATGTATTATTGTAGCTTTTTATATTAAAAACACGAGTTTAATCACAATTACATCTAATATTAGCTAACATATGGGTGAAGATGCAAATGCTTCATTATATAGTACCTATTCACTCCAGAGCGAATGGGCGCTTTCAAGCTAGCACATCTAGACAAGACTTTTCAAGGTTAGCCTTAAAAAAGTCCCTTACTTTTTACATCGTACCTTAAAATTACACGATATGATCCTATTCGCAGAAACCTAAGAACTACAGGCCAATGATTCACCGAAAAGACCATAGAAAGCCTAACAATTTCCCATCTCACAGACACATTCGGTAAAATCATAATATTTAACTACGTAACACGTAACATCAAACGAGCTCATCAATCACGCCGCTCGGATTTCGCGTGCAGACACACACTTGCCGAATTCGGGTCGAAGTGACTTACTGGCCATTATCTTATGGTAAAAAGTGTGATACTTTTTGTGCTGACGGTTAATAAGACATCGGAATTCAATCTTGCTTTTTTCACCGCGATCTGGCGGTTTTATCTTCCTAGCATGTCGAACGTGACATCTGAAGACAGGGTTTCATTAAAAGCAGTATAATTCTTTGCATTGAGTTTTACAGAACATAATATCGAATTCTTAAAATACCAAATGACAGGACGAACAAATCATGCGTCTGGTGGTAAGCGACACGCCTATCCATAACAGTTATAGTGCCATTCAGAGCTTTAAATCGCGAAGATCTTATGGGCACTGCCATTGCGTCTCTCACCCTGAGACGTAAGTTGACAAGTCCCACGTGCCTGTAATTTTTACCAACACCCTTGCCCTTCTAAACCGGAACGCAGTAATGCTCACATTGCTGTTTGGCGGCAGAAATAGGCTAGGTGACTGTACTTCCCTGGACGACCTTGGTATTTTTAGGTTGGCTTTCTCAACCTAATTTTGGTGGCAATTTTTATTATTTAACCATTCAATATCAAGTAATATTTTAGGTAGTAACCTCTAAATTTAAATAATACTTCGTGATAATATTTGAATAATAAAAAAATTCCGAAAATAAGTAGAGAAAAATAACATAAAAATTACCCAAAATATACACGTGGCTTTGTTACTTTGTTATACACAAATTGCTAAAATCTAAACTTAAGATATACATATTTCCATGATACTTTTACTAAGGTGACATCGATCAGCAGTGATTGGATAAATTAACGAATGAATGCCATCATTGCCACTCCATGACTGACATTGAGACTCAACTGCCACTGTAAGTAGATTTTCGCAGAATAACAAATAATATCATAATTGCAATATAATCTTAGTGGAGTCTTAAGTTTCAAGAACTGGGGCACTAGTGAAGTTCACGTGGAAACCTCATAAACAAAAGGTTCTATGGCTAACCACTGGCAAAATCCTACCACAGACTCTCTAGACTCAGTTTTCGCTTTCGGTTCTGAGGTTTACCACACATTGAAAATTAATTTTTTCGCATCAAAATTCGTGTACATGTTTTTTATTTAAACCAACGTTCAGTGCTTTTTACAGATCCCATGGTCACTGCTAGATGATTAGTCCGAAAAAAAAGAAACAATTCCAATCTATTTGTATAGGCCAACGATATTTCACGTACAGCACGTAGTCATACGGAAAAATGCCTGACAATGACCATACACCACATTAAATTTAATTATGCATTCATACATGAGAAACTACTCGTGAGCGTGTTATTGTAACGGCGTTCATTTGTTTCCGTTTGGTATTCGCATTTAATAAAACTACAAATTAAATTTTCTATTATACTTAGTAAAAAGTCGTGGTAGTAATAATTTTCAGAGCATGAAAGTAATTCTTAATGTCTATATTTAATTATGTTTTTCATTAAGTATATATACAAGAACACATCAAAGCAAAAAAACCGGAAGATGTTATTTATTCAGATTAATGTTCGTAACAAATTGCATAATCACCTTACACTTTATTTCCTAAAGCAATTTATACTAATGTACTTTTTACAATAGGCCTCTATGTAGCAGTCTGCACTGACTTAGAAATATAGAATACAATAAACACCCTCTTTAGAAGTTTAAATTCCATAGTTCATAGTTTAGAGTCCATATAAACGCCATTAATGTATAACCCTGTCTCTCTCTACATTTAAATTGCCGTCCATATCACAAAGTTATAATTATAAATTCTTTATAAAAAAACTAGACCTCAAAAGCTTGCTTCTCCGCTTTTTTATTGAAAATTACATCTATTTGCCAAGTTTTATACCGTTGGAATCAGAAACATTAGCTTATTGCAACGGTACCTACATATAACTCAATACGACCAAAAGTGTCTTCAAATTTTGCCTTTCAAGCGTCGATAAGTAAGTCAAACCATTAATTAGGTGACCACGGGTTTTTAATGTAAAAAGTATTTATTTAAAATATTACACCTAACGACTTTTTTATAGCAATAATAAAAAGAACAACAAAATACTACTACAACTAACTTACGACTTTTTACGTGCTCTAAAAATTATCACACATGCCAATCAATACCGGAACCTAATCAACTTTCGAATCACCGATGTAAAAGACAATACAACCTGTTACATTACAATGACCTTTAGACAATGTAACCCATCGTCGTTATAAGATACACGTAACAATTGTTACTGTAATTATCTCATAAAGTTTGCAGTTGTATAGTAGTTCGCTCTCGAGTTATGAGGCGAGTCGGTATGTACATAATTTTTGCGCTGTTACCGTATAATTATATTATTATGTTGAGTTGGCCAAAAAATCATGTATCAAAGTACAAATAATAATCATTTAAAAAAATAAATATCAAAGTTTAGTAAGTTATGTATCGACCACGTTGATTTACAATTTATTTAACTTTTTATAAAAATGCCTGTCGTTACTTAAGGTCGGGTGGGTTAAGAGAAAGATACTTAATTTTGAACAAGAGAAACAGTACATTGTATTGAATATAAAGATTTTTTTAATTTAGCAAGTGACGAGACGAATAAGTCGTGCACTGCGTGCGTTTATAACAAAAAAGCACGCCTACCCATAACCTTAGCAGCTTAGAATAATAACGCATAGAATGATAGTTTCATATCAAACGAACTGTTGAACTGAACAAGTGAGGCAAAAATCAAGTTCAAGTAGGCTAGTTTTAGTAGTAGGTTAATTTTCGGTTTCAGTGAATATTTATATAAAAATACAAGTTGAAACGCGTTACTTCCTTGGGGAATGTGATGTTAGTATCTATTTTATGTTTGTCTGACGTATTTTTCACTCATTTTTAGCTAAAATTCTTGAGCTGGTCGCGGTGCAAGTTGACCTTGAGCACTGACGGCCCGCCCGCTCGTGTAGGCCCTTTGGGAGCGCTTCAATTTGCCTCATTTAGCGTGTGCGGACTAGGTTTCTATGCATTATTATTGTAAGCTTAGCAGTGCCAGTCAAGAGCCTTAAATCGCATAGATCAGAACTCAGATATAAGTTGACAATTCTCATGTGTCTGTAATTTGACCAACACCCTTAACCCTTTCAAACGGGAACGCAGTAATTTTCACATTACTGCTTAGCGGCAGAAATAGGTAAGGTGCCAGTACTTCCATAAAAAGGTAATGTACATCACGTATTCTCAAAATTTCACAACTGTCAAATTTCTTTTTCCGCTATTTGAATTTAGAGCTTCGTAACGACATCTCTTTAAAATCGTTAAAACTGATTTGTTTGCATATTTTGACGACTGTAAAACTACAATTCTAAACTCTTTGGATTACAAGTTAAGGCTACAAGTCCATCTTCGCGCTGTGTTCCTTTTACCCCACCTGACCATGTAAAATACAGCTGTAGCTGTCATTGGTTGGTCTCTTCGTTATCAAAGCCGCATCCATTCAAAGCATTTTGTAAAGACCGAAACAATGTGAAGGGGCTATATCGGGCAAATACGGCGGACGAGGTAACACATCATAATCTAACTGCAATAGGTTTTGACGAACTTGTAAAATTGTGTTTTGGCATTATCATGATGAAACCACTAGTATCATAAACTTAAAACTTTCCAGCCTATTCTTAAAATGCGCGCTTAAATTTTTTTTTCAATGACCATAGACGATATAACATTTTGATAGAAGAAATATTTTTTTGTTTAAAGTTAGTTACTGGCAAAAACCATACGAACTTATTATTATATATATTTTCATTAACATCCTTTTATAAAATACAATTGATAAAATAACTTTAACACATTGCTTCCATAGTCATAAAGAATGCAAAGATTTTATAAATAATAGGGGTTAAAGTATGAAATTGCCGATTTGTACTGAAAATCTAAATTGTTTATTTTTTAAATTTTTAACAAATTTATTTAATCAAAATAGTTGCCATTATTATCTATACATTGCAGCCATCTAATGGGAAGGTTATTAATGCCTTTGCGATAGAACTCCGACGATCTAGACTGCACAAACTGTGTGAAAGCATTTTGTACTGCCTCCTGGGAAGAAAACTTCTTGTCACGTAGATAATTGTCCAAATCACGAAAAAAATGGTAGTCCGTTGGAGCAAGGTCTGGTGAATACGGAGGATGACGAATGGTTTCTAACTGCAGTTCCTGAAGGGTCAAAATGGTTTCTCGTGCTGTGTGAGGTCGCGCGTTGTCGTGGAGCAATAATGGTGAAGATCGATTCATGAGTCCGGGCTGTTTTACTGCTAGTTTTGTCAACATGGTTCGGAGTTCGGCACAATAGACATCTGCCGTTATTGCTTGACCAGATCGGAGAAAACTATAGTGAATAACACCATGCTGAGACCACCAAACAGTTACCATTACCTTTTTATTGGTAAGTTTTGCTTTAGGACACTGTTGTGGCATTTGACCTGGGGTCAGCCATTGCATTTTTCTTTTCCGGTTATCATAAAGAATCCACTTTTCATCACATGTTACAATTCGATCCAATATTCCTTCATTTCTGTACCGGTTCAACAAGGCAACACAAGTTTCAACACGCGTTTCTTTCTGCAGATCAGTCAAATCATGAGGCACCCATTTTTCGTATTTTTTTATTTTATTGATTTGACGCAAGTGAGTCAATATTGTGGGTAAGGTAACGTTAAACCATGCCGCTAATTCCTGGGTAGTTTGACTAGGATCGGCTTCCACTATCTCTCTTAATTCATCGTTATTCACCTGTGTGGGCGGTCTTCCTCGTGGCTCGTTCTTTAAGTCGAAATTTCCATCACGAAAGCGTTTAAACCAAAATCGCACGGTGCGTTCATTAGTAGACCCCTCTCCAAACGCAGCATTGATATTGCGGGCTGTTTCTGCCGCGTTAGTTCCGCGTCGGAACTCGTATTCAAAAATCACTCGAATTTTCGCAGTATCCATCTTTCTTGTCTAAATTGAATAACAAAAACAATTGAAAGTCGATATTCAAATGTTTCAAATT
>NW_020654748.1:2817583-2832255 GCF_003589595.1 Hyposmocoma kahamanoa
GAAAACCTCAAACCATGAAGATTCTATGAAAATTCAAAGAACCTATTGCAATAAAACGGCAATTTCATACTTTAACCCCTAATACTAATTTGCATTAATTTGAAATGCAATTAACTGTAGAGAACACACTTGAAATTCCATTAAAATATGGACATCTGCTTGAAGGTCGAATACAATGATACCTTATTTTAAAGAATATTGTAGGAATTATTCTGGAAAATAAACATATTCTGTTATATTACTGTAATAATTTTATTTACTGTACACTTCACGAAATACAAGGGCGGTTTGATAAGTCCTGACTTTGAGAAGAAAAAAAAAACTTTTTTTTTTTAATTATGATCTATTTTCTATGTAATCTCTTTTAACTCTATACACACTATAACCTTTTTTTTTTTCAAACTGAAAAATATACTATTACTTCCTCATTTGATGAAAATCGGTAAAAAATCTGATAAAAAAAATGAAATGGGGACAAATGTGGTGAATACGGGGAGTTTGGCAATAGTTTGACAAGTTGCAGATAAGAAACGGAATATTCGAAATTTTGTTACCTCCAAAATCTTCAAAAAAAATATACGCCACCGACCTTTTTATTTGTATTTTTTTAATTTCGCGCTAATTTTAAAATAGTACAACAGAGAGGAAATAAAAATAAATTCCGAAAATTTTTTATTTAACCTTAAATTCACGTATTTATCAAACAAAATAAAATTATAACACAAGCTACGCTTAAATTTTAATTCATAACTTATGAACAATCATCGCAGGCATAATGCATGGGTCATAATAAAATTACATATGATTTTAACGGTACCTACGCGTCGGAGCCGCTCGCGCATTTTTTTGCTGATTACCGTACCACCCGGTTTTCATTGTTTTAACTCCTTAATTCATCTTTGTGCGATCAATATGATAATAATTGTTATGGCAAATGAATTATGGGAAGATTTTGAACGAGCAAATTTGACGTACCGTGTAATTAAAACTGTTTCTTTCTTTAATAAATTTAAGAACTTTTTTTAGACAAGGATTGTTGTTTTTTTTTCTTTCTTAATATTACAGGAAAGCCTGCCTTTTGAAGGGTTAGTTAAGAAATTTTATGGAAAGAAAAGAGAAAGACACGCATTTGGGAGTTGATTTAGGCCCTGTAAAACCCTAGACAAATACGGGTTAATGCCTCTTTTATTGTTGTCTTTAAAGCATAGTGAAATTTAACCTTCGTCGACTCTATAGATTGAGAGAAATTGATATTTTCAGGGATGGAGACCTGAGGCACAGGTTTTCATAGTTCAGAGCCCAGTCTCCACAACTAGGTCACTCTATTATGAAATATACTAAACAACAAATGAAATTTTCAGTCAACCGTGACCATGAGACCTGTAAAGGGCCCGAAACGTCGGTTTGTTTGAAAAAACAAATATACGCGATTTAAATCCGGAAAAATAGTTTCATTTCCTAAATGAAATTTCACAAATGTTATTGACTCAGATATTAAATTCATAGGTACATACCGCCACGGGGATTCGAACTGACTACCTCTCAATTGAGTAATAACCATTATCTCACTAGTCTATCACCGCAGGAAACTTACTATTTACACTTACTATTAAGTACTTATACAAATAAATATTAGACAATATCACAAAAATTAAAACTGGTAACTTACGTAAACTCAAAGAGTAAAAAGTAATTAACAAGGCCCACTTGTTAGGAAATACAGACAATGTTAACTTACGACTATTATTAGTAAATATAGAGACAAACCACAAAAACATAAAAACACACATTATTACGCTCTAGGCACCGACTACCCCATCACTTCACCAGAATCTGGATGAAATAAGCATCAGCGCATCGAGCTTAGCTGGAAATGTTTTCAAGATGCTGTTAGGACTAGAACGCAGTCTAGAGAGTAGTGACGCCGTCTTTTTTCGCATCACAGCAAAAAGTCATCTACTCCCGCTTAAGCAAACATTGACGATGCGCTAGAGTCGCGGTAAATAAAAAAAAGCCCGTCACACCATACATCGCATACGTTGCATGGTAATCGGAAACAACGACGGTACCATAAACTCCAAGATCCGAGACAATATAGATAATTTAGTTTTTCTACTTTGACCTGGCCAGGCCAAACATGGCGATACCATGAAAACGTGCGCATGCCACTGAAGGTCGTCATTAAACATAAATATCAATTGAAACTTACAGACTTCATAAAAATGTAATTTTGTTGGACTTATAAGTTTGTTTAATATCATTTCAAAAATACAAAAAATATACCTATGTAAATTCAAGTAATTTCAATATTAAGTAGGTGTATGCAGTCAAACTTGACCTGCTGGCACTTACGGTGCATTTTGCAACAAAATGTCGAGTACATTTAATATTTTATCGCCTTTCGTTGCGACCTCGATCTTCTGATTCATAACTCGATAGCAGTCTTGAAATTTTTGTCCGTTATCCAGTTTTTAATTTTAAATGTTTTTTTTAAATAATGACAACAAAATATAGATCAAAAAGCATTTTAAATCCTACTTTACGCTGTATAATATTAAGGTCAAAGTCAACTTGACCCTCCTTGTGAAAGAGTTCGTGTGGACATTACGGCGTTCCGGTTTTGAAATGTAAGGGTGCTGATCACAGACCACATATTTTTCTTCTGTGGCGCTGATGAAACTAGAAGTGTATGGGACTTGTCAACTTTTTGTCTACGGGTGACATAATATTAAATATTTATTAGTGGTTAATATTTACCTTAGATTTGCTATAGAAAAACTTGCGAAGTACCTAAATAAGAATTGGTAGTGTTACAATCCTTTTTTAAATTATAGTAAATGAAGGGCGAAAAAACACTTATAATGCTACTCAAAGATTTAAATCTAAGAGCGGTTACACACGGCGATACATACGCGGTGCATATGCCATACAAAAGCAACGCAAAAGCGATTCAAACGCAAGGTAAACGCGATACAAAGGCCCTCGTTCCCACTATCCAATACGGCGAATTTGCCGGGTCGGTAAAACAGCCGGAAAGACTGTTCAATTTATATGAAGTTATTCACATGAACATGAATGCTGGGTCCGACATTATTGCCGGAGCGTTTATCACTGCGGACCGCCGGTAGAACGCCCGGACCGGAGTAATGTGAACAAACTTGCTTAGTCTTGTTCCGGTATCCTTATCCCCCGCTCGCCCCATCTGTACTCCCCGCGTGTCATTTTGGTGTTCATCTAAAGAGGATGCTGTCGTTCGAAAACAATTGAAGAACTTTGACTCGTCATTTCTCAGTTGGCCCATTCATGTTTCAAAAGTTGCAAGTGAAGTTTTTTTTTACTTTATGAAGCCTTCTAAGATACCACCACAGCACCACAATTTCGTCGTCCATCCTGCGCAGTGGTCTGAATTCGACTGAGATGAGAACTTTAGTGTCCGGTTTTCTTGCGAAATCCTGCTTAATGTGAACACCTAGTCCGAGTGCCGGTTTCCCGGCAAATTCGCATAGTGAGAACTAGGCCATACGCGGTGGATACGTCATACAAACGAAATGTAAACGCGATGCACGTTTTAAATTAATTAATTCATTTATTTAACATATTTATTAATTTTACTTTTAAATTTCAATTAACAAAACAAAAGAATGTGCATAAACCTATACAGATTTTTCGTACATAATGATTCAACATAAGCGACTGTATCGATGCAAACGCATATAAGTCGCAATTGTAGCTATGTAATCGCGCGTTTCACAGACGCGCGTTTGCATCGCTGTATTTTTTTATTATACCAAATGACGGGACGAAGAAGTCGTGCGTATGGCGTTAACCTACACACCTGTCCATAGCAGCTGCAATGCCGAGGGACACTACTACAGAGCCTGTCACCCTGAGACATAAATTAACAAGTCCCATGTGCCTGTAATTTCACCAGCACCCTATTCAGCTCCATCTAGAACGTGTGACTTGGTAGCATCATAACAGACTGAAGGACTCCTCGATTGCAATAAAGGCAATTTCACACAACCCACAAGACTAATTACCAGGCTATTACAAAGGCATTAATATACTACCTTCACACCCAAATCGCAAGGTCGATAATAGAATAGCACTGCAATTAAACATATGCGGTTGGAGACCATATTTGACGAAATGAAGGTCGATGCGTCATCTTAGGCGTTAAGTGTGAACATGGGCAAACGTTTGTGGTTAAGTGACCTTGCAACTAAGTAACAATATACGAAATATTGTGGTCTGCAACCTTAGGCGCGGAAGAGTACCCATCTACCTTTGTTCCGCCTTCTGACAGTTTTCCTCGTGGACACAAATTGTCATAGCCGATCTGGAAATTTTTAAATAAGGACTCAGGTTCTGAAGGGTAAGGACAATTTGTTCGAGCAAGAAATAATAAGAAAAACAAAGCGAAACAAAAATAAAAACAAAGAATCAATTAGTGCAAAACGAACAACAAAGCAAACGTATAAAATTTTAAATAATCTACATAATGTATAATGAATAGTGACCCCATAGTAACTCCTACCAGCAATTGACGTCCATCCATCAATAGTGAATGACATTTTACATGAGTATTTTTGTAGTCTACTCTTAACACGCGTATGCAGTACTTCAAACCGCTCTTGAACCATCCTTCGAACTGTCGATCTCTTAGGAAATACCAAATTTGGGCATATTCTTTGAAAATATTTTTGTGTATCTTCGTCATCGAAAAACGAGAAGGGAAGATACTTCTTGGCAATCCAGTCAACTGTAACTGTCATAAAATCACTATGGCTTTCAGATACTGACTGAAACAAGATAACAAAACGTTTTAATACTTAATATAACATTTTACAAACACTACCTACTTACGAACTTACTCATTAAATATATGTGATGTACGCGGCTGTGGCGTATGTAAAAGGATCCACTCCACTAATGCACAGCTGTGCTGAGACTGTAACGTTGGTTTTCAGTAAACCCTAAAACCGAGTGAGTACCTGGAGAACCAGAATAATTTCTGATGATTCCAAACTGGATTCTTTGTGCGGAGCGATTCAAATGAAGACCCATCTCACATCGTGCCTTAGCACCTGCGCGCTTATGGGTTCAATGGCGGCTACTAATAACCCCGTCGGAATGGCCGAGATCAGGGCCACAGTAGTATAGTGTTTGCCATATTCTTATTAAGTCCATACACAGAAGAATGCTTGTCTTCTACTTAAGAGATCCTGAGTTGTCCTTTGTTTATGATATCAAGCGACGGGACGAGCAAGTCGTGCGCCTGGTGGTAAGCGGCACGCCTACCCATAACAGTTGTAGTGTCATTCAGAGCTTTAAAATGCAACGATCTGACGGGCAGTGCCACTGCCTTAGTCATCCTTTCTTTAAAGGAAACCGGAGCAGTGAGACGTATACTTTATCGACGCTGACGACAATGATAACTGATGTGAAGAATTTTTTTCTTGATGATAGATCTTCAAATCGAAACGCTACAATGATGACATCACTGCTTGACGACAGAAATAGGAAAGATGGCAGTACTTCCCTGGGGAACTCTATCAGAAGGAGTTCTACTGCTACTAAGATTTAACTTGTCCTAGAATATTTGCCATGTTTTATGGTACGTTCTGGAAATATTTTGGGTAATCGAATGCGTAAAATGTAACCGAGCATAATAGCCAATCGAATAAGCAACATTCCAAAGACATTGGATATATCGTCACTGTTTTGTTTCCACAAAGGGGCGAAAGGGCAAAAGCGCAATTTCGAAAAATTTTTCAAGGGAGCATGTTTGAGTTTTTCACGGCTATTTCAAAATATTTACGTCCTTGTTTTAAATTCAATTTGAAAAATTAGACTTAATTAAATCGAAAATTGAATTCGAAATGGTGCTTTCGTCCATTCTACAAAACACCGACGGTATGTACATGTCATAATGTTTAATTATTTAAAGTGCTGCTCTTTACTAGACCTCGCGAGGGAGGTGTGAAGGTAGTATTACTACATTACGATATTGCGATTCAATGACGTAAATATTATGACGATAAGTTGTTTAGTTTCTTAAGTGGTTACTGATTTGCAATATGATTCCAATTTACTTAACTATACACATCATCTCATATTTAGACAACCAATTTTATTTTATTTTTAACTTTAGGTCAAATTTGAAGATAAGAAATTAGTCGACTGTCATTTTTTAAATTTATTTGTTATAAATTTCCTAATAATAGGTACATTTTGATTTTAACTTTGATTAAATCAATGTTAAATTGTTGCAATTTTAAAATTTTTAGTCAAGTCAACAAAGTCGTGCACCTGATGGTAAGGGACAAGCCTGTCCATAACACTTGCAGTGCCACTCAGAGCTTTAAATCACAAAGATCTGTCTCATGTGCCTGTGATTTCACCAAATTCATATCTTCTTGATGAATTGACTGCCTCTGTGGCCGACCGATTACCATGCTGGTCTGCCACGCACAGGTCTCGGGTTCGATTCCCGGGCCGGGAGAAATATTTGTCCGGCTCACATTTGTTTCTCTCGGGAGTTTGGGTGTATGTGGTTGTCTATGAATGTGTCCATGACACCAGCGATACAGGGTTTCCGTAGTGCGGGGCTATGAAGAAAAAAATATTGGTGATTTTGAGATAGGCCGCTATTCTAAAAAACCCATCGATATTTTAACAATTTTCAGCAATCGGGGTAACGAGCAGTTATAAAAAGATTCGGACCCAGTAATATAAATAAATTGCACCATATGATTACTTTCATAAACCGTATAAGCTTTCTCTGCCGCGTGAAATTTCAAAGATAAAGCCGAACAAACATATGAAGCATTAGATAAATAATTACACAATTAATTCAATAATGTATATAATAAATTATAATCTGAATCTAATCGCCGTATCGTGTCTAATTAAAATAAAATTACTTTTCGTGATATATCTCTGTGGTAAGAACCGCGGGGTCGGATGTCAAATACTTTCTTCTTAACGGAAGCTGCCGGTTTAAAACAGTGGCTTACGACTTGAAACTACCGTATAGAACGTTCTGAACTGAACTTTATTACCGTTTGTACCTAAGTGTTTGAAGTGGACGATGTGGACTGTGTGCGAATTGAGCGAAGAAAACGACAGAAATGAGCATAAACCTACATAAACCGCAATTAAATACATATATTTATATATACGTGAGGCGCACTATAAGTTTTCAGAATGAATAAGAAAAAAATACTATAAATGGTCAGAATTATTTTTTGTTTCTCAAAATATTCTCCGTTAACGTTAATGCACTTTTTCATACGATTGAACCAATTTTGAAAACATTTATGCCACTCCTCCGTGACAATCTCTGAAACATATTTTTCATACTCTTCGACAGCCTCTTCAGGTGATGAAAATCGTTGACCGCGTGACAGGTTCTTAATTTTTGGAAATATATAAAAGTCACAAGGTGCCAACTCGGCACTGGACGCGGGATGGCTCATAAGCTCAACGTTGTTTACCTTCAAAAATTCATTTGTCTGTCTGGCCGTGTGAGAACTGGCATTATCGTGCAAGATGATACGGCGTTTACGGTTATTTTTACGAAGTTTGTCAATAACTTCCGGCAAACAAATGATCGTGTACCAATCACCATTCACGAAACAACGATTCTTCAAAGCAACAGTAGCCACGTATCCAGTTTTATTTAAAAAAGAAGCAATCATCCGCTTAGAGGTACTGTGCACGCACGCCACTTTGGTTGGTTTCGGCTCATCTCGAAAGACCCATACGCTTGAATGCTGCATTGTTTTGGGATCGGAACTATAAATCCATGTTTCGTCACCTATTACTATGTCCCATACCAAATTTAACGCCCCTTCGTTGAATCTGGTAAGCATGTCATTGCACCAAGTGACGCGATCCGTTTTTTGAGCCTCAGTCAAATTGTGTGGGATCCACCGAGAGCACAGCTTTTTCACACCCAAATGTTTGTGTAGTATTGATTGTATTTGACTCATGACTATGCCTAAGCATGCCCGAATCTCATGGTATGTCACATGCGTGTCTGTTTTGATCGTACGGCGCACAGCATCGATGTTTTTGTTGTTCACAGCAGTGGACGGGCGACCATCACGAAATTCGTCACTGAGATTCACACGACGGCGTTTGAATTCTGCAAACCAAGCTATAAATAGTAGTCTTGCATGGTACTTCATCGCCAAAAGCAGTTTGAAGCCGAGTGAAGCTCCGCTGAGCTGTTAAATTACACTTACAGTCGAAGAAAATCATACTAAGAAAATTTTCACGATCCATGGTGATGTAGACAACCAATTTCTGAAAATCAATTCAAAATGACGCCACGATGCAAAAACAAATCAAGTCAGATGTCAGATGAAACAAACTGTATTCTACAGCCAAAGATTTCCATTTTCAAATGTTGTAATTACTTTTTAAATATTTTTTATGTAAGTGGCCAGTTCCGGAAACTTATTATGCGCCCTATGTATTTTGATATTAGTTTTACTATTTATAAATTCATCAAGCCAAATCTTCAACAATTTTTTTTAATTTTTTTAAATCCTAGTACACTGGAATAACATAATTATAGAAATAAAAACATCAAAACATCAAATGAGAAATTCCTCATAATGTGGAATTGTAATTTGTTTTTTTAATAATTGGACTGACTGTATTTCCTTAATATCTTTCGGTAAATTGTTTTATAGGTATTTGACCTCCTTCGTACATACGTTTTTGAATATATAGTTTTTGATAAAATTTAGTTGCGAGTAAAGATTTTTATTTATATTTTATTATATATACGTCTATTAAGTAAAAGAAAGTTTTCGACTATTGCATTTAAAGCCAACATTTTGGATACTACCTGCCTAAATGAGTTACACTCTCGTGGACCCCCATTAACGTCTCATGCAAACCCAATTTATTTTTCGCTGACATGGATCTCTTGCAGGTTGAAGTGGACCCCTGGAGGTCGATATAACCCACTTTGGGAATCATCGCTCTAAACCAATTCGTGTTAGTTATTTTTAATTATCAAAAAGAAATTAAGAAAATTGAATACTGTTCTGTTTACAAAAGGTACGATTACAACATAATATTTTAACATCACCCACCGCTCATAAATTTAAAGCTTCTTTATTAATATGTTACTGTAAATTGAAGTCATTTCAAATAAAATTTAATTCTGTTCCAATGACCCGGAGAATCTGACTTTTGTCGGAAATGAAAACCTTGAGATTACAACACGAACTTATTTGAATGGCACTATATCGTTCATCTCCTCACTAACTGCCACATCTAACATTTTTATCGTAGTTCACTAAAGCAGTCATCACACTAATTAAATCGAAATCAGCTTGAGCCAGACAGTCAGACAGACAAATATACCTTATTGTTAAGAAGCTAAGTTCAACTTTATATAGTCAGAGGCGAGACTAGTGGGCGAAGTCGTGAAGCGCGACGCGCCGCGCGGCTTTACTCTTTTGTTTTTTGTTGAAGAAATGTTATAGTTTATTAAATAAAGAACATGTTCTATGGCATATTGTATTTTTTAAAGTGCGCCCACCACACCTCTCTGCAGTCCGCCGCCACTTGAAGGAGCTTCGTTTTCATGTGTTTGTTTAATTAAATGTTGCCTTATTTTGTTGAGGATAAAGTTGATGTTGCATTGTTGACAAGTCCCATGTAACCGTAACTTCACCACCACCCTTACCCTTTAAAACCGGAACGCAGTAATACTCACATTACTGCTTTATGTCAGAAATAGATAATGTAGCAGTACCTCGTTTGACGAAGTCTATTCATATATCACAAGGAGCTGTATTGCTATTAAATCTACCATACCACCATTCCTGATGCTACAAAGTGAATTTCATAGCCAAACCATCTGAATCAAGAATTTCTAAGATTTATAGTAAAGGTATTCAAACCTGTTTACCTACAACGAGATATACTTATGCCACGTTGTTGATTTAGCACTACAATGCAATAACTTATAATTTCTTAGCGGCAATAAAGCAAGAAGTGTGATAATAAATTCAATTGACTTGGATTGAAACATGATATTGCACAATGAAACAAACAAATATTTACTTTTGTATATATAACATTAATGTAATAATGTGATAGATAATCATAGCAATTGCCTAGTTTCGTAGGGAATTCCCTGCACTATATTTATTTATTTCCTCAACAATAATGATTGTGTTGGAAAATTAAACACAAATAAGATCCGAAGATAATATTAACAATATTAACAAGTCATTATTGAAAAAACTCTCTCTCTATAGTCGTCTCCTCATGTTTGAGGATCGTGGTCAGTTTCGTGTCTACTTCTGGGGGGCTACTCTCGACTCCGTCCGACATCCGTCCAAAACAATTACTGCCAAATAAGCAATACTTGACCAAATGAAAAGACGCGTGATGCGAATGAAGCTGCATACTGGATACTTGTCTTTTAATTTTGTCGAATATTACTTATTTGACAGTAATTGTTTCGGACGGATATAGGACGGAGATCCAGAGTAGGGGCTACTCTGGATCTGCGAAGCGAGTAATCTGCCCCCATCTGTTTCTATCCAGCGCGTCACTGACGACTGCGCAATGCAATATTAAATATAATAATAAATAAATAAATACAATATCGAGTTCTTAGGTTTTCGCGATTGTTGTGTAACAATTTATTTCAATTATGTATAATCAATTTGTTATTAATTATAAAAGAAGTCCGTTATCTACCCAGGATGCTGCGAGAGGCCATTGAAATTAAAAAACATTCTAATTTCAACAGGGAAGATGGTTTCTCAGTACCACCAGTTTGGGATCCAGTATTTCCTCTAATGAAAAATCCCAAACAGACATAAGACTGCAGTACTAATTAATATGTTTTAGTTTATTCTAATTTCTATCAATAATTATTAATAAATTGAACTTAATAAAAATTCATTCGATAAAATAATTTCTAAAACTTAATATAGCGTAAATTGTAATGTTTTCTTTGTAAAATTAAAAATAAGGTACTTAATTAATAACTATTGTAGCTATAGTGAAAAAATAGGGTGGTTTGCATCAATATTAGACATAACTGGTTGAAGACTGTACCACCTCAGTCAACCGTGACTATGGGACCTGTAAAGGGCCCGAAACGTCGGTTTGTTTGAAAAAACAAATATACGCGATTTAAATCCGGAAAAACAGTTTCATTTCCTAAATAAATACAATGTCAAATTAGATTTCCTTATCACGTTTAAATAAAAAATAATGACAAGTGCCTCCATCAACAAATTCATCAACATGGTGAAATGATTTTTCCAACAAGAAATGTTTCAAAGAATTTTAAGCTCAGTGCGGAAACTAGTAAACATTTTTGTTGTTTGATATCTTGGAATACGTTTTACAATATATAAATTTAGCTTTTTTTTATAATAACATGTGACGGGAGGAACAAGTCGTGATGGTAAGGTACACGCCTGTCCATAACAGCTGAAGTGCCACTAACAGCTTTAAATCGCAAAGATTTAAGGGGCCCTGCCACTGCGCCCGTCACCCTGAGACATAAGATGACAAGTCCCATGTGCCTGTAATTTCACCAGCACACTTGCCCTACAAAACTGGAACGCAGTAATGCCTTACATTACTGCTGGGCGGGAGAAATAGGTTAGGTGGCAGTACTTCCCTGGACGAACTCTTTCACAAGGAGCTCTACTGCAACTTCTTTGGTGCTATTACACCACGTCTGTCTTTATAAGTACCCGAGCAACGAAAGTAGGAATAGACAGACCAGAACCAATTTTTATATGACGACCTCGGTGGCCCAGCTGTTTATACGCTGTGGATTCTGGATGAGAACGTCTCGGGTTCGATTCCCGACGGAACTAATTCGGAAAATGAAATTGTCTAAACTCGTTCTAATCTGGAATTTAATAGTTTGAGTTGCCTGGTACATTATTATTGTTATTTAGAAATCTTCATTTCCCAATTTAATCCCACCGGGAAACGAACTTAGGCCACTGAGGTTGAATACTTTCTTCATTAAAAACTTTTCTCGCAGTATGTCATCTACGACGCTAGGAGAAATAGAAAAAATACTGTTTAAACTGAATAAATTCTACTACATGGACGTTCCCATATTCTTGTTATCAACGAAATCGCTAGCTTCAAAGCCTAACTTAGCTGAACTTAGATTACACTCGAATAAGCACTAAAACTTAGCCGACACAGCCGTTCACTCGATTAAAGTTGTAAAACTTAGTAACTAGAAAGTTTCTAAGTTATTACAAAAGTTGATATCATGTTATTCTTTTTAATGTGTAATGTAATGACATGTTACTTAGGATTATATTAAGTAACACTTATAGATATGATAGGTACTTAAATGTTATCACGAGTTATAGATTTGTTACCACGGTATAACTTTTAACGAAATCTGAAACTATATGAGATACAGAGAAACTGTCTTAGGAACCATTAAAACTTTATTGTGAAAACAATTTTGGCAAAGTCAATTTTTTTGTCAAGCGCAAGTTGTCCATAAAAATAAATAAAGTCGATTATTTTTATTCATCATTTCGCACTGATAACACAATACTGTATTAACTCAAAAAGTGTATTTTCTGAGAATCGATAAAAAACGAATTACTCACTTCCCGTGAAAGATTATTAAAATTTATGTGTAGGTTATAGTTTATTATAGACATCTAAATAATTTGCTACTTGCAAATACATTTAAGAATAAAAGGGGAACAATCATTTCATATTTTTTAATAACGGTTGTTTTAGCCAGGTCTAGCTCACATAAAGTGTGTCTTATTTTCAGTTAAACAGATATATTTTTAACCGACTTCAAAAAAAGGAGGAGGTTTTCAATTCGACTGTATGTTTTTTTATTGTTCCTTACAATATTGTAACGACGGTTTTATTGTCATGTAGAGAATCAAATTTTACGTTCAGTAATAATGATAGAATCTTGAAATTCACATATTTTAAGTTACAACACTATTGTAATAGCAGTGCGATTTCATTGTATTGGAAGAAAAAAATCGGGACAGCAGAAGTTGGTCAAATGTGATAAAAAGTTTCTTTCACACAAAGCGAATAACACTACAACTCCGTACTGTCCCAGTTATAAATAACACACTGTATATACAATAACACGCTTCATAATCAAAAGTAACCCAGTGGTAACAAACCTGTAGCTAGTGATAATAATAAGACGAAAAAGTAAAAACAATTTTAACTAAAATATCTTTTTTTATTAAAACAAACCGATCTCAAAAGTTTGTTTACCGGATTTTTTATTGGAATTACATCTATTTGCCAAGTTTTATAGCAATCGGTTAACGGAAAGTGCGCGAAACCGGACTCATTTTAAATAAATAAATAAATAACGCACACACTAAACATAGCCCCGCACTAGGGAAACCCTGTGTCGCGGGTGCCATGGACACACACATAGACAACCACAAATTACATCCAAACTCACGAGAGAAATAATTGCAGGCCATACAACTATTTCTCCCGGCCCGGGAATCGAACCTGGAACCTCTGCGGGGCAGGGTAACCGTTCGGCCACGGAGGCAGTTAATTTAATATTTAATTAATAAAAATAAATAATGAAATTAATAAAATTTAAATTAAGTTCATTCCGTAGTTTGCCACGCTTAGAGGTGGAATATTTTCTTCAAATTTAAATGGGACTACTAGTGAGGTACCCTCTTTCCAACAAAAAAGAATCATCAAAATCAGTTCACAAATGCGGAGGAAGCGCGTAACATACATTAAAAAAATACTGTCGATTTGAGAACTACCTCCTCTTTTTTGAAATTGGCTTAAAAAAAACTGGTGGTGATTGTTTTTTTCAAGGTAACAAGTGACGGGACAAACAAACCTGGTGGTAAGCGACACCTAACGATAATAATTTCACTTTACCATTGAGATTATCCCGAAAAAGCGTATTTATCCACCTTTTATGATGTCGGTGTTACATACATACGAAAATACAGAGCCAGACACGAAGTTCCATTATTTGGAATGTCCATCAAGTACCACCCAGGAATGCGCGTGAAATTCCGATGGTAAAAGAAAGATAGCGGATTTTATTCCTCTATACCATAGCTTCCTAAACTTTTTTGCTCAACGCCCACTTAGACAAGATAAAAAAATATCAACCCAGCACGACAAAAAAATATTGACATAATTTAACTCAAAAAATCACCAGGAAAAACATGTATATATATACACAGTGTAGTATATACAGATAATTCTGGTTTTTTATTTTCAGCGCCTACTTAAGGGGTCTGGATTACTTTGGGAAACTATGATCCATACCTTAATAAAAATAGAAAAAAAAATTAATATCTCAAAAATTTACAACAAAATAATCGATTACAAGACACAAATCACGCTAATACGTGCTAACCAGTAGTTAATTTGGACATTTATGGAACGGTTTACAAGATACATCGATTATAAGATGTAAAGTAACAGATAACAAATGTACGGAATTTATATCCAACTAACTTGGTAGTGGTACGTGTCCCCACAACCGCAAACTCAGTTTGTATTAAATTACCGTTTCAGATATCTATTCTTAGTACTTTATTTAAATAATAGATTTATAGTGTGGTAGGATAATAAGATATTGTTTGAAAAACTGTTAAATTTACACATGCTTC
>NW_020654748.1:2832655-2851475 GCF_003589595.1 Hyposmocoma kahamanoa
TTACATTAAGGAGTACATTAAGTTTAAAAATGCTCCTTGTCCTATTGCAATACGAATTTTTTTATTTGATTCATTTATTTAATCATATTCAGGTTACAAAGACCCATAGATATATATGTACCTTATAGACCAACATACATAATAGAATAACAAAACATATGGATTGCGACGTGTGACGCAACATGGGTATCCGGTAACCGTCCTTGAAAACGCCGGGTACATGACACCCTTCAGCCGAAACTCCTCCTTCATGAAGGTCGACAGATTGACTTGGTGCTCTCACCAAAAATGAATTAGCAAAGCGTGATGCGTTCAAAATATTCAGCTGGATGTGACTGACTGTACAAATAGCCAAAGGGGCAACTGCATAACCACATCAACTGCCTTTTCAAATTAAGGAATTCCCTACAATATGCATGGGACCCTGAACACTCAGCGCAGAAACAACTTCGGTGGTCCTTCGGTTGGACCAATTTGGGTAATGTACTTTTGTACAATGGTTCTAGGAAGTGCCCCTAGACTAAATTCCTTTGCACTGGTACTCATAGTACTGGGAATTTATTAGTTTGAGACCAGACCTTAGCGTCAATGTCTAACACATTATTTAGTCACCGCTTTACAACTAGGCGTATTCCACTGCGAATTAAAAGGTTTGGTGGCACCTTCCTCTGCCGCACAGGTGACAAATGGAACTCTAGTGCAAGACACGTATTCCCTCTGTCTTACGATGTGGAGTCCTTGGACGAGGCTTGAAGAGGCATCTTGTAAGCTAGGGCAGTGGTTGTATCAACACTGCACTAGGTTCCTTCACGTTTGGATTCTATTTACCATTTTATATCAGGTGGAATTTAGTCATCCGTCTGTCACGTATAAAAAAATATTTCCCAAATTGCTCCTACCGGGAAACGAACCGGGAATACCTCACCCTTACCCTTAGTGCAAATTGTTGGACCACCGAGGTTGACTAAACTATACATTAGATATCGAGGTCTTAGGTTTTCGCGATTGTTACACATAGGAAATGAAACTATTTTTCCGGATTTAAATCGCGTATATTTGTTTTTTTCAAACATACCGACGTTTCGGGTCCTTTACAGGTCCCATGGTCACGGTTGACTGAGGTGGTACAGTCTTGAACCAGTTATGCCTAATATTAATGCCAACCACCCTAATAGGGTGCACATACATAAGATTACAAGATTTGGAATGACTAGAAAATCGCGTACAAAATACACGCGAAGGCAAAATTTATTCCCTCCATCCACTACGTGTGTACATCCCCTTTATTTCTATCTTTCCGTACACGCCCGTTTATTCTTGACACTTTTAATGTCATTCATCATCAATCTGTTTAAGATACATAGGTACGCCGAGGTCAACCTTTCATCACGTTTCTCTCCTCATACGAGTACATACGTTACCCTACCTCGTTATTCATATCTTTTAAAACGCAATCAGCACAAAGTGCAATCTAAGACCAAACAAATTAAAAAGAGCTATTACAACTAGCACGTAACATTGGTTCGGTGTTGCATAACACCTTTCTCTGGAGAAGCGGGGGTCCCTAAGTGATTATGATTAATAACTGCTCTAATGTCTGATTCTGGCAAAAAAAAACAATCAACTGCCAATCATGGTTAGGTTTAAGGCGAAACTGCGATGGAATCATATAAATATTGTTGTTTCATTGTGAACATAATGCAATTTGGACAAATCGGAGATAGCCTTCGACTGAGGAGATTGCGCAGATGATGACACAGGTAAAACCTGACGGCGAGCGTTTGTGCACTACGTCCGATTCGTATCAGGGGATCTGGTCCCGTTCTCAAAACACACCGTCAATAAATAATGCTTGACGGAATTGAAAGACAATATCAAGTATGAAGCTTCATACGCGTCATGCATCTTTTAATTTAGACGAGTATTACTTATTTGACAGTAATAATTTCGGACAGATGTCGGACTTCGGACTTAGTGCACTAGCGACATCCGAAGTGGGTCTCAGTTTTCTAGATTTGCATAGTCTCGGATTCGGAACGAATAAGTACGAATCGGATACAAAGCGCAATTATGCGCTAACCGTATAAAGCGAATTACAACAAACCTGTGGAGCAATTTCACAAAAATAATTGAATGTCAATTCAATACAAATTTAATTATAATTAATAGTGACATTTCTAGCCTCGTAGCGGTAAAGTTACCTAACTGAGTGACGAAATACATTCATAAATTTCTCATAGATGGCGCTACGGCTAAAAAGTCGCTGAAAACCAAATTCTGAAAAATTCGTGAGGTCCGCTAGTGCGTTCTGTAGCTTAGTTGGCATAGAATCCGGTCGAAGGAATTTTTCTATATGTATTAATAATTATAACAAACTAGTGGAGGAATTTCACAAAAATAATTGAATGTCAATTCAATATAAATTTAATCATATAAACCGATATAGATTTCAAGTTTATATACTATACTATATATTTTTTAATTTTCATTGGGGTCCACGAAAGGAGCACCTCTCCGCACGATGTACCATTCCTTTCATCACTTAATCTACAAATTACTATTATATTATTACTATAACTATATGATTGAATGTTTCTTAAACAGTTGCCAGGTCGCATTAAATAAGTAGCCTAAACCCTCTTCTTCGATAAGACCCGTACTCTGCAGTAGAACGTATAATATGTTGATGATGATGGTGACTAATTATTTAATATATTTGAAAAAATAATGTGACATGATATGCAGTAAAAGTGGCAATAGAAGATATTATCCATTCAAAACCAATTATTACGTTGGAGAACTACTTTTTTAGAAAAATCGATGACAATCGTATTATACGAAACCTTCGCTAATGGTTTCTTATGCTCTGTAATCTTAACGCTTATCAGAATTGTATATAACTGCAGCAAACCCCAGGCCATCTTTAAATATTTAGTACCCCGCATTGCCTATTGCGTCAATGCAGGAAGATGGGTACAAAGTTTTTGTACAGTGGTGTGGTTTTGGAAAACAACAGCGTACTTTAGTAGCAGTACAGTAGTGATGCAACGGAAACAGAAACGGAAACAGATGTCAAAAGGAAACGGAAACAGATACGGAAGTAGAAGTGTAAATGACGGTATTTATTGCTACTTTATAGAAAGATCTCAACGAAATAGTTCTAAACAGGTTTGGTTTCATAATTGCACTTTACTGCTAAAAAACACCCGCCCCAACGACTAGCAATATGCGCGCGCATCTGAAATCCATCGCGAGCATTATAAACTTCCGATTACAGTTCTGTTATAAAAGTTCCGGAAGTAGGAACGGAAAAAGAAGACGGTGAGATGTTTTGACGACATCTATGAATTTTAAGATAAGAATGACCTACCTATCTATCCCCAAATTATTTTTGTATATAATATAATGGTTAAAATATTTTAGCCGGAAGTATAAATAAATATCTGCGTTCCATCCTCTCATTTAATACATATTATGTTACTCTAAGATGTATATTACAAAGTCGTCATCTCTTTCACACCACACAGATTAACACACATCGAGTATGTAACCAGAAATAGAGACGAAATGTCATTTAATTTGTTTGAAAACTAATCTGCCATATCATTACTGTGACAACTGCGCTCCGATTGGCCAGCCCAAATTCGAAACAGTTGACGGGTGTCGTCAATGGATGTCGTCAATTGTTTCACTTCAAATCGTCCAGTTAACTTGAGCTTTGCTATAATGGACGAAAATTGCAAAATTACATATTTAATATTTAATTACCGATGTAATTTGATTCTGTTTCTTTTGTGATTAGATGTTTTGCTATTTTTCCCCACGCCACTACATGAAACAGCACGCCGTTGTTAGAGATATTATCTTTATTACAATAAATACAGAATATTTTTGGAATATACGGAGACGTACATACAGGTCAGTTGTTGGCGCTTCTATATTTCAGTGTAAATGAGAGTTGATATTTATAAGTGATGTATCACTATTGAGTTACCAAGAATGTATGACCATTATTTCGTCTATATTTCTGGTTATATACTCGATGTTAACACAAATCAAAAACACATTGTCTGCTTCGCAGTAAAAATTGCAATTTGCAGATTGCGTAGCGTATCTTCGGGTGTCAACATAAATTGAAAAATGGTAAAATAATTGCATTAGGACGCCGTCTAATAGTGATATATATACATCTGTAGTAGAAGTACCCTTCTACTACAGATGTATAAGAAAGACCTCAAGACCACATTTTGGAATTTAGTAGTTTTTGGCCGAGTTTTTTTTATGTATATAATATCAAGTGACGGGACGAACAAGTCATGCGCCTGATAGTAAGCTATACGCCTGTCCGTAACAGTTACAGTGCCACTCAGAATTTTAAACCGCAAAGATCTGAGGGGCACTGCCACTGCGCCCGTCACCCTGACACATAAGTTGACAAGTCCCGTGTGCCTGTAATTTCACCAGCACCCTTACCCTTCAAAACCGGGACACACGAATGCTGACATTACTGCTTGGCGGCGGAAATAGGTAAGGTGGTAAGTACTACCCTGGATGAACCCTCTCACAAGGAGCTCTACTGCTAGTAAAATTTTCTTCTAGACTTCGAAAAAAGGTGGAGGTTCTCAATTCGACTTACCTTACCTTTTTTTTAATGTATGTTAGGCGATAACTTCAGTATTT
Source organism: Hyposmocoma kahamanoa (assembly GCF_003589595.1). Taxonomy (NCBI): domain Eukaryota; kingdom Metazoa; phylum Arthropoda; class Insecta; order Lepidoptera; family Cosmopterigidae; genus Hyposmocoma; species Hyposmocoma kahamanoa. Next base: position 2,837,336 of record NW_020654748.1, read on the forward strand.
GTGAAGCGATTTTGATGATTCTTTTTTGTTGGAATGGGTACCTCAGAAGTGAAGAATCACATTTAAATTTGAAGAATATATTCCACCTCTAAGGGCGGTAAACTAGGGGATGATTGACTTTTGAGGTCGAGTTTTTTAGTACTCTGTACTGATTGTTTTAAACTTTTAAGTTATTACAAACATTGCTTCGGAATGCTTAATTGGAACAAAGTTAACGACATTAAGTCCTGTCATCGCATGTTTTATTTCTATTTGACCTTAAGATTGGTTTTTAATACCTAAATAAGAGCCTTATTCTCTTTAAAATGCTCTGTAATAAAAATTATCATTTGGCGCTAAAGGTTCTTTACCTCTCACCGACAGATAAGTTAACAAAAATTTGGATATGCAGACTTTCACAAGTACAATACCCAAAAAAAATTTTTAGTCAAGCAATTTTCGTCTTAATACAGTAACTAACCTAAGACAAACTACAAAGTCAACGAACTACAATTTAACACGTAACTAATAAGCAATCAGTCGGGTAATTACATCGATAACTATTAATTTGCTATCAACAAGTTGAATCGTGACTCGAAATGCTTTCTACTCTATCTCGTTCATTTGTACTGACGAGGTACTTATTGGGATGGATGTGTTTTAATAATTGTATTAGATATTACATAATGTTGAATGTAATTTTTGCCGAGCGGTTCCCAGTGGCTACAAAGGACCACACAGACAATAATTACACTAGATTCTTAACTTTAGCGGTCCATTTGTGGGAAAACTAGCAGCAATAGAGCTCCTTGTGCAAGGGTTCGTTCAAGTAAGTAGAGCCACCGTACCTATTTCTGCCGCCACACAGTAAATTAATTTAATTTAAACATCTTAGATCGAGAATAACTGAAAGAGCCAAACGGGTCATTACCACGGGTTTTTATCATCCAAATACGCAGAAGCTGTATATTAAATAACCTTTAGTATAAAGTTTTTGTTTCAATATAGTTTTAAAACTCGTAAATGGCAAATTTTGAATATCAACCAGAATCTTATTATACACATTGCGCCTTAAATGAATTTGAGACCTAATGCAGACGACTGCCAAGAAAGGCTAGTTTATTTTTATTACTTGTATTAATTTTATGTCTGTCACTATTTTTCATAAAAAGATAATATTTTATAGGAAATGAAACTGTTTTTCCGGATTTAAATCGCGTATATTTGTTTTTTCAAACAAACCGACGTTTCGGGCCCTTTACAGGTCCCATGGTCACGGTTGACACGGTTGACAGTCAATATAATTTCCTATGTGTAACAATCGCGAAAACCTAAGAACTCGATAGATAATATTTTTCTTAACATAAGTGACATTTTCATAAATGTACGTAAGACGTTAATGTAATGTTAATCTCTTTAAACTTATCTCTCAAAGGCATTGTGGGACCAAGATACAAGCGGCGCTGTTGCTTTGTACAGAGTTGTCTTACCTACTTGTTTTATTCTACTATGATAATTAACTCCGTGGCCGAACGGTTACCATGCCGGACTGCCACGCAGAGGTCCCAGGTTCGATTCCTGGGCCGAGAGAAATATTTGTATGACCTACATTTATTTCTCTCGTGAGTTTGGGTGTAATTTGTGGTTGTCTATGTGTGTGTCCATGGCACCCGCGACACAGGGTTTCCCTAGTGCGGGGCTATGTTGAGTGTGTGCGTTATTATTATTATTATTATTATGAGTAGAAGTAGAGTTCAAATCCCTGTGATGGTATGGTTTGTCCGTGAAAAGCTAAAATACCAAAGAGTCTTGAAGTGTAGTGGAAGAAAATAAATCCAGCTAAAACTGGAAGCTTGACGATCTCGGTTGCCCAACGGTTAATACTGCGTACACCAGATAAGGAGACCCTGGGTTCGATTCTCAGCGGAACCAATTTGAGAAATTGATCCTAGTTTGGGTGTTCTGGGTAGTGCCTCAGTGTTAACTTCGTTGCTCAGTTTGATTTTTCAATTTCTTGAGGTTGGTACCTAAAAAGGCACCATAGTTACGTTGATAATTATTAATCTGTGACCATGGAGCGCATGCTTAAATTGTGTGTTGGTTGCCAACACTCAGAGAAATTGAAATTATGAAATGAATGACCTCGGTGGCCTAATAGTAGACATTGGATGAGGGGTCCCGGTCCCTGGTGAGACCAGTTTAGTAAATCTAAATTGGTTCTCTCGTCATTATTAGCGAGAGGTATCGCTAATAGTTACGGAAAACTTCGTTATGAAACCTGCAAACCTGCTACACACATTTTCCAAGTGATACCCTTGGAAAATGTGTGATGTTCACAACCCGAATTCGGCCAGCGTGTACGATCACAGCAGAACCATATTCTTAGAGGAGATCCGTACCCTGCAGTAGATCTTATAATTGGTTAATGATGATGACGAATGTCCATAGCCTTTGACTTTTGAGCTTTGTGTCATACATTTATCGAGCAAAAAAATACAATTTAAATGACAGTTTCCCATTTATCATGGTAATCAACGATTAAAGCTGTTTTCAATCTGTAATCCGATTAAACTTAAAACTATTCACAATTTGCAGCATATATTTTACTTAATTTCGTTAAATGGAATAATTATAATAAAAGACTATGGTTAACATAGTAAATAATTTTATGAAACTGGTGACACAATCGGGATTAGAGACAAATGAGACCAAGCTTGGTAATTATTATAAATCCTTCGTTCTTTAAAAAGAAGGTGTTCTAATATTCTTTAATAGATAATATTTTCGTAGAATGTCGGCTCACAAATTAGATTTGAGGCCTCTAGGGGTTGCGAAATTTTGACTAAATAAGTTACTTTTAATAATAAGACGAACATTGGAGTCGAAACTCAATACTACAACCCCATTTCAAACAATAGCCCTGCGAGCGAAATAAGATCGAATCTAAACAAACTAAGTTTAGTCCCATTATGGGCATTAGTAATCAAAATTAAGTATTCGTTTCGAATATTTAGTCCGAGTTTTCTAGTCTTGTATATTTTCCACGCATTCAACACATTCAAAGTGCACCGATACATTAGAACCTGCGGTATGTGTTAAATGACACGCCTGTTCATAACAGTTGCAATTCCCCTCAGAGCTTTACATGGCAAAATTCCGAGGGACACTGCCACTGTGCCTGTCACCCTGTCAATCAACAAGTCTCATGTTCATATTACTGCTTGGCAGCAGCAATAGGTAAGCAGCACTTCCCTGGACGAACTTTTTCACAAGTATCTCTACTGCTACTAAAAACTGATTTGTTTCTAGTAGTCAAAGATAAGAAAACAATTTCTTTTTTCTTTATTTAATTTGCAGATACTTTTGCCATTGAAATACATTATGATGAAGTGATATAAAAACGATATCGTTTTTACATAAGGACAGCATCTGGAAACGGACATCGAGTGCCACTAGTTCTTAGTTTCTCAGTAAACTACTTACATAGATTCAAAATTCAGTCTCTTCATTTTTTTCTAAAAGTACTCGTAACCATTTTTAAAGATAATTGAACAACTTGTATAGGTTGTGATCAACCGTGACGTAATTTGGATAAAACATTGCCGGGGAATACCGCCTCTCCCATCTCCACTTTACAAGTTCAAAATTAATCTTTTAGGCCTTGGGAGAGGCGAAAGAGTCTAAAAATTAATAATAATAATAGGCGATAATAGGCGTATTATACGCCGCTTCTTGAACCTGCGTCTCTGACCGCCTGTGCCATTGCCGGGGAATACCTCTCATCCCATTTAGAAATTCAAAATTAATCTTTTAGGCCTTGGGAGAGATGAGAATCTAAAATAAGTATAACAGTAATAATATTCATTTATTAATTATCATATTTTAAGCGTAAAACATACAGAGAGCAGGTGCGAGTCCGGTGTGGCACGCTCGGTGTGTTGTCGTCCATATAAATTCACAGAATTCTACCCGCGACCCGACCTGCACCCACTCTCTGTGACTTTCAAGCTTTAATAGTATTTATGTGATCTGTGCTCTCTCCTAAAAAGTTGTCACTTTGCAGATGCGGTCTTATGACACCAATGGTGTATTGTATTAATAAGTTACGAAATACCTAACAGGGTCTGTAGGCTTACTCTCTTAGGCCGAAAAGTCATTTGTTATTTTATAAAGATGTTAATCGTACAACTAACGTACCTGTCTAACGCACATAGTTAAGTGAAGGTACGATAGAATGTCTCTTATATCACAGTAGTTCCATTACAATAGCCAAGACAGTAATAAACATTTAACGATTCGGCCATCTTGTTAACGGAAATGTTGCTAACAATTAAATTTAACTCGGGGCTATGTTACATTCGTGTAATTGTTGAATTTATTTATTAGTTTCGTTATATAAATAGGTGAGCATGTTAACGTCATTCAAATATAGAAGTTGTAGTTTAACTGTCTCCGTGGCCGAACGGTTATCTTGCTGGACTGTCGCGCAGAGGTTCCGGGTTCGATTGCCGGGCCGAGACAAATATTTGTATGGCCTACATTTATTTCTCTCGTGAGATTGGCTGTAATTTGTTGTTTTCTATGTGTGCGTACATGACACCCGCGATACTGGGTTTTTCTAGTGCGAGGATATGAGTGTATGCGTTAAAAATATATATATAAGAAAAAAACAGACTGTTGGGAATGCTCTAATAAACAACTAAATGAACAAGCTTGATACCGAGTACCGAACGTTCAATGCTCTTATGACTCTAATTAAAATGAAAAGGTGCCATTAATTTATTGAAAGTTTATGGGTATGGGACTGCTACCGAGTGTAGCAGTTGAGGATGTTTTATTGGGCACTGGCGCTGGCCGGCTCGCGACTGGATGTGAAGCGTGTGCCATTGAAGAAGTTTTGCTATGAAACCGCATGATGTGACCGTGTTGTTTATTTATTTTTTGTCTGTTCCGCCATTAATCTGACATTTGGAGACCGATTTCTATGATTTTTTTTGTCCTATTCAAATTTGAAGAGAACATTCGACGTCTAAAAGTAAAAAAATAGAGGATGTATCCGATTTATTAGAATTCACCCACTTTACATAACAGTGTTGTGTCATCGCATGTCCTGCATTTTAAGAGTTTAATAATGTGAACGTTACTGCGTTCCGGTTTCGAAAGGCAAGGGTGCTGGTGAAATTACAGGCACATGGGACTTGTCAACTTCTGTCTCAGGGTATCGGGCGCAGTGGCAGTGCCACTCAGATCTTTGTCATATAAAGCTCTGAGTGGCACTGTAACTGTTATGGATACGCGTCTCGCTTACCACAAAGCGCACGACTTGTTCGTCCTGTCATTTAGTATTATATAAAAAAGTAGACTCTTTAAAATATTTATCCATCTTGAAAATGGGATTAATGAACTTCTAAAGATCTGATGAGGAAGAAAAGTCAGGTGTAAAAATAGTTTAAAATTACATAGAACTACTGGGACTAAATGATTTCTACAAACCGATTTTAAGAAAACTTGGCAAACGTATGTAACGAACACAGTGAAAGCCGAGAAGCAATCTTTTGAAGTCGGTTTTTTTAAAAACATTATCGTGTGCGCTACTGGCAAGAGACTACGCCTATCCATAACAGTTGCAATGCCACTCAGAACTTCGCAAAGATCTTTGAGACATAAGTTGACAAGTCCCATGTGCCTGTAATTTCACCAGCACCCTTACCCTTTCAAACCGGAGCGCAGTAATGCTCACATTACTGCTTGGCGGCAGAAGTAGGTAAGGTGGCAGTACGTCTCTGAACGAACTCTTTCTCAAGGAGGTCTACTGCTACTAGATATGTACAAATAGCTTATTCTTTAGATTTTACGTTAAACATAGATTATTTGTATTATTGATACTTTATGTGAAATAACTCAACTAGTTTTGTTATGATTATTAATAAAAAGATCGAACACATAGAAAAATTTTTCAAAAATCTCTCACTGGATGTCACTAACGGCAACAAATACCGAAAGCCAGTACAAAGGTCTATAATAATAATAATAACATTTATTTCACAGATTGATAGGTACAATTTTATGTTTACCGCGGTCCCCACACTAGGCAATATAGTAGGCCTAATAATAGGCCTGTATCGCGGGGTCCCAGACATCTGATTTACATAGAAAACTTAGCCTCTAGATTGAACATTTTGGATTAACATATTGTAAGAAAATAAACCTAGGATATGTATTGAGCAAAAAATATATATAGGTATAATATACATATAATAATAATAACAACAATAACTTATCTAATTTATGTAACAAAATAATTATATATATATATATATATATATAACATAATTTATATTCATTTATTACATTATAATAAGCGAAATATGCTGCTACAACATGCGAATAACTAAGTTTTTGACAAAATCATAGGTTAAACTAAGCAACCAGTTCCGGAGTAGCCGTTTAACTTCGAAAGCTGAGCTCAATTTAATGTAACAAATAACAAAAACACATATAAGAATTGCGACAGTACCATAACTTTATCTGTGGCTCAGTGAGCAATAAGTAATTAGGCTTAGTTAATATCGAACACACAAAAAACGTTTTTTTTCGTCGACCCGGTAGCACTCGAACCCACGTTCATGCTGCACCGTATCATTGCTCTAACCATCTGAGCCATGGGTTGCCGAGTCGTCGAAATTTTGTACTGATATTTCGTCACCGCTAGTGACGACTACTGTGAGATTTTTGAATAACCTTCTCACCGCAGCCTTAGACGGCTAGATCAATGCTACGGTGCAGTATGGTAGTAGGTTCAAGTTCCACCGGGTCGAAGAAATTTTTCTGTGTTCGATCGTTGCATTAAAAATCATAACAAAAATAAATTATGGTTTAAATCGAAAGTACAAGAACTGGTTTCCAAACGTCTTAAATCTTAAATATAATAAAAATGGAAACCATTAGCTATTGGTTTATTATTGAAAAGAATAAATTAATTAACCATCGGTATGAAAAGAATCGTAAAACATCCAATCAAAGAAAAGTGTTATGATTTCTCGAAAGTTCTTGATAGACGAGTTTTCATCCAGTAGGTACTCCACAGCTTATGTAATTGGTAATAAATGTTATTAATTGTTTGCAAGATCTTAATTGGTTCGTAACGAGATGTATAAATAATTTTAGTGTGGCGAGTGTCTCGACAATTATCTCAATGGATTTATTGCTCATAATTAAGGCAAATAATGCTTAGGCTACCAGTTGCAATATGAATATTAAATCAAAATCATAATGGAACAAAAGATTACTGATAATCTTAGCTGCTGTTGGCATCCTTTCCAAGGTGAGGCATTCCTTCACACCAGTACAGTCCCATATCTTTCTACATTTCTTTTGCTTTATAGTGACCCTCCCTACCGTCCCTGACGGTATATAAGAAGGACACTATAACCTGTGCGCGCACCGGAACCTTATAAGTTCAGGTTCTGACCCCAAATACGCCAGCGTATAGGGTTGTCACAGACCTCTGTCACTTGACTTTATCTGGTTCTTCGAGAGGCTAGTCCCCCTCCCTATTTTCCAGATAGATACCGGAGCTGTAGGCACGCTCACTTCCCGTTGCGTATTGTACAACTAGCGGTTGCCACCGCTAAGCCGTCGACTCTGAGTCCACTACCAAATCTCCTCATTGGTGGCGGCGCTGTAAGGCACGCTAACTTCCCGACGCCGAAAAACGACGTCTCTCCAGTTCCCAAATAACCTAAGCGGCTGGAGGGACCGGAGGATATCTAGTTTATCCTCTATTAGCTCTCAGGGCTAGTGCCATAGATGCCTGTCACCACCATCATGATGATGATCATGATGCCATCACCACATCATATCACCATTACTCACGTCACTGGGTATCGTTAAAAAAGGCGTGAAAATAAACCGAATAGAAGCCTCGGGCGTTTACAGATTCAAAATACATGGTATAACGTACGATTGCGAACGAAGCTAGGTATAAATGGATATTGTTTCCGAACGAAAATGGTGCGAAAGATATAGAATGATAACGTCATAACAGTTTGTCTTTCGTTTTTTTTTTCTTCTTGATACAAAACGATGCCGATGGCATTGGATATTTGCTCTTTGGAAATTATGTTTAATAATAAAGTAATTTTTATTAAAAAAAAAGACACCGACTTCAAACTTTGCTTATATGACATACAAACTGAAAAGTTAACAATCGGTTGCCGTAAAATGCACGAAACCGGATTCATCTCCTAGTTTACCCTTAAAGGTGGAATATTTTCTTCAAATCTATATGATCAATACTGAGGTACCCTCTTTTCAAGAAAAAAAATCATCCAAACCAGTTCACAAATGCCTGTAATATAATCGCGTAACATTCACACAAAAAAAAATAGATCGACTTGGGAACCTCCACCTTCTTTTGAAGTCGGTTAATAGATTACAACTAAATACGTTTTATTTTCGTAGTACGTATGTGTTTGAGCAACATGTATATATAGATTATATTCGGTACTAAACATAAACAATGAAAATGTCTTTTGTATGAAGAAGACCTTCTAGATTCTACCACAACTTCAACAATAACATGACCTCTGATAGAAGATCAAAACGACGCAATTAACTGGTACAAAGCGGTAATATTAAATATCTATCAGCGAAAACGTTAAAGTGTTTCTCGTTAACCCTTTGTCGTAGGTCATCTTACTTATGCTGTGAATATATAATTTGCACTTAAATATGTACTATCTTTGTTTCAAACGACAGCAAGCCCTTTTAACTAAGGACGTGCCGCTTTAGGCTATAATCGTAATAGTAATCGATTCGTAAATCGTAAAGATAATATCGATTATATAATTTTGTACATGCAATCGTTAAAACCGTACCAAGATTAGATTTAAAGATTCAGATACAACTGAGAAAGTTACTTCTTTATTCAGAAAAAGCCGTGTGAAAAATTTTTAGAATTGGATAATAAAGATTAAGAGACTGGTAATATTCAGTACATGAAGACTGTTAAAAATCCGTGTTAATTATTTAACCTTACTTAGTACAAGTGTACAATCAGCAATAAAAATATCTATACACTTGACAAAAGTGCACTTTGAACTGTTTTCAAACGTCAATCAAATGGCGTCTAATAGCAAAAATATTAATCCTGCTTGACTAAAGTAAATAATGGATAGTATTATAATGAATAAAATATTAAATTTAAAGACCTGCAACTCGCTGTAAGTGTACTTACCTAACTTTCGTGGATATAGAGCTCATTTTTATCAAAAGTAAAAGTATTTTTGTAATATTAAGTTTATTAAATACGACAATGTTTTACTATCATGATATACAATTACTATTTGTGAAATTCCTCCACTAGTTTGTTATAATTATTAATACAAAGATCAAACACTCAGAAAAAATGGTCCGACTGAAATCGAATCAGCGCGGCGCCTTCAGTACACCGTGGCTTATGCTCACCAGCATACGTTGCGAATTTTCTATGTGCTTGTTGCAAATCTTTCGACTTTTCGCCGTAGCGCCATCTGTGAGAAATCTATGTAAGTTTTTCTTCGCTCCATAATTTTAGCTTTTATTAAATATAAATAATGTTTTGGTGGTTACTAATAATTGACAGAGCGCATAGGCACTTTCAAATCAAACAAATTTTTGTATTTAATACGGAGTGTGAACTCACCGAATTGCGAAATTTGCGTAGGAATGTACATCATTTACTCATGGAGTGTTGTTCGGACGGAACCTATCAGGGCAGAGTTGTTTGCACAGGCTGGATACCGTACATTTAATGTTGTGTGGTTTCAATCCGTTTTATCGGAGCCAACATGTAGTGCCACGAAGATTGTGTATCATGTTTGGTTAGGTAGTATTTTGATTTGTCAGTCTGGATTTTATTGTTTTCTTCATTGATTTACAATTATATGAACGTCGGGTCCGCGCTAAAAAGTGTCCGAATTTATAGGGCGTTAAAATCGTATACAGAGCGTCATTCACGCTTCAGTCTTCGTTTGTTCGACTGACAGCGAAGCAAGCAAAATTAGACAGTACTGCGATGACATTTACAATTTAAATTAAACGTTTTAGCTTTTTCATATTCCTTTACATGTCACTACGTTTAAATAGGTTGACTTGGGACATTTTTTTCGTGGTTTTTGTATTAGACCCGTCGTCCATTTATTTGTAAGTCAATGGCTTTCTTGATTGTTTTTGTAATAGCGCTGACATGTCCAATAATGATCAAAGTCCGTAAATAAATACAAAGTAAAAAAGTCATGTTTGCTTTATTACATAACCCTCACTGGTGACATTCAACCAGAGCTCGTAATGATTAAGAAGTCACTTACAAAAGTTGAACAAAATTACAATGAAAAACAAATCTATGGTTATACTCAACGATTTTTTTTAATAAACAATACGTGACTCATAAAACGATATTAAGGTACCGAATTAAAAAGACGTTTTCCCAAATAAAAACCTTCACTCTCATTAAAACCATAAGAAGAGTACTTTAAACGTGCGCGATCAATTTTTCTCACTATTTCCGGTGTTTTTAAGGTTTCCTCATTAGAGAGGTACGTAATGTAATCTATTCCCACGGTTGGAAAGCGATGCGATATTGATTATGAAAGAAAAAGTTAGGTGAGATAAATGTGCATAAAATTGTAATGTATATAGTTACATTTAATTACATATAAAGCGTAATAATATAATGTATTATTGATAAGAAGAAGCTCGAAAGTCGAGTGAACGCAGAAGAAATTAGCTCCGTCAGAATACTATGATTCGTGAAGTATGTGGTTTGAAACAGGATGTATAGCGACACTTATAGAGAAAGATATGTTAAAGGGGTTTGAGCACACAGAGCGAATGAACGAATGTTGACAAACAATTAGTAGTTTATGTGACCGTTACATACTGAAAGGCATTAAAATACGAGTGAGGATTTATGAAACGAGCCGACAGCTGAGTCTCATAAAAACATCTCATGAGTGTTTTAACGCCTAATTATGTACAGTTACATACACTGCTCTATCTACACACATATTAAAAGCTATTTAAGATGTGTTCAGGAACCGCATGTTACGACTGGCGAAATGGCGACAAATATACATTTTTCTCACGCACAACCGTAATTTTTATTTTTAATTCATAGACAAACTAGAATCGGTTCTACTATCATATCGTTCGATATCAAGTAGCGTGTGAAATTGTAAAAATTGTTTGCTATTGACATTTCATTTCGAATAAAACTTCATCTCGACTGATATTAGAATTGAGGTCCAATCAAATTGTTTTGTTTTTCAGAGATGTTCGAAATTTGATGTAATAATAACATCAAATTCGATGTTATTATGAAGCAATAATAACATTTTCACAAAACAACCTTTATGTTGATCGTAATTTGCGGTTCTTGAACACATTGTATAGAGTTTATGATATGTTTGTAGATAAACAAATATATAGCACTAACGTGGAAGGCAACATTGGAAGAGGACGGCAACGAAGAACACTTACAGATGAAATCGGGAATGTTCTAAAGTTCTGGAGTGAGAATAATAAGAGAGCTAGAATCATTGACTTACAAATAAATGGACGACGGGTCTAATACAAAAACCACGAAAAAAATGTCCCAAGTCAACCTATTTAAACGTAGTGACATTTCAAGGAATATGAAAAAGCTAAAACGTTGAATTTAAATTGTAATGTCATCGCAGTACTGTCTAATTTTGCTTGCTTCGCTGTCAGTCGAACAAACGAAGACTACAGCGTGAATGACGCTCTGTATACGATTTTAACGCCCTATAAGTTCGGACACTTTTTAGCGCGGACCCGACGTCCATACAATTGTAAGTCAATGGCTTGAATGAAAAAAATTATGAGTGTAAGAGAAAGAAGCGAGATTTGTCAGATCATGCTAAGTGACGATTGGAATCCAAAAGCATAAAGTGCTACATAATATGAATAATTATAACTTTTTTATAAAAAACAACCAACCTCAAATTTCGTGGAATTACATATGTTTGCCAAGTTTCATTGAAACCGATTACCAGAGTGTGCCAGAAGTATAGGAAGGGAATGATGCGTCATGCGGGGAGGCTCCTTTAGTGCACCTCATACAATGATGGGTCAGGAAAATAAGTAAATTCTCGAATATAAATGACCTGGACGGAGGCGGCATCGCACCCGATTTTATTAACCGACTTCAAAAAAGGAGGAGATTCTCAATTCGACGGTATTTTTTGAGTAGGTATGTTACTCGATTACTCCGAAGTTTGTGAACCGATTTCGATCATTATTTTTTATTAGAAAGGCGGTTTATTAGACCTTAGTCCTATTCAAATTTAAAGAAAATATTCCACCTCTAAGGGCAGCAAATTAAGGGATGAATTCGGTTTATTGGATTTCACCCACTTTCCGTTAACCTATTTCAATAAAACTTGGCAAATAAACGTCATTCTACAAACTTTTGAGGTCTTATTTTTGTATAACTTATGCATTCAAGTTACATACGTTTCGAGTCTTTTATTGCGACCTCTACATAACAGAAATTTATATTAAAGAATTCTTTCTTTTATGGCGAGTGCAAATCACTATTAAGTTCACTTCCGACAAATAAGTTTTCATTCCCATTACATTTTCAATCAGGAAGTAACTTAACCTCCTTTCCATGAACCTATTGAAAAACCTCTTAAAGTCATGCACCATTACTCGCAGACCGGAACGTTACAACCAGCAGTGTTACAAACGTATAACCATATAGTGTTTTAACGATAACGCACAACAATACGTCATAAAGCATGCTTAATTTAATAGTCTAGTTATTGCAACGGACAACTTGAACTTGTATTGCGAATTGTGATAATAAAGCTGGTAATTTTTATTTACCGGACATAGATATTGTTTACTTTCTGTGTCAACCTATGTGTGTTAATCCTAAATTGATTTTATTTGGTTTTTTTCTAGCAGCAGATGGATGCTACAAGATGAGTGTAGCAGACTGTGGCAATTTGTTCGGGTGGCTGCTAACAAAGAGTGAGCAAGACCAAGGCAAATGTACGTTTACAGTTTATTAATTTACTACAAAAACACGTAGACCTTATCAATCCTAAACAGAAAACAATAGTAAAGAAAAGGCGCCAAAAACAATCACATTTAAATTTAGAATTTAAAAAAGACTATAATATATATTTATGTACAAAGGAGATATGTAGCGACTGCTGTGATTCGCTACATCGTCCAGGCGGATTTAAATGATGGGACCACCTATGTAGTGAGAGAGGCACTCTGATTAATTTCTTCAGAAGATGACGTAGCTTGCCGCCGCGAGTCGCTACGACTGCGACACTGACCGCACTGTCTACCAGGGTAGAGTTGATAAAATATATGTACAAACGAGATTTGTAGCGACTAAGGTGATTCGCTACAATGAGGACCGGGCAAAATTACACACATTGGAAGAGTTTAATAATGGACAGCGACAGGCTTACAAATTACGTACTTTACTTTGGTAAAAAATTAAGTAGCAATGGTGACGTATGCATGAAAAATCTATACAAATAAAACCTTCGATGGCTATAGAGAGCTGCTAGATAGGTGAGCTCGCAAGTAAAAGGAAGGGAAGCCGTGCTATCACCAACCTTTACATCCGAAATGTCGAAGGGCTTGTACTGCTTCACCTCTTCATATACGACCACTGATAACGCCACCATGTAAAAACTTGTGTGCACAGCTTAATGCTGGGCGGAGATGGGAATAGTTAACTAAAAATGTTAGATGATGCGGATGCGGAGTTTTTCAGTTCAATTAACGTCACACTAATTTTTAAGGCACAGTATTGAGATGGGAAAAGAAAAGGAGATGCGAGCTTAGACAAACAATATAGCTTATTGTGGAATATTTCGTCCAGGAAAGTACTGACATTTTCCCATTGTACCGCCAAACAGTGAGCATTACTGCGTTCCGGTTTTGAAGGCCAAGGGAGTTGGTGAGACTACTCGGTAGGTAGTTATGGGTGGGCGTGTCGCTTACCACCAGGCGCACGACTTGCTCGTCCCGTCACTTGTTTGTGTGTTGTTCGTAGCAATTCGATCTCAGATATAGAAGACATCTCAAAACAAATATATGCACGTGAACAAAAAAAATTAATTTTAAGACT
>NW_020654748.1:2851875-2881932 GCF_003589595.1 Hyposmocoma kahamanoa
CCGTGACCATGGAGCGTGCAACCGTTCCGAAATATCGGGAAAATAAAAAGAAGTCATACCGTGGTAAGAAACCTGATACTAGTGATAATCATTTAAAAAAAATTAAGTTTGTTTTCTTATTTATTCTTCTTTTTTGTTCTTCGTATGTGTGATAATTTATCTTTATACGTACCTACGTTGCACAATTGGACATATCATTATCTACTACATTATGTAAATAAAAACGTCATCATTGTCAACACTTGTACGTCTTATTGCTGGGCATGGTTCTCCCTAATGTGAACGTGTGAATTTAAACAAACATGCTGGCCGGTTTTATAGGGTTTGTAACAGTACCATCTTTTTTTGTTGTACCAAGTGAAGGGAGGAACAAGTCGTGCGCTTGGTGATAAGCGACACGCCTGTCCATAACAGTTGTAGCGCCACTCTGAGCTTTAAATCGTAAAGATCTTAGGAGCACTGCCACTGCGCCATTATACGAAGTAATAATAAGTAAACTAATGTTGTACGAGACGAATGACTTAGGGGTTCAAATGTCCAGATAAGAAACAAACTCACAACGAAGACGTGTGTGGCTTGCCTTTGCTTATAAAATGAAAAAAAAAATAACCGTCCAAGATCTAAATCGCCGATGCCGTTTTAAACTGTGTCAAATTCATTGCCCTCTAACTCTAGTTAACCCTTTAACAAATTCCGCAATAGATCTAAAATTAACCAGGCGTAAAAGACCAATAAACCGTCACAATTTGTTCTCATTAACGTAAAATTATTCAATTATTAAATAAATCTGAGGAAATAGAAAACATTGAACACCTTGAATTGATTCAGGAAAGCGTTAAAATGCGATGTAATTTTTTTAAACCTATTTATTAATAAGAATTATAATTGATTTTGTTTTTAACCTTCAAAGTTGACGATTACAGTTTATTTCTAAGGCTGTCATTACTAAATTCAGTTAAAAAAAGTTTTGGCGACTCCTATATACAATTCAAGATTATTTATAACTCACCGCAACCATTTCTGCTTCAAAGCTTTCAAAATACTAGTTACAAATCTCCTTGTGAAAGAGTTCTTCCTGGTAGGTACTGCCACCTTACCTATTTCTTCCACCAAGCAGTAATGTAAGCATTATTGCACTCCAGCTTAGAAAGGTAAAGGTGCTGGTGAAATTATAGGCACATGGGACTAGTAAACTTTGTTTCAGGGCAGTTATGACACCAAGTGATGGAAAAAACAAGTCGTGCACCTGCTGGTAAGTGACACACCTGTCTATGACAGTTACAGTGCCCAGAGCTTTAATTCGCAAAGATCTGAGTGGGCTACTGCCATCGTCAACTCACTCACTGACCCATATGCCTGTAATTTTATCAGCACCCCTTCCCTCCAAAACCACGCAATAATGCACGGAACGCAGTAATGCTCACATTACTGCTTGGCGGGAGAAATAGATAAGGAGCTCTACTGCTGCTCAAGTTTATTGTACTTACGGTTACCTATCAGTAGTTCGAAATGACATTTTCCAGAAATAACGTTTGGTCGAAATTTCATAACCTCGAAAGTAATTTTGAGAGGTAAATGTTTTTTCTTTTAAACCTAACTTAACCTAACCTTAATTTTTAACCTAACCTAATCGTGTCTGTACGATAAACATTTAACATATCCTGAAAGAACAACTGTTTCGTTATAATTCGGTTTTCGGTGTTATGAAAATTCGAACAAACGTTATTTCGGACAAAAATATTTTCGAGTTTGTGATAGGTTACCTGTATTTACACATTATTGTATTTTTCTAAAACATTGAAATTTACAATGTTCTTCCTAAATCTTTACAATTCGTTTTTATTGTTAGCGATCTGAAGAGACAAAACATCATAGTCCATAATAATAGGTAACATTACGTGACACTACGGACTTAAGTCCAAAAACAATGAAAAGATTTTAGCCGCTATTCGCTCTGAAAACATGTCATGATGACATACTTTATACAAAATAGACTTTGGTAAAGATAAGTAGAAAATAGCTTTTTATTTGGCAGAACGTTATTTGGATGCATAATTGTTCCCAAGCAAGCGTCCTTAAATGGAAACAACTTGTCTATAGTAGAATATGTATTCCTTTTTTTGTTAAAAATGTTTAGCGCTTGACGAATTGAAAGCTCTGACTCCTTGTAATAAGCTAATTATCCCGCCTGATAACGACTAAATAGACACGAACCTAGACTCGGGACGCGACAGCATATTACCGTCAGAAAAGCGTGGTAAGGATTGCGGTAACAGTATCGATACTTTTTGGTATGCAGTACTTTCCTTTCGATGCCGATAATATTCTGATATTAGTGCTTTTTGACAGATATCGTATCGTCTCGAATAATTCCTACTTAGTCTAAGGGCGCCAAGAAATTAGACGCTTATAGAAGAGCTGCAGTGGTGACACAATTTTCATACAAGGTTAGAAGCACAGTTGCAGCACTTCTATAGGCGTCTAGTTCGAAGACGCAATATGGTTTTATTTTTGAATGTGAAAATTGAAGCAATTGATCGTTTATAAACAAATGACAATTGACTGAAATATATCATGTCATGCTAGCGAAACTTGTACAACAATATTACATTTGAATGTTTAATTTAATTTAATAAAAAACGTTGATTAATTCGTAAGTGGTTTATCTTTAAATCGGTTTAGGGTGAGCTGCTTTTGGTAAGCTAGAAGACGTCTTTAAGTCGAAATATATAATCAATGTGTCTTACAGATCCTCACCTACCGTACGGGAGCATGGACGCTCACTAAGCAAAATACGTACAAAATTAAAGTGGCACAAAGAGCAATGGAGCGTTCTATGCTGGTCATTTCTCTCGTGACTGGTGTACCAAACGTCGAAATTCGACGTAAAACGAAGGTATATGGCGTGGTTAATCGCATCACGAGGTT
The DNA here is from genome assembly GCF_003589595.1 of Hyposmocoma kahamanoa. NCBI lineage: Eukaryota > Metazoa > Arthropoda > Insecta > Lepidoptera > Cosmopterigidae > Hyposmocoma > Hyposmocoma kahamanoa. Next base: position 2,854,804 of record NW_020654748.1, read on the forward strand.
ATGGTGGTGGTAGGTGGGACATTTGGCAAGACGAGAAGACAGACGATGGACCAAAGCAGTCACGGAATGGTGGCCAAAACGAGCAAAAAGGATAGGGGGCAGACCACCAACCCGATGGTCTGGCGCAGGATCGAAAATATTGGCGCAATAAAGAAGAGGCCTATGCCCAGTAGTGGTTTCATGTTGGCTGACCATGTGTTATCTTTAAGTGGGGAAAATACATAATTTTCGATTCCCGGTTCTTTAACGTAAAATCTTTGAATGCAGTGCGAATTGTTTTTAAAATCAAAATTAAGTCTTTTTTCAGTAAAATTTAAACTTGCGATATTTAAGGTACTTGCCCTCCTTGTGTGTCTCGTATATGAATGCATATATTAAATTTCGATATGAAGGCGATAAACACAACATAAAAGATAATACTCCCTTATAAATTCTTGTCAACATTTTCCTTAAACAGGTACATAAGACAGACGTAATAAGCAACAAAATATCACGTATTATGATTTATAAAGGGACACTAACCCGACCTGGGCCACGGTGACCTATGACCATGGCTTTCTATTCGGTAGTGATCGTGATACACTGTAATAACCTCTTGATTTATGTGCCAAGATTGTATTTTAACGTACCTATCTGATATTAGAATTAAAGTACTTTTAGAAACACTAGAATGATCTAGATTTTAGATATCCTATAAAAAAACGTAGATTGGAAATAAATAAACCTTAATAGAGATCTCGTGATCAAATTTAGTATTCTGTTTTATAAACATGCTTGTGAATATGTTTACTTTAATAGGATTTCTTTTATATCGGAAAAGTATTATTTTTTAATTGATTTACTAAATCAAATCCACAGTCTTTTTTTTACAGTCTCCGTGGCCGAACAGTTACTATACAGGACTGCCACGCAGAGGTCCCAGGTTCGATTCCCGGGCTTGGAGAAATATTTGTATGACCTACATTTATTTCTCTCGACATGTTTGGCTGTAATTTGTGGTTGTCTACATATGTGTGTGTCCATGGCACCCACGATGCAGGATTTCCTAATGCGGGGCTATGCGTTAAAAAACATCTAAAATGTACATACTATATGACGCCAAGCCCATTAAAGATTTTCTAGAATATGCCTACTTTACAATTAAACCGCGATGTACAGAATATATAAAAGACCTCCTTGGACAAGTGGCTTGCTCACCGGTTTTTCGGTTCGGTCTCCGGCCGGATCATTGTAAAAAAACCAACTTTTCCTTATTGTTTCGGGCCTTTTTTTTTGACGGGGGGGAAATCTTTATGAATACCCCTGAGCCCAGGGAGACTCAGGGGTTATGTGGGGACTCTCCCTCCAGACTGGAGGGCCTACCCCACTAAAACCCCCCGGGCTTACCTCTGTAAAAAAACCAACTTTTCCTTATTGTTTCGGGCCTGCGTGTGAGGTTGAGGTACTATTGTTATTTCCGAGTTCTATAATACAAGTGCTTCAATTCCTTAATCTGATTGTCAAACTTTTGAATTGAATAACGGTTATTGTGGATTAGTTTGCACAATAATTTCTTACTGGCTTGGCGGAATATGCGTTCACTACCGTAGATGTCTATTCGCGGAGTTATTTTAACGCATGTTGGAACTATGTTATTGTCGCGGCACTTTTTGAGAAAAGTTAACGCAGCTAGGGCGCGCGCACGTTTGTTCTTGAGGTCTTCGATCCGCCAGATTTTATTTGCAGCATCCAGTCCGTACTGGTGTACATATCGAGGTCTTAGGTTTTCGCGATTGTTACACATAGGAAATGAAACTATTTTTCCGGATTTAAATCGCGTATATTTGTTTTTTTCAAACAAACCGACGTTTCGGTCCCTTTACAGGTCCCATGGTCACGGTTGACTGAGGTGGTACAGTCTTCAACCAGTTATGTCTAATATTACTGCAAACCACCTCATGTTTTCACTATAGTTACAATAGTTATTAATTAAATACCTTATTTTTAATTTTACAAAGAAAACATTCCAATTTACGCTAAATTAAGTTTTACAAATTATTTGATTGAATGAATTTTTATTAAGTTCAATTTATTATTAATTATTAATATAAATTAGAATAAAGTAAAACAAGGGCTTTAGTTACTTATTTACAGAGTAATGTATGAGACGTTCATGTGATGTTGTATAATAAACAAATAGTGTAATAATGTTCTACAAAAAGAATTGCGGTTTCAAGACAGAATAACAAGAAATAAGTAATATTTTCAAATCATTCATCACACTGTTTAAGATTTTAGTAATGAAGAAACGAAATTTATACTTTCTAAAAAGAAGTTATCACTCAACAAGATTAGAAAATGTGTAGTGTGAAAGGGAAAATGAACCATTATCATCTTCAATCCATTATACGTCCCGCTGCAAAGCGCGGGTCTCCTATCAGAAGCGGGTTTAGGCCATATTCCAATCGTTAGACCAATTTGAGTACTTCCCAAGCTTTTCAAGGTTTGTAAACATACATTTCATCACGCTGTTTTTCTTCACCGTTCCAGAAAGTCAAATTCAAATAATCATTTATTCCAGTAAAATTTTTCCACTTGAAAACGTTATTTTTTAAGCTACTGCTCGTTCACTACCATGAAAAGAACGAGCAAGAAACTCTAAGAATTACTCTTTTCGAATAAATTTAAATGCTATAGTATGATTTTGAATCATATTTTTGTGGAATCTAGACTCTCGTTGTCTTTCCATACATCTTTATTTAGCACGTAGTCTACAATTTTGTAATATGACTTTTGAATTCAAATACTTTTAAATGTAAGTTTTAAACTTAGGAAGGTATTGCTGCTAAATATTGACAAATGTACGTAACTTACAACAGGACTCAAATCTTCGATCTCTCAAATTGAGAGGCAATCAACGTTCTACTAGGCTACCAGCGCTCTTGCAAACAATTACAGTTATATACAAAATTGAGTTACTTATTGGACCACGTCTTTTCAAGTCGTTCTAAATTTGTAATGTAATATACATCCTTACGAGCAATACCACACTAAAATAGCCTCAGTAACTATAAGCACTGAGTTCAAAGTTCGAAATGCGCAAATAGCTTGACCAGTCGGTCTCAAATTGCAGTGTGAACTAGATGCACTTGATTACAGTGTCGTAAAACGCGAGAAGCGAGCGGTTCGAATATTGGATCACTTTGTCGGTAATCATGATTCATTTTATTTCATATACAAAAGTAGAGCTTGTGTTTTATACTAGTTGAGCTTACAATGTATTGTTCACGATGTAAGAATGCTTTTAGAATAGGTACTGATATGGCTGCTATGCTATTGCACCTCATCAGAAATGTTCGCCGCGGCACAGATAGAAGACTTCCGCGTCATAATGTGAAAGAAAGCTGCTTCATCGTGTGCGTGGTACCCACAATCCACAACCTGGGAAACAATTCCATAGTGTCTATTCGGGCTCATGATACGAAGTGTAATTTAAATTAGTACTATATCGCCGTAATTAATCCGCACTCGAAGACGTAAAATTTTACAGCACTCGGCTTCTATTGGTGCCGGTCGGACGCAACCGTCTTCTTGCCTTCCGCGGTTCCGCCATCTTGTGTCTCCAACAGCAAGATGGCGGAGGTGCGCAATCGCGTCACACGCGCCTTTTTTTACTTATACATTAATATCATTGACTTACAATTATATGGACGTCGGATCCGCGCTAAAAAGTGTCCGCACTTGTAAGGCGCTAAAATCGTATACAGAGCGCGACACTCCGCTTTAGTCTTCATTTGTTCTACGGACAGCGCGATACTGCGATGACATAACAATTTAAATTTCGAATAGGTTGACTTGGGACATTTTTTTCGTGGTTTTTGTATTAGACCCGTCGTCCATTTATTTGTAAGTCAATGATTAATATCTTTAGTTTTGTCACACTTTACTTTTGTTTTATAATTTTTCACCTTACAGTGTATAGTCGTGCATATATACAAATAACTGCAAAGTAGACTTTTTTTATAATATCAAGTATCGGGACGAACAAGTCGTTTGCCTGATGGTAAACCACACGCCTGTCGATAACAGTTGCAGTACCACTCAGCGCTTTAAATCACAAAGATCTAAAGGGCACTGCCACTGCGCCCGTCACCCTGAGACATAAGTTGACAAGTCTCATGTGCCTATAATTTCACCAGCACCCTTACCCTTCAAAACCAGAACACAGTAATGCTGATGATATTACTGCTTGGCGGCAGATATAGGTAAGGAGTTCAGTTAAACATTCACTTTGATAGCGTGCTTAGTTTTATTGCTAAATAAAAGATAAAAGTTGTTTATATGATTATTACAGCAATAACTTCGGAAGGATATTTACAAAGAAATCGGTTAATTACAATAATATCAATCTACCGGTAAAAAATACCGTACGGCCGAATTAGACGGGGGAAATCGAATAAAGTATTCATAAGCGGATTTAATGTACAACATAAAAACTTAAATGGCCATACAGAGCAGTACTGTTCGCCATAATCACCATCGACGGGTACCCGTAAAGAATTCTACGACGAAGATGTAAGCCATAGTTCACTATTGTAAGACCATATGGGTTGGTTGGTAACTTCATCCGTTCCATCGGGTTGTGTTATAAACCCTCTTCAACATGTAGGTTACATCACGATAGGTTTTCCGACACCTTTAGAGAGATTTGCTACCAAACTTTCAAGAATGTATGTCACATTGAAATGATAGTCATAGTACATACCTTTACAATTAATGCACAACAGGCGAATGTTTTCTAGACAATGTTGCGATCGAAAATTAAAAAGTCAATGCAAGCACAATAGTAGTTTATGTGAGTGTTACGTAATGAAAGGCATTAAAACACGAGTGAGGGTTTATAAAACGAGCCGACAGGCGAGTTTCATAAAAACATCTCACGAGTAACATCTCACATACACTGCTTTATCTACACACACATATTATAAGCTCTCTGTGATGTGTTCAGAAACCGCATGTTACGACTGGCGAAACGGCGGCAAATAAAAACTTTTCTCATGTCACACAATCATAGTTTTTATTTTTAATTCATAGACAAACTAGAATTGGTCCCAACTATCATATCGTCCGATATCAAGTAACGTGTAAAATTGTCAACATTGTTTGCTATTGACATTTCATTTCGAATAAAACTTCATCTCGACTGATATTAGAATTGAGGTCCAATCAAATTGTTTTGTTTTTCAGAGATGTTCGAAATTTGAATGTAATAATAACATCGAATTCGATGTTATTTTAGAGCAATAATAACATTTTCACAGATAAGAAATTTGTGCTAACAAAACAGTTTACTTTTACACTGGTCGTAATTTGTGGTTTTTGAACACATTATAGAGAGTTTATGATATGTGTGTAGATAAAAATATATTCTATTTTTTTTATGCTCTAAGTGATCGGACGAGCAAGTCGTGCGCCTGGTGTTAAGCGACACACCTATCCATGACAGTTGCAATGCCGCTCAGAACTTTAAATCGTTAAGATCTGAGAGACACTGCCACTGCGCCTGTCACTCTGAGACATAAGTTGACAAGTCCCATTTGCCTGTAATTTCACCAGAACCCTTTCTTTTTAAAACCGAAACGCTCATAATACTGCATGCCGGAAGAAATAGGTAAGGTGACTGTACTTCACTTGACGAACTCTTTCACAAGGAGCGCTACTACTAGTAAATAAGAAATGAATGCGTGTCAAGGTCATACTCCTAAAATACCGCATTTGCCCACGAAATGACATGTGTGAACGTATGTTAACAGTTCTGATGCCATATGAAAGTGATACAGTCGCAAGAAAAGGTAAAGTTCCGAACATCCGTAAAAAGTCTGAAGTCATCGGTGCACGAACAAATGACCATCGCTCGTAACTTGCACGGAATGATACATAAAAGCCGACATGTGCATTGGCTATGTAGTCCACTCAGTGTGAATTAGGCGAGTCCAACGCTCCCTTGGACTTATGTGGGACGTCTTTGTACTTGCAACTGTAAGCCAAATCTGTTTATAAATACGGCATTCTCCTTGTCCATTTTTTTACGATACCAATGGGACCAACAAATTGCTGCTGGTGGTAAGCAACTGACCTACCCATAACAGTGCAGTACAAACTTTACACAACCTTTCGAGACATTTAGTTGAAGTGCCTGTAGTTTTACTAGCACCCCACACCCTTCAAAACTGGAATTTAGTTACACTCACATTACTGCTTGGCTGCAGAACTAGGTATGGAACAGTATTTCCCTGGACGAACTCCTTTACAGTACTGCTAGTAATCAGTCGTCATATGTTCCGCGGCTATGACTTTCTTCAGAACTACTTATTATTCAGTAGCAAATAATAAGTAGTTCTGAATCTATATTTTTAATAGCAAAAATGTATTGAACGTGATGTAGCATGTTTTGATGGAATGTGTACAGAGTTAAAAGGAGGGAGGATTTTTTTATAGTCATATATAACTATTGAACAGAGTAAGTTGCAAGTAACACTGACTTTTTTTCTCAAGACCCCTGCTTAGTAGCAGTAGAGATTACCTATTTTTGCCGCCAAGCAGTAATGTCAGCATTACTGTGTTCCTGTTGATAAGGGTGCTGGTGAAATTACAGGCACACGGGCTTGTCAACTTATGCCTCAGGGTGACGGGCGCAATGGCAGTGCCCCTCAGATTTTTGTGAAATTTAAAGCTCTGAGTGACACTGCAACTGTTATGGACATGCGGGTAGCTTACCCTCAGGCGCACGACTTGTTCGTCCCGTCACTTGATATTTTTTAAAAATCCCTGGACGAACTCTGTTACACGGAGCTGTATTGCTAGTAATCAGTCGTTATATGTTCCACGGCCATGACTTGACAATTACTGCTACTAAAAAAAATTGTTGAACGTGATGTAGCATGTTTTGATGGAATGTGTACGGAGTTGAAAGAAGAGAAAATTTTTATAGTCATATATGGTATTTGAACCGAGTAAGGAACATGTATTATTGTCTTATTTTTCTCAAGATCCCTACTTCAGTAATGCAGTGACCCAAAGTGAGTTTTGATCTCCGATACCAGTTTTTGTCTCGCTTTCCGGTTCTAAGCCTACTCCTCCCAATCGCCAGTACCGAGGTCACTTAGCTTTTACAGGACTTCATTGCTTCTTCAATCCGATCGGCCGGCGTCCGATCGTCTCAAGTAAAAAAAAAGTGCCAAAGAAACTCCATGTTTATTTGCGCTAAGAACGACAATATGATTATGGATATCAATATTTAGTCATATCAGAAAAAAAAGAATGTTCATAAAAATTCTGATAATTTGCATCACACTGCTCCGCGCCACGCAACGGTCTGCGGAGCTGCGCTTTTAACATTGTACCGAAGTATGTCAGTTTATATAGAAAACACGTACAACACACTGACAACGCTGCTCTCTGCACGGGAGTGCGTGCACTCCGCTACGGGGTGCGGGGTATTCTGATAATAGCCTTACACAGTCCTATTGATTTTTTCACTTCACAAAATTTCATTATTACAAAGAAAGAAGTGGCAAAGGAAGTCCATGTTTATCACATAATTGAAAGTTACGTTCATTCATGGACAACATTATTAATTTTGGTATTAGAACATGAAGTTCTTCTTTCTTTGGAATCCAACATACCAAAACATTCTAAAAGAAAACAACTCCCTAATTTATCTCCCACAAATCCAAATAATCTGATTTAACTACAGCACTATTTCCGTCCGTCCTTTTGGAAGCGGATGTTTTAACAACCACGAAGTGTTTAAACGCAGTTGTTTTAATTGCTTGTAATTAACAGAATTTATTGTTGCTATGGTGGATTTGTAATTCGTAGCAATTGAGTAGTGTTGAGCTTATGTTACTGCTTGTATGTTACAACTGTGCGCTACCCTCACGCCTCCATATTCTTTCTAGAAACACTAGCTCAGCGCAGATAACCCTCTGTCCACTCTTCACTTAATCTCGCACAAGGACACTAAGGCGGACACCATTCTACGAAGCACTGACCAAAAGCCGTGCGCCTGATAGCAAGCCACACGCCTGTCCATAACAGTTGCAGTGCCATTCAGAACTTTAAATCTCAGAGATATGATACCACTGCGCCCGTCACCCTGAGACATAAGTTGACAAGTCCCATGTGCCTATAATTTCACCAGCACACTTACCCTTCTAAACCGGAACACAGTAATGCTGACATTACTGTTTAGCGGCAGGAATAGGTAAGGTGGTAGTACTTGTCTGGACGAACTCTTCCACAAGTATCTCTACTGCTGCTTTTTCTTAGACCATAGGGTTACTACGATTGGCAAACCCTTTTAAGCCTGTGATAGTTGGTTATGGTATCGCCTTTTGTTATAATATTCTACACATTATACATTGTCCATAGACTATAAAGTGACAATAAATACACTCATGGACATAGTCAAAGGAAATATTGAGCGGAACGCCAAAAAATGTTGAATTTAGTGGCAGTAGAGCTCATTCTAGAAGAGTTCGTACGGCGAAGTACTTACTGCCTTATTACCCTTATTACCGAAGAAGCAAAAGGAGAAGAATGTTCATATGAACCACAAGACACATATACAAGAATGTTTAACGGTTAAGAAACTTATCATTGACCAAAGAAAAACAAAATATAAGTAGTTGCCAGAATTTACATTTTATTTAAAGTATTTCCAACAAAAAAGCGCCAAAATAAACAATGTATTTAACATACTTTAACCCATTGGGGTTTTAATTACAAACAAAAGGAAGACAGTTGAAAACCATTCAACAAATCAACGACCGGGCTTAACACATCATTGAGTGCAGGGACAGATTCAGACAGATAATCATGCTAAATCAAAATAAGCTAAAACATTCCCTGTCATGAAACTGCGTGACCTATGAGCAGCCATCGGAGTAGGCAGAATAATATTTAAATAAACTTCAAGTAATATATACATATAGTAGACAATACCTCCCTCAGAAAACCCGGAACGAATTAAAAATTAAAGGCAGAAAACCAAAACAAAATAATCATATTTTTACTAATTATTACAAAATTGTCCTTATACATACACCAGCATACCATAGCAATTTACTTGCACCACTTCAATCACCTGGTCTCAAACTGGCGAATCAGTAAAGCACTGGAATTCACTCCAAGGTACTACCAGGAGTGGTTGACAACATGAAATTCAAAAAACTTTATTTCCCAAGTTGGTCTTACCGGATATCGAATCTGGGACCTCTTCATCCAGCACTCACAGTGCAAACCGTTGATGTCATCGGTCATCAAATTTAAAATTGCTAGTTACACATCAAAACTACAGAACAAAACACATTACAATAATCCTGGCTAACCAGAGGAGCTTAGGTTTATGTACACATGTTCTATTTATTCTATCTCTTATAACTCATTTGACAAAGTACACCATACACTACGTATATGTTGCCATTTTGTATTTTTTCACTTTTCTTGCATTTCATTCACCTCTATGAATTAATGGTTCTTACATAGAACAGAAAAAAGCCTAGTGATTTGGACCTATTGCCTCTCATGTAGAGGGTCGTGGATTTGGCTTGTGCTTCTGAGTGTTTCCGAATTTAGTTTAGTTTATTTATTTCTGTCAACATTACAAATTTCATGCAACTACAATTGCATCTCATTTTATGCTACTCTTCGAAAAAAAAAGCGTCAATTTACAAAATAATTATATAAATGTGAGTCAGAAGTACACAGTAGTGTACAAAAATTAATTAAATTAATTAAAGTAATAAATAAATGCATATTTAATTAAACTAACAATGTCAAGTGTATACAAGAAATGTCAATATGGATTCTTAATAACTAATAAATGTATATTACAGTATAATAATACGGTGAATGTCAAATCCATTAATAAATATAATAATTTAATTACTTATTAAGTACTTTGAGTGTACTCTGTTACTGAGTAAAGGGACTTTTCTAATAAAAGGTTCTTCAGTCTGCACCTGCTAACATGCTACATCACGTTCAATAATTTTTTTTAGTTCGGCAGGTAGGTGCTTTTAGGTGACGACTAAATTTATTTCAGAGTAGGTGTTTATTAATTGAAAATAATCTTTCATATCCTGAATACAGCTCTGGCTCCACGCAGTGTTTATCCATTGAATTATGACCACACGCGTCGTATCACCCGCAAGCTGCATCTCGTTGCGCTTGCTCACGACAAACAAACACACGCACAATTCTAAACTGTAATACCCCTGTTACTACAACTTTAAATCATTTGATCTTCACAAATTTCATGTATGTTATAAATATGTCAATAGAGTTATTATGTTTTATGGTTTTGAATATGACATAGACATGGTAAAACGTACGCTTCGTGGTCGTTAAGAGGTTGTCATTTAACTACGCAGTAATTTGTAATTTAAGATATTTTAAATTATTTTGCCAGCAGTAAAACGCCTTGAGTAAGTGTGTTGAATTATTTGTACACATTGTAAGCTGAAAAAGTGGATTTAGCAAATTTTCTTTTTTTACTTATAATAATATCAAATGACGAGATGGTCTAGTCGTGTGGATGACGGAAAGCTACACGCCTGTCTATAACAGTTGCAGTGCCACTTAGAGCTTTAAATCGCAGAGGTCTGAGAGACACTGCCACTGTGCCCGTCACCCTGTGACATAAGTTGGCAAGTCCCATGTGCCTGTAATTTCACCAGCAACCTTACCCCTCAAAACTGGAACACAGTAATGCTGACAATACTGCTTGGCGGCAGAAATAAGTAATGTGGCAGTACTTCACTGGACGAATTCTTTCACAAGGAGCTCTACTGCTAAATAGTGAACATATGCGGTTTAAATAGTAAAACGATATTCGTATGTTAGGTACTCACCTGGAATAATAGATATCCAGAGTCATACATCCAGAAGTCATCGGGCGCGTTGCCGGGCTTGGTGAGCTGTATCGCGAGGCAACGCTGCAGGATCAGCTGGCAGCGCTGCCCCCCCACTCCGCGACCGCTCATAGCCTCACGCGGGCGGCGGCATGCTCTGTAAACAATAAAAAAAATATTGTGAAATTTTGATCAAAATTATTATTATGAGATCAAATGTGCACTTATTTTTTATATATATTTTTATGTATATATTTATCTATTAAGTATAAATTTATTTAGGTATATTTATATACACATATATTTATGTAGGTATAATTTATCGTCATTTCTTTTTTGATAAATAATGTATTTTTTTGTTTTTTATATAAACAAACCATTTGTATTAATACATTGGCACCTACGTCTCCCGTTTCGATTAACTTTCCTCTACCTCAAAACTTGTCTGGAAGAGATCCTCTTAACGATAAGATCGCCTTTCCCTTTCCCCACATTAGTTTTAAGTTGTTTATGTACTGTTCTTGTTCTCGTGTATGAGAAATAAAGTGTATATCTGTCTATATGCATATACATAGAAAAGCCGAATATTTAAAATATGTTGCACCATTACAGGATACAGCAATTACGAAAGTTAACAATAAGGTTTTTAATTTAAATAACTATATTCCTTTATTAATGTTTAAAATGAACATTACGAAACATAACAAACAAATAAACGCCTGTAATAATAGTGCCTTAACTCTATTTAATACCATTACCAGACTACCACACGCCTTTCCTACATTTCAGGTTACATAAATTGGAGGCTGGTAGCCAAGTTAATACTTAGTTATTCTCTACAAGGTTTTATATAGTCAGCTTGACCCCCTCCTCGTACTCTTCGCCTCTACTGCATTATAGTACGAGAACTTTCAAGGATGTTAACTGAAAAGAAAATTATATCTTTCATGAGATATGTGATAGTTAAAGGGAACGGTTCACATAGTCACCTCTATATGCTTCGTACTATGTCTCAGATTGATTCAAAAAGACTTACCGTTAATTTGGGCCCACATTTCTACACAACTTTCAACGATTCATAATAATACGTTTAAGAGTCTACTATCTCAGCTTGAATTCAAATTTTTCCCCTACTAATACGGTTCATTTTGGTCAGATCGACCGGCAAGGATTTCATGTCAGAATTTATTTTTTTACAAACGAAATCAAAGCTATTTGAAAACTGTACATCGTGTAGTATGCTTGTTCTATTTAGTTCAGCTGATACGAAAAAACATTGATATGTAAAGTACCAATTAAATGCAGCGTTTTTCTTGTAAAACTCCGAGGTAACCTTGTATTTTTTTTGTGTATCGTGAAAATTTTTACGAATCGTGTTTTCACACCGTATAGTACCCAGTGTATACCTTCAATTTTAGTGTATATTTTTTCCAAAGTGTATGATTCAACACTTCACTAGTTATACGGAATCAACCAAAGCCATTTGAGGTCGAATAGACTCTTCCACGGAATGTTTTACATAACCAACTCAACACGTCCCAAAATTATTTTGAAACATTAGTCTCAGAATAGTTTGGCGATTCGCAAAAGGCATCACGTTAGTATGGACCCAGTTTTCTCCACTTTACCGTAGTATGACAGTATTTTTTTTTACAATTCAAAGTTTAAATGGACAGTAACGAGTGTTCCAAGGGTTACACAGTAACCTTTAAGGTTAGTTTTTATTTACCCTTGCATTGTTGTTATGACTGTGTAGCCAACAACAGATAATTAAGAAAACTTCCTAATGGACTACAATAAAACCAAAATATTCGCCCAAACAGCGACGAGCCTTCTGAAACTTAACGAAACAACAAACGAAATGTAACACAATGCGATTAACTTGTTCAATGTGGTTCAATGTTCCTTGACATTACAGTTTGAGCACAAGGTGATGTTAGAAGTGTTAACGCATTGTTTTCCCAAAATGTCCTTTACACCTTTTCATTGATAATTTATTTTTACGTCAACCTTATTAGTTACATGTAATGAATACATTACAGAGGTTGAGTTATATAAACACATTAATTGTACAAAAGAAATGATACATTTACCCATTTCAAAAACATCCAACTCATCATAAAAAAAAACTGGCATATCTAACACGAAAAGTCAGTTTTTGTACGCGGTTTTCACGTGATTATTTTTAACCAATGGAAAGCTCGGGTTATTCATAAGAAAATATAGCACATTCTGAACACTACTGTGCAATAATTAAAATAAATAGCTATTTTGGAATAAGCCACCATGAAAAACAGTCATATTTTAACAACAATTTAAAATATTGGTATAGAAAGGCGAGTTTACTCGATAAAGGGAGTTTTTACCAACTTGCCTTGCTTTTGAATAATTTAGAGAATAATTTGTTTCCTAGGTTGACAATACCGTACAAAAAAAATAGTGAAAGCCATATACTAAAAAATTACACAGTTTTTCAACATGATATCAAGTGACTGGACGAACAAGTTGTGCGCCTGGTAGTAAGCGACACGCTTATCCATGACAGTTGCAGTGCCACTCAGAGCTTTATGTCGCAAAGATCTGAGAGGCACTGTCACTGCGCCCGTCACCGTGAAATATAAGTTGTCAAGTCCCATGTACCTATAATTTCACCAGCACCTTGCCCTGCGAAACTGGAACGCAGTAAGCGCTCATATTACTACTTGACGGCAGAAATAGATAAGATGGCAGTCACTCTTTCACAGTGAACTCTAATGCTAATAAAGCTGACTTAAATAATATTGCATACGAATACATATACTCGTATAAATCAACAATTGATGTACACAATCTTTAAGAAAATAAATGTTGTATGTATTATTAATGTATAAATTTCTAGTCTCTTAAAATTAGTTATGTTAAGGTATTATAACCAAAAAATGAACAAAAACATTTTGCTCATCTTTATTTCGTCATGTGTTACATTGAGACGTAACTTAGTTTTATAAGTGTCATTATAGAACTTAATAAGAGACTACTTTTCCGGCTACGATGTTTACATCATGAGAATCGCTTCAGGCTGTTCCTGAGTTAACACCGACTAGTGGTTAGGCACCCACGCTGATAATTATCGTGTTTGTCGGCTATTTCGACGAATGTTTTAGAACGGTAATATTTAAAATCATTAAAATATGTACAAATGTTTCTAAAAAAGAGCTTATAGACCTATTATTTGTTTATTGTGTGTTTTACATGGGATATTTTGTTAGTAAACCAATAACATGTCGTCACGTTTCACTCAAATTAGACGGTAAAATAATTTTAACAAAGAAAAAGTAATATGTCCATTAGGAAGACAAACAACAGGTAACTTATAATTAAATAATAGACCTGCATAGTTTAAAGTTTTTAAACGCAGTAGGTGCGGAAAGGGCGGTACCTGGAGATATAATTATATATATGGCCATGTATATATCATCAACAACCCATTTATACGTCCTACTGGTGGGCACGGGTCTCCTCTCAGATGAAGGCATAAGCAATATTCCGCCACCACGAGCCAATACGGGTTGGGGATTTTACACGTTTTCCGAGAGTCGTGAACCTAATTCGACGTGCAGTTTTAATCACGCTGTTTTTCTTCACCGAAAATTTACAGTTAATTTCAAATTAAACTTCGCACATAAATTTCGAGTAACTCAGAGGTGCGAGCCGGATTCGGACCCAAGGCCTACGAAAATTTATTAATTAGCTACTCCGCGAACCCAGTGAAGGTTAAATCGTGCAAAATAGCCGCGCTTGTGTTGAATATTTTTTCATGCATTTAATTTTCCCACCCACTCTCCGCATAAAATTAATAAAATAAATAACACAAGCGCAACGACAGTCACAAACACCACCACCAAATATTGGGTATATTAACTTCCACTTTTATTGACGTTGACTGCCGCAAACTAACGCCTCAATCTATTAATTACTTAACCACGGCATATGCCTAATGGTTTGACCTAATGCCTCTCCGACTTTTATATATATGTACTGGTATGTACATATGTATCAGTTCATAATATGTATTTAAGCTGATACGTAATTCACATTTAAACGACACATAACCGCTTATATTAAAGTTTCTTTGCACCTATAATCTTATATCAAGTGATTATTATGACATTACAACTATACGAAGAAACTACAAGTACATAATTTTGGAAGTTACAACATCGAAAAATGCCATACTGCCGTTAACATAACGATCTTTTTGCTACCACAAACTTAAAGAGAAATGTTCATTACCCAAAATTCTGAGAAGCGTCCCTTACTTGCAATTGCGGATGCTATCTCAAAAGTGAAAGGTCATTAATGAGATGTCTATAGCATCTTTATAACACCAAAGAGCTATAAGGAGAGTAATTATAGACCAGTGCCGAGTGCAAATAATTTTCAGCACAGACGGTGTTTAGCGAACTTGTTTCCATAATAGGACGTTTATTTTATCAATTCGCTCTAAATGGGCTTTAGCATAAAGTGCTGAGAATTTCACTTGGTGATAGTGCGTTTAATAGTGGCATAAATACAAGAACCGTGGAAGTCGAGAAGTGATATAATGCATTTGTATTTAGGCCTTAAGCTTAGCTGTGGTTTGTAAGATAGAAGACATATTTACGGAAACAATTTGCAGAATGAAATTTAAATACTCACAGTGAGACCATTCTAAGTGCAAGTTTCACCACGATGTTTACCTACACTGTTAAGGAGAGATATTGTTGCTAAACATTTTCAAATGTTTTTTTAGGATACCAAGTTACGGGACGAAGATGTCAGTCGCAGTGCCGCTTGTAGCACTAAATCGCCAAGATATAGAGCAGAACATTGCCACAGCCGTCACCCATCATAAAATATAAGTTAACAAGTCCCATGTGCCTGTAATTTCACTAGAACTCTTCCCATCCAAAACCGGTACGCATGTGAAATAGGTAAGGCAGCAATACTTCCCTGGACGAACTCTTTCACAAGAAGGTCCACTGCTACTTAAAAATAAAGTGCATAATTAATGACGATTTTAGTGGTCCAATCGATTGCACTGTGGGCGCTGGATAAGATGTCCCGGTAAGACTAAATCAGGGAATGTACTTTTTCAAAATTTGTTCTAGTCTTGGCGTTCTGGGTAATAATCCTGGAGTGAATTTCATTGGAACTCACAGTGTACGAAATTCCCCAGTTTGAGAACAGGTAAATAACTTCACCATTTCTGCCACTTTATCATTAATTGAGAAGCAACTATGCTTTTACTCAACTGACAGCAAATTATCGGATATAACGCTCCATCACGTGTTATCATCAGTCATATTGAATCCACTGCAGCGTCACATGATGTATCGATGCGACGCATTTATCAAAGTCTATTCGTATAACACTGTATCGCAACAACTAGACACACGACATTTACGAAAAATAAAACTAAGTACATACATAATATACTCGAGTTGGTATGTCTCTTCACTAACGACCCCTATACGTCGTATGACGGAATAATATCACTAAAATACTTTGCTCTCAGCTCTCCTACGGTGCCTTGAAAACAATTGTCTACAACCCTTGCTAAACAATAATTCATTACCATTGTGTATTAAAATCAGAAGGTTGATAGAGTTCAGTATAACCTAAATGGATTATTAATATTCAAAGTTGTTTTTATTTTTATTTTATAATTATTTTATCTGGGTATATATTGAGTGGTGTGGATACTTGTAATTGGCTTACACATAAAAACTGTGCCTTACCAATGTTGTATATTAATCTTTTTTTTGTGTAATCTGTTGGTGTTCCAAATGAATAAATGAATAAACCTAACCTAAACTCCAAGTAATACGTATGGAGTGGATCTTCCTCTGTAATCGTAGATAGCCGTTATTCCCGGGTTTAGTGTTTACTGTCTAATTTCCATGGCAATTTTGATTAGAGATATAGAGAACTCTAAACTCGAGAATGACTCTGACTAAAAATAAAAAGCAAAATAGTTTTATTTTTAATTACAATTTGAAACCTTGCATTTTATCTCTGATTATAATACAAAACAACTTGTACAAAAACAATGTTTTCCAGTTTTATATGAGTTATAAATCAAAATCTCAATAAAGCTGAATAATAAACCTAGCTACCTTTCTGCACCGAACTAGCTAACGTAATAAAATAAGGCTCCGGTATCTGTCGACATTGCTTACACAGCATTTATACAGCGCTTATACAGCTTACATCAAGTTAGGTAACGTCGGGAAGAGCTTTTACTTCGCGAAATGCAAATACTCGTCCATTCAACGTTCAGTCAGGTTGTATATTGAATCTCGTTATAGAAAATGTTCTGGTTTATTTTGTAGTCTTGTAAAAGTTATTGGATTAAGTTTTTATAATGCATTCTTGATGAAAACAACACAAGACTACAAAAACTCTTTCGTTACGTCAGCGAATTCAGTACATAAACGAATTTTCAATATTAATTAAATTTTTATTGAATTGATATTCAATTATTTTTTGTGAAATTACTCCACTAGTTTGTTATAATTATTAATACAAAGATCGAACACTCAGAAAAAATTCCTTCGATCCGGTCGGATTCGAACCGACGTCTTCTTGCATACCGTGCCAGACGCTATACCAACTAATCCACGGAACGAACCAACGGACCTCACGAATTTTTCTATGTGCTTGCGTCGTGTCTTTGTACTTGGTCTTTCAACGACTTTTTAGTCGTATAGAATTTTCAAGGTTTTGTTTTTATGAATGTCATAATGTTTTGTTTTGATTTTGATTTTGGTTTTGATTTTTCATTTGATTGTGTCATGAATTTTTACTATCATAATATTAATCTATTTTTTGACAATATTTCAGTTGCAACAAGCACATAGACAAATTGTTAAGGTCCGCCGGTTCGTTCCGTGGCTTAGTTGGCATAGCGTCTGTCTCGGTATTGCCAAAACACGTTGGTTCGAATCTAACCAGATCGAAGGATTTTATGTCTCAGTGTGACAGGCGCAGTGGCAGTGCGATTTTTTTTTATATTAGATCTTTGCGATTTTAAGCTCCGAATGGGATTGCAACTATTATGGACAGGCGTGCAGCTTACCATCAGGCGCAAAACTTGTTAGTCCCGTCACTTGAAAGTATGAAAAAAAAAAGATTTTTTTTCTAAGTGTTCGATCTTTGTATTAATAATAATAAGAAACTAGTGGAGTAATTTAAAAAAAAAATTGAATGTCATGGTAGTAAAACATATTGACATTAATAAACTAAATAGTTCACTAGTTCGTCAGCCACGTTGTAGCGACAGACGCTGGTTTGAATCCAGTTGGATCAAAAGAATTTTTCTTTGTGTTTGTGCGATGTTTAAAACAATAATAATTTTCAATATATAATAATAATGTGTGGGACAACCACGTCAATTACTTTGTTTCAAAGTACAGAATTCCATGTACAATGAGCCAGTTCAGAAAAGTTACTTTCCGAAATTAGTTTTATCGGGAACTGAACATGAGACCTACTCATCCTTTACCATACCGTTTTTTCTTAACATCAAGTCATGGGATGAACAAGACGTGCGCCTCATCGTAAGCTACACACCTGTCCATAACAGTTACAGTGCCACTCAGAACTTTAAATTGCAAAGATCTGAGGGGCACTACCACTGAGTCCGTCACCCTGAGACATAAGTTGACAAGTCCCATGTGCCTGTAATTTCACTGTATAATAATAATAATGTAAACCGTTGAACGATAGAGTTCGTTAAAAACTAGTATTGAAATGCATACAGGAGGCCACTAATCGTATCAAATTAGAAATATTTTTTATTTTTTTTGTATTTTTTATATTACAACGTCATCCACAACTCGACGAGTAGTTCGTGCACTCTAATATGATTTTGCATTATGCTCAAACATATCCCAGCGTGACTTAGACCGTAGGCTCCCAAACTTTTTAACTCACCGCCCACTTAGGCAAGATAAAAAATTTTAACGCCCACCACCACAAAAAAATAATTTAAAACACACAAAAAATGAGAAGGAAAAAATTATTTCTTTTTTCGTAGCAGTTGCAGTGCCACTGCGATTTTAAATCGCAAAGATCTCACCGGATTGTCACTGCGCCCGTCACCCTGATACATGAGTTAACAAGTCCCATAAGCCCGTGATTTCACCAGTACCCGTACCTTTCAAAATCACTACGCATTATGATCACACAACTGCTTGGCAGCAGAAATAGGTAAGACTGCAGTACTTCCCTGGACAAACTCTTTCGATAATAAAGTGTTAAATCTTTTCATATTAAATTATTGAAGAAGACATAATTATTTTACACCTTCATATCAGTACTTGCTTATAACCTCTTTCTATGAATCATGCGTTTTCTGATCGCGTGCGCATACAAAGTTACCATACTGTGGCGTTTCCATTTTCGGAATTAGGGTCGTACACCACACGCCATTATAACGGCATCAACAGTAAATAAATAGTGTTTTGTAATTTTTACGTCACGCCCGCAAATTGTCTTCAATTGTTCTGGATTGAGAACATCAATCTTTGTAATCTGCGTTTTCTTTTGTCTCGTTCCCGCAATAGAACAGTGTTAATAAAGTTTTAGACACAATTTTCCCTTAAAAGTTTAATGTAGGAAAAAAACACATAGACAAAGTAAATAAAATTAAGATTAGGAAATTTATCGAGTTCTTAGGTTTTCGCGATTGTTACACAGAGGAAATGAAACTATTTTTCCGTATTTATATCGAAGCGAAGTATTTGTACCCGCGTCAAAGAACATATAGCTGATGTCAAACATTGTCGCGTAAACAAGTCCGCAGTCTGCGAGCATGTCATGGATAAACCTACACATTCAATGAAGTTTGACAAACCCCAGATCCTTGCAAAAGAAGTCCGTTATCTACCCAGGATGCTGCGAGAGGCCATTGAAATTAAAAAACATTCTAATTTCAACAGGGAAGATGGTTTCTCCGTAACACCAGTTTGGAATCCAGTATTTCCTCTAATGAAAAATCCCAAACAGACATAAGACTGCAGTACTAATTAATATGTTTTAGTTTATTCTAATTTCTATTAATAATTAATAATAAATTAAACTTAATAAAAATTCATTCAATAAATAATTTGTAAAACTTAATGTAGCGTAAATTGGAATGTTTTCTTTGTAAAATTAAAAATAAGGTATTTAATTAATAACTATTGTAACTATAGTGAAAAAATAGGGTGGTTTGCATTAATATTAGACATAACTGGTTGAAGACTGTACCACCTCAGTCAACCGTGACCATGGGACCTGCAAAGGGCGATTTAAATCCGGAAAAATAGTTTCATTTCGTATTAGGAAATTTGTTGTTAAGTGGAAAAAATGGTTAAACGCTAGTTCGTATCATATCACATTTTTTCTTTATGTACGATCTTTGTATTAATAATTAAACCAACTTGTGAAGAAATTTCACAAAAAAATTAATATCATAATGATATTCAATAAAAATCAATATTCATTCACTTACTCATCCAAAAAAAGATACCGAGACTAACGAATGTTTATTGAACATCAATCTTTGTAATCTGAGCTTTATTTGGTGTTATTACCATAATTTGTGTTGCGTGAAAAATTGGTTTAAATTTCTTTAAAATTAAATTATAATCTACATGAAAAAGAAAGTGGCAATATATACACTATTGGTAATATATAAAGTATTGTATACGAAATTCCCCGACCAAAAGTCTCCAATATGCCATAGGCCATCGTGGCGAACAATGACCCTCTCTTTAGAGGAAATTGAAGCAGTAAGAGATTGATTATGATTATGTGAACAAAATATTGTGAATTTCTTATGATACCTAGTGCCGGCACGAACAAGACACGTCTGGTAGTAAGCGACACGTCTGTCCAGCTGCAGTGCAATAAATTACAGTGCCACTCAGAGTTTTAAATCGCAAATATGTGAGGGGCGCTGCCACCGCACCCGTCACCCTGAAACATGACTTGACAAGTCCCACGTGCCTGTAATTTCACCAGCACCCTTTAAAACCGGAACGTAGTAATGCTCACATTCTGTTTGGCAGCAGGAATAGGTTACTTTGGCAATACCTTTGGACGAGCCCTTTCCCAAGAGTCTCTACTCCAGCAATAATATATAGTTAAGTAAATTAATGATGAAAGATAAATAAAATATATAGTAAATAGAGCCGTTATCGTATATATATTTTATTGTTTACAATATTATTAAAGACAAACACGTTACGATCAAAAACAAATAAACTTCAATAATATTACGGTCTTACAGCGCTAGAGTAAATTCTGATCGTAAATCTTATGCTTTCCATCTCATGTTGTGCACTTTCTCTAAACATGGGTGTTATTCAGCGCTTTGTTATAGGAATTATTGTTCGGGGACGTACATATTTCATGTCCCTGTGTGTATGTAGCCTTCAAACTTTCATTCTCATTATTGCTTTTACCTGTAATTACTACATTGTTAAGCAATGAAGAGCAGTGCTGGCTTAGTGGGACAACAGTCGCTTGTCAATCGAGTTTGAATCCCTATCGCTGACAGCAGCTATTATTAAGTTTATTATGTTGAGTTATTTAGAATCAGTTTAGTTACTACTTTTAACCGACTTTGAAAAAGGAGGAGGTTATACGGTCGGCTGTATGTATGTTTTCAGATATCTCCGTCAATTGTGGACCGATTTTGAAAATTCTTTTTTGTTTCAAAGGGTGTGCACTCTCGTGGTGGTCCTATCGTCACCAAGTCAGAATCTGATGAGGGGGTCCCATGAAAATCGAAGTAAAGCCTCAAATTTTACAGGCATGTCCGTGTATTCACCAATTTCTCCATCTTCAGGTCAGATTTTGAAAATTCTTCTTTTGTTTCAAAGGGTATCCTCTTGAGGTGGTCCCTGATGCTGTTCTAGGTTCGTTTCGGCTAATACAAATTACTAATTATTTTCCGCAAATAAGAGTCGACTTTTCACTTGACACAATACTTGTAATCAACAAGTAACCGTCACCATGACAACCAGAAAAGGAAATATAAAATGTACAAAAGACCGTAACAGTCACATTGTCACCTAGATTATTTGTGCCATTGACTTACAATTATATGGACGTCGGGTCCGCGCTAAAAAGTGTCCGGCACTTGTAAGGCGCTAAAATCGTATACAGAGCGCCAAACTCCGCTTTAGTCTTCATTTGATCTACTGACAGCGCGATACTGCGATGACATTAGTTTAAATTTCGAATAGGTTGACTTGGGACATTTTTTTCGTGGTTTTTGTATTAGACCCGTCGTCCATTTATTTGTAAGTCAATGATTTGTGCGATGTGTTTCAGGGTGACAGGTGTAATGACAGTGCCCCTCAGATCTCTGCTATTTATTGCTTCTAAGTGACACTGCAACTGTTATGTACTGTTACCACCAGACACGCGACTTGTTCGTCCCGTCATTTGATATCGTAAAAAAGGAGTTATACAAAATAATCAAATATTTGATGCATTCAATAGCGATCACTCTCCCTGTAAATCTATTAAAGAAACAAGCAGTTCAAAATTTAAATTCAGTTCCAGTTATGAAATACAAGTAAGGCACGACACTTACTACCTACTACTTACTTACTTACTAACATCATTCATTTGCAATACATCAATAAGTAATCTTGAAAGAAATGTGACGCGTAAAATTTTAAATTAATTTAACATTAAACGTAAACTAGATCACGTGTGTGCCGTAAATCTTGTTGTGGGCGTCTGATCTGGTTTCTCACTTCGTACGATAGGTTTCCATTGAATTAAAAGTCATTTGGTTATGATGGATGATACAATAAGATAGTACTTAAAGTAACGGCACAAAACTGAGCCAATGTGGATGGGTTTAAGGAATCACCACACTTATCGACACGGAAACGCATTAAGGTAAAGTGATACCCAGAATAGACGTTTTGACTGACGTATTTGGACCACACGAAATCTCGATTTTTGACGTTTCAATTTCGACCAATTCGACTTGTTTTTTAATTGGGGCATGAAACGCGATTGATGAAACTTATTTCGTTAAAAAAGATCACAAATTTCGCAAAATTTTCATTCGTTCGCATGTCGACGTCGAAGTAGCTTAATGACTAGTGTCGTAGAACTTATGGGGGAGACTCCATTATGGAAATAATCGATCTCGGTATACATCTTAACCGTATTGATTTCTATTTTCATATTTATTCATTCAATTAAAGTGCATATTGGAACAAACTGTCATTTAGGTACCAGTTTATTAATGTAGACAAAGTTTGACGTTTAACACGTTGTGAACGCGTTTGTTGAATGCTTAGACTTTCCTTAGACTCTCCTGCCCAATCTCGGGAGGCCGGGAGCCCCATGCAGAAGTTTATACGCCGGGGTGACCCGGAGTATGACCTTATACGGGGCTCCCATTTGGAGTAGGGTCTTATCTGCGGCGACGAAGTCGCTGATGAGGAAGCCTCAGAGGTGGTCGCCCTGCGAATGTGCAGGGCGTACACGACGGTGGCCTGCGCTGCCGCATGCGTCCTCGCCGTTACTCCGCCGTGGGACCTTGAAGCCGAGGTCCTGGCGGTGGTCCACGCCTACCGGCGGGGAATGAGGGCCCGAAGCGAGCGCCCCGCTTCCGAAGAGGTGAAAAGAGGGCTTGGCGGATCCCCCTATGGAGCTCATACCTTAGGGGCAATCCGCCCTGTCCTCGAGGAGTGGGTGAACCGGTCCCACGGGCCACTGTCGTACCACCTTGTGCAGGTGCTGCGGATGATTTGGGGGTTAAGTAGCTCGCGTCCGTAGGCTGTGTACCCTCGAGACCCTACACGTGACCCCTGGGTGGTGCCAAATAAGCTACAAACTCCGGTGGTAGACCTTGGTCGTGGCTGGTGACCACCCTCTGGGCGAAGCCTAGCCGCCAAACAGCTATAGCTGTGTTCCGGCTTGACGCCCAGAGTAGCCGCTCTAGAGTGAAGGGTCTGTACAGTTGCACTGCACTGATTTGGTTGATCTCGGGGCTCCCTTGTTGTTGCGCTGGGAACCTAGATGCGGAGGGTAGCGGGATCCGAAGCACGGTGCTCCGCTGGCCGACCGCAGGTAGTAGGGGGCCCAATTAGCTGACTAGCCTCCAGTGAAAGGCTGCCCCGCCAACTCGCGAAAAATCCCGGGGTGCTCCATCGTGCCGGTTGGCGACCGGATGAAAGGACCCGATGGCCACTCCCGGGGGGGTTCGGGCGTCCCCGCGCGCTCCAGTCTAGTTTCCCATCGGCGTACCATATAGGGTATGTGCCGCATGACTTTCAGTGGTAGTGTCTCGTACAACTGCCTTCGCTCTCCCCATTCACTCTAACCCTAATATGAAAAGGTCAAGAAAATTGAGGAAGGCTAAACAGCGGATGCACGTCCTTTCACTTAAAGTGCACCTCTCGAACATCCGAGGTCTGCACTCCAATCTCTCATCTGTCCACCACCATCTTGAGACTGAAAGGCCTCACATGCTCTTCCTCACGGAGACCCAAATTAGATGTCCTTCGGACACGGCGTATCTGCATTACCCAGGTTACATTCTGGAGCACAAATTTAAGCAGCGCGCTGGTACCTGCGTTTACGCTCGTGATGACATCTGCTCTAAACGTCTCCGTGACCTTGAAGACCCCGATCTCTCTGTAATGTGGGTTCTGGTAGACACTGGACTGGAACAAATTGTCTACGCCAGTGTGTATCGGTCGCATTCTGGAGACCCGGAGACGACTAGGCTGTTCAACCATCTCTGCAGCTCGGCGGAAACAGTCCAACAACGGTATCCTAAAGCACAACTTGTCTTTTTGGGGGACTTCAATGCCCATCACCAGGAATGGTTGTTCCCATACCAAAAAACCGACCACGCTGGAAGAGAGGCGCGGGCATGTGCTCTATCGCTAGACCTCACCCAGCTGGTGAGTTGCGCTACCAGGGTACCGGACGTTGACGACCACACTGCCAATTGCCTGGATCTTCTGCTGACAACCGATCCAGACCGCTACCAAGTATCGGTCTCATCCCCACTAGGGACATCCGATCACTGTCTGGTGAAATCTGTATCTGCA
Source organism: Hyposmocoma kahamanoa (assembly GCF_003589595.1). Lineage (NCBI taxonomy): Eukaryota > Metazoa > Arthropoda > Insecta > Lepidoptera > Cosmopterigidae > Hyposmocoma > Hyposmocoma kahamanoa. Next base: position 2,879,798 of record NW_020654748.1, read on the forward strand.
TACTCCCCGCCCGATCTCAGTACGGGAAGTACTAGGAGGATGTGGCGATACAAGTCAGCAGATTGGGATGCGATGCGGCATTTCTTTGCATCTTATCCCTGGCGGCAGCTGTGCTTCTCTTCTGACGATCCGACGTGCTGCGCGTCTGCCGTCTCTGAGGTGATTATTCGGGCTATGGAATACTTTATTCCGTATTTCGAAGTCTCCTCCAGCGGCAAAGCTCGCCCTTGGTTTAACGCTGAGTGTGCTTCTGCGGAAACGCTAAAGCAATCTGCGTACCAGGCTTGGGCTGATGCTCGAGATCGCAAAGCACCGGAAACCCTCCGTCTGAAGAAAGCCTTTAATAAAGCCGCTAGATCCTGCAAAAAAGCGATACGGAAAGCTCGCTTCGGCCATATTAGTCGTATTGGGGTCAGGTTAGCTTCATACCCATCAGGGAGTAAAGCATTCTGGTCACTCGCTAAATCGGTCGAAGCGAATTTCTGCAGGTCATCCCTTCCGCCTTTAATGAGAGATGACGGATCGCTGGCTCATACCGCTGAAGAGAAAGCAAATCTTTTTGTTTCTCTTTTTGCTTCCAACTCCCGTCTTGACGCTACTTTGCAAACACCACCTACACTACCTCGATGTGACTCGGAAATGCCCGAAATCACTATCCGTCAAAAAGAGGTGTTGAAAGCTTTACGCAAATTAGACGTCAACAAAGCCAGTGGCCCTGACGGAGTCCCAGCGATTGTCCTGCGGAACTGTGCACCCGAGTTGTCTCCGGTGTTGACTCGCCTGTATCGCCTCTCTATGAGTTCTGGACAAGTCCCGAAATCCTGGAAGCTTGCAAATGTACAGCCTGTACCTAAGAAAGGTAGCCATGCCGACCCATCTAATTATCGACCTATCGCAATCACCTCCATACTCTGTAAGACTATGGAGCGTGTATTGAACAGCCGTCTCCTTGGATACCTCGAAGATAAACATCTCCTCAGTGATCGACAATATGGTTTTCGCCGTGGACGATCTACTGGGGATCTTCTTGCGTACGCCACACATTTATGGAGCGAGGCTGTCGAGAAACGCGGTGAATCGCTTGCCGTGTCTCTCGACATATCAAAGGCCTTTGATAGGGTTTGGCATGATAGCCTGTTAAACAAGCTTCCAGCTTACGGAATTCCTGTTGGCTTTTGCACATGGATAGGCGATTTTCTGAAGGATAGGTCAATCCGTGTAGTTGTAGATGGTTACTCGTCTGCTCCTCATGGTATAAATGCCGGTGTACCTCAGGGATCTGTCCTCTCCGCCACTCTATTCTTGCTGCATATCAACGACCTGCTGCTGATGCCCGGTATCTTTGGGTACGCAGACGACAGCACAGTGGCGGTGAGTTATGTGCCAGACGCCCGAGACAACAGCGAAGAGATCCGGTGTAAGCGAGAGGCGATGGTCACCCGGTTGAACCTGAGTCTGAAAGCTGCTTCCGACTGGGGAGATGCTAACAGGGTCAGGTTTAATGCGGCTAAAACACAGGCGTGTCTTTTCTCATCAAAACGGAGTCCCCTCCACCTTACTCCGACTTTCCGAGATGTATCCGTGCCGATAAGGGACCACCTTGAGCTACTTGGTCTGGACTTATCATCCAACCTCAACTTTGGGCGATACATCGAGTGCTTGGCAAAAACTGCTGCCAGAAAACTAGGCATACTTTTCAAGGTCAGGCGGTACTTCACACCTGAACAGCTTTTAAATCTGTATAAAGCACAAGTTCGATCCTGTATGGAGTACTGCTGCCACCTTTGGGACGGCTCTGCCCAATACCAGTTAGCTGCCTTGGACTCGGTGGAGCGTAAAGCAAAGAGACTTATTAACAATAATCCTCTTGTGGAGTCGAAGCTCCAAAATCTCGATCATCGCAGAAAAGTAGCCTGCTTGTCGGTTTTCTATCGGATACATTTCGGGGAGTGTGCGCAGGAACTTTTCAATTTGGTTCCGCCCTCACCGTTCCTCCTTCGGTCGACTAGAAGGTCCGCAGCACTCCATTCTTATGTCGTTGATATTCCACCTATTCGCACTAAGCGCTTTGCCTCCTCCTTTCTGATGCGTACGGCAAAGGAATGGAATGCTCTACCGGCATCTGTATTTCCCGA
>NW_020654748.1:2882332-2916405 GCF_003589595.1 Hyposmocoma kahamanoa
CGGTGGGATGAGCAGCGCCGTACTCTGACGGGGACAATAGGGCAGGACCTCTCGCTTCCGGGCGTGGTTGCCGCCATGCTCGGCAGGGAGGAGTCCTGTGCGGCGGTGGCCTCCTTTTGCGGAGAGATTATGTCGCAAAAGGAGGCTGCGCGTCTGTCGCGTCCTCGCGCACCCGCTTCGGCGCAGACATACGGGAAGAAGGCGTAGTTCGCTACTCGCCCGATCCCATAGCGAGGCCAGCGGGCTTTGGACAGGGACTCCGGAGTCTGCATTGCACGGCCTCACTCGTCTGGAGGGCGGGTCCGAGGACAACTGACCTGCCCTTCCGTTGGCGCGGGAGCCCTGGCCCAAGGTAGGGCGGCCGGGCGGCGTCGTGGTGAATGTACACCGATTCCACGGCGCCGACTCAACCGGCGGGAGGTAAGCCCGGGGGGGTTTTAGTGGGGTAGGCCCTCCAGACTGGAGGGAGAGTCCCCACATAACCCCTGAGTCTCCCTGGACTCAGGAGTATAAAGATTTCCCCCCGTCAAAAAAAAAAGAAAGGGATAGAGTACCTGCCTATCTCATTGGCGAGAGGCGTTAGAATGCCTGACCAATAATTATTCTATTTCGTATAGGTACAAAAACACGCTATATTTGTACCATTGTTATTTAACAGTTGAATTTAAATTGTAAAACATAATTTTAGTTTCATTTTTTTAACTCGGAAATCTTTTCTGATGGAACAAACATTTCCGTAAAATGAGAAAACTTGTGCCATATGTCCCGTGACTTCGATTGCTACATTGGCCCGCACCACTTTAACGTCTTTTCTAATCTAAGTCCTGAAAACGTGATGAAACTTGCATGTTAAAAAAAGTTTACATAACTCACCTACCCCTATAAGACCATCGTGGTGCAATGTGGTGTAAATACTCTTCTTACAGTAAAACCACGCTTAGCGGTGAGAAGAATTTAAACTACTTGCATTGACTTACAATTATATGGACGTCGAGTCCGCGCTAAAAAGTGTCCGAACTTATAGGGCGTTAAAATCGTATACAGAGCGTCATTCACGCTTTAGTCTTCGTTTGTTTCTTCTGACAGCGAAGCAAGCAAAATTAGACAGTACTGCGATGACATTACAATTTAAATTCAACGTTTTAGCTTTTTCATATTCCTTTACATGTCACGTTTAAATAGGTTGACTTGGGACATTTTTTTCGTGGTTTTTGTATTAGACCCGTCGTCCATTTATTTGTAAGTCAATGACTACTTGGTACTTGGTGTAATGGGCTGGTGTCCGCAACTCGACGTCAAGGCGCCTATATTGAACAAATAAAAAAAAAATTCTAAACGTCTTAATTATGGCTAGACATAATATTTCGTATTGGATGAAGTGGTAACATACCATGAGTTTACAGTGATAATAGTGGCTAGTGACCGCACAAAAAATGTTACTTTTTGTGAACTGTACAATTTGCTATACAAAATTGTAAAGTATTTTATGAAGTTGCTATCGATTGTTATCTCAGTACACCGTTGGAAGGAGCAGTTATATAGTCCTGGCTCAAGGGTAAGATAACCTTCTGTGTTAAGGTTCTTTGAACGTACTTTTTCAATAATACTGAAACCAAAAAAAGCTGGACTAGATATCAATCAATTTTTTCACTAGTCCGTAATGTAAACCGTGTCATAGAATCGTGTCTGACCAAACAGTGTTAACTGTCTCAGCCGTATTAAGTTTACTATACCTCATGCGTGAATGGGCCATATGTGGGTGTTCAGTGTTCAACTCACTATTCATTAAAAAAATGTGCCAATTCACCGTATTCGCAATCACAAAAATAATTTGTCTTAATATCCGTTACTTTTCTTTTTAGGTACCATACTTTCTTCGATTACTAAGTCCCGAATAACATATACTCCGTTAACGTGTATTATGAGACTTCACATTCGTAGCTTTTCGATTTTTTGTTCGTGTTTTAGTTTCGTTGTCTGATTCACGACTCATTGACGCTTTATCAATGGAATTGTATTGAATATTTATACAAAAGAATCAATAATATTGAATTTAAATACAAGTCACGATTACACATGTTGGTTATTGAACATTATAATAATAGCTAATGATGTATGTTATTCGATGCAACAGAAAGATGTATGCGTGGAGGTAGATTGAATAAATTAAAAAAATGAGCATCCAAGAGGAAGTTTGAAAGTAGCGTCAGCCACAGAAAGTTGCGAAGTAATCGTTTGTCGTGATGAACAACAACAAGAAGTATTTATATGTACATTACTACGTTCCGGTTTTGAAGAGTAAAAGTACTGGTAGAATTACAGGCACATAAGACTTGTCAAGTTATGTCTCATGGTAACGGGCACAATATCAGTAGGCCTGACACGACAGGGCGCGACTAGCGTGAGAGATGGATAGGCGTACTGCTTTCCACCAGGCGCACGACTAGTTCGTCTCGTAACTTCATATCAAAAAAAATTAAGAGCAGAGGAAGGTCATGGAGAAGATGAATGCATTGTGTGAAAGATAACGTCGCCCGTCTCCTCACTAGGTGTCGTAATAGACCTTTTTTTGGTAACCGGCTAAGGCGATCGTACTAAGCTTTCAAAAGCGAACGTACAATAGAGTGGAAATATCAGGGGGCCTACCACAACCTCTTAAAACAATATTACTTTAGCCTTACATTGACATTTCATACCATGGCGTGCTTAAGGTAAGCTTATTATAATGTTAAAACTTTGATATTTTATTGGCAGCTTTGTGACTAGTCATTCACTCAGTTCGTACTATGATGCGACTGTAACATTAAAGTAATATTGTTCTTATGTAAAAATTTAGCAATCTTAAAATAGTTACTCGGACGCAGTGGAAACAATATTATTTACGAATTTATTGTCTATAAATTGATTTGTAATGACTAAAAGTTAAGTTGAACTTACTTATTTTGTTTATTTTTTTATTAATAGTACATAGGAAATCATTTCTCGTTAAATAAAAACACGTGATACTTATTTCGTAAAATAATGACACCGATCTATATGGTCCTTGCCGACACTTACAGTTGACACTAGACTACAATTCCGCATTCATAACGTGGCTATCAAGACAGGTTGTTTTTAATTTTTCTTCATGAAAATACGGAAAAATAATTGAAAATAACGTAATGTTAATAGATTTTATTATTACATACTTTTTTTCAACAGTTTAAATTCTCTGAATGTAAATAACATTAAGTACTTAAATGTTATACTACGATAAGACGATCTTTCTTTTTTGACGGCATTATATAGTTCATGTAACGTTATTTCTTTCCTATTTTGAGTAAGGAATAGACAATATTGGGAAATCATTCGTTCTTTCAATCACTTTGGCAATAATACATTACTTGGTTGACAGATTTGTCATGGTACGAATATGAGTAATATTATAATAAGCTTACTTTAAGCTTACATTGAAATAAGATTGTTTTTGAAAATGTTATGGTAGGCATCCAGGTTACCCTTTATCGTTCTGTTTGCAGTGCATGCATGTCATTCCTTTCCGATACATCTCACAACAACAATCGGCCAGCACGTCACGGCGATTGGCAAATCTTTTCACCACAATGGAAAGCATTACGTCATCGATACCGTCCTTCTTCATCTTCTTTCAGAAATTTCTTTACTAGAAGGTTCTTAATTCGAATGTTTTGTGCGTTGCGCGACTACTCCGGCGTTTATGAACCGTTTTCGAGGATTCTTTTTTTGTTAGCAATTGGGTACCTCAATGCTGGTCCCATTTAAATTAGAAGAAAATATTCCACTAGGGGATGTATCGAAAAATGTAGGCACATTGTTATAAACTTAATTAGAGTCCTCTTAAGCTGGCTAAAGTACTGTAGGACGCCCTCTGGCCAGATAGAGTGGCAATCTATGAAAGGCTGCTGGCAGCACATTGATGAGACAAGCTGAAGACTCAGTGCTCAGTCCGATTGAGATACTTCCAACTCTCCCATCCACAAGTATTATATACTTCATTGGTACCAATATTTTCTGGAAGAGCCACGCTCAAAAGGCCAAGCGATTTGCCGACCGATATTGCAGTAATAGACCATTTTGCTGACCGACACAAGTCGACTCCGAGTTTATAAGTGTGTTGACTCCCCAACCAAACTTAACAATGAAGTTTAAAAGCTACTTGACCTAAAATTTACTTTCTATTCATAAAGTCTTCAAAACATTTGACAACAGCGTCAAACTGGATATATAATTAAATATTAATTCATGTAATTAAGGTAATTAACCTTTGCTTCCTGTAAAATAATTGCTTACTGACATAACTTTTGATGTAAACGTGTAATTATTTGTTAAACGCAACTTAAGCGTTCGATACATTTAGGAGTGTCCGACGTGTCAATGAACTTTGGAAGTTGTTTCTTGATTATATAGAGCCTGGGCCAGGTCTCTTTGTACACTTGTTTAAAATGTGTGAATTTATGAATTATTCATAAGTAATACGTCAAGTTATAAATCGCATTTACGAGGCAGGAAATTAGTTTTATTACAGGGCAACAGAATGGCAACACCGTTGTCACAGTGTATTGGTTACTGCGTAATTTAGCCAGATGACCAGATGGAGGGCCAAACTGAGGACCCCGAATGGACCCGGAAATGGCGCGCATTGAAAGAGTCCTGTGTCTAGCAGTGGACTGCGATAGGCCGATGATAAATTTATCTTGTAGGAATAATTTTTTATTGTTTTTAAATTTGGGGAATTTTAGTTGAAAATTACGAATATTTTTGACCTTTGGAAATTTGAAACTACGCAATGTACGAATGACCCTAAGTTTTAGTACATATGTACATCGTTTCTAATAGGATCAAACTTGGTTTGTATTGAGCACGCCCACAGACTGTCCTTTATATCAACTAGTAGGTACCTAACGGCCCCTAAGTTGCGTACAAACACGAACGTGTGCCACTTCGAAGAAAGCTTTAACACATATTAAATACTCGCGAAGGTCACTAAGACCTGTACTGTGTACCCTTTCACTTAGCTATCACTTCTAGTCTCAGGCAAAAGTTACAGGTTCAGTGGGCCATAATAGTTACTTGGGCAATAATTAGTTACATTGGAGACAAGATTCTCGATAGCTGTAATTTTGGTCATTTAGTAAATGCCTCCTACATGATATGGGATTTGTTGAAGTAAGGTCGTACCAACTTGCGGGCTGTCGAAGTGGTATCCCATTTATAATTTATCAACATAATCATCAACTCATTTATAAGACCCACTGTTGAGCACGGGTCTACTCTCAGGCGGGGTTTAGGCCATAGTCCGCCACACTAACCCAATACGGACTTCACACGTTTTCCGAGGATAGTGAACCTTCTTCGACGTGCAGGCTTCATAACTATGTTCTACTTCGCCGAAAAACTCATGGTACATTTTAAATTAAATTTGGCACATAAATTCAGTGGTGCTAGCCCGGATTCGAATCCACGGCCTCTGATTGAGAGGCGGTAAGTCAAAGCATTCGCTACCACGTTTATTTATTTATTTATTTTTCGCAATTTACTGGTTTATTCACAATAAGCTTACAGGAATCTTACTTGTACTTCTCTACAAAACATTACAGTCTGATACCAAAAGGTCGTGCTGATGAATACAATCACTCAAAAAAAAACTCGCAGTGGTGCTAAATCTGGTGTACAGGTTCATTGCAGAGTGATTCATATTTAACGGACTGTATGTTTTTTGTGCATATGTTACGCGACTTGATTGACGACGATTTGTGAACCGATTTTGATGATTTTTTTTTGTTGGAAAGAGGGTACCTCAGGAGTGTGTGGGTACCTCAGACTACCATTTAGGTTTGAAGAAAATATTCCAGCTCTAAGGGTGGAAAACTAGGGGATTAATGACTTTTGAGATCGGTTTCTTTATTGTTGATGAGCTGTCATATGACGAAACTACCGTCGATTACTTTGACAAAGTAATCTACTAAAAGTGCCTTCTACATTTTACTGCTAGCTTTAATATACCAACCACAATCACATGAGAACACAATATACGCACAATCAGTTTTGGTTTTTTTTTACATCCCACCTACTCTACACGTACACCCATTTTTAAAGCATTCTTTTTTACTTTTTGATTTGCATTTAAGTCTTGATTTACGCCTGGTTAAGTGTATTGAATTTTTTTATTATTTTATCTGCTTGGACGAAGCGACATCATCCTTGTTATTTATTGGGCTTCACTGAAAACCAGCGTAACAAGGTGTTTTCACACGTTACAAAAAGCTGAGTGGAGACCATTTTGGTAACTTTTAAATGTAATTCTTTTATTTTGCATTTATCATAAGATTATTTTATGTTTGTTATCATTCTGTTATATATATTTTGTCGTAAGATTACCAAATAAACTATTTTTCTTTCTTTTAAATTCCACACCAATTTGTCCGAGCAGCTTTTTGTCGAAATAGCGTCCTGTCGGTGTCGATGGCGTGGGTGTGACGCACCAGTTTTACCGCTTTTCAATCTTTAACATATTATTCGCAATACTTACTCAACGTAGGTGTTATATAGGAATTTTTAGTAGCAGTATAAATCCTTCTAAAAGAGTTCTTCTACCAATACCTATTTCTGCCGCCATGCAGTAATGCACGCTGTACTGCTATCCAATTATTATTTTTATAATACCTATATCAGTGTTGGAGCGAATAAGTTATGCGCATGATGATAAACTTTAAACCGTCATCCAGAAAGATAACGACTCATTCGTAAAAAGACCTATGTGCAAGATAAGCTAGTATTTATGTGGTCTGTGCTGCTTACTCTCGGGACGTACATTTCGTTCGTTGTTCTTTACCGTGGCTAACCGCAGTCAAGATCGACTGTTGTTCGATTTCGATGAGATGTTCGGTCTAGATTCAATTGTCTACATTATATTATTTGACCATGAAACCTAATACTTTTTAAGGGCCATTTGCATCTAAGTGATATCATTAGATTTCTCTCAACTATATGAAACAAAAAATATCTCGTCCTGTAGACTGTTCGGATGCCGAATGTGAAAGTTTAAAAGACAGTTAAAAATACATAAAATTGCATAAATAAACTTTCTTTTGTTTTGTGTTAGTTGTCATATAAAATTAAATACATTCCACTGTAAGGCAAAATATCTATATTTTTTGTTAAAGATTTATAACCTTTATACATTAAATTAAATTGAATAAAAACAACAACTTCTGACTCATAGCTTTAAACACCTATAATATACCATTAAAGGTACATAGGATTATAGGTAGATAGTCCATTATTACCTTTATTGCCGCCGTAAGTTGAAAGGGCGCATGTGACATTTTTTCAAAAAATGAGTTACATGTACTGCCGTGATCAGCAAGAAAAGACAAATCTGCCACATTTTTATTTTTTTTTCCTAGATGGATTAAGTATGAAGTTACCGTAAGAGAAAAGGGCGTAAGTACCCACACTTTTATGGTCAAACTAAGTTAATTGGACGCATTTACAAAATAAATTGGTGAAAAGGCGTAATTGCCTAGATACATTACATACAATTTTGTTTTAACTACACATTTCAAACATTTGAGTTTCTATCTTCTTCAGTTAAAATTGTACATATATGTATTTACCGAAAAATGTTAATTTCCCAGATGACAGTTACACAATGCTTACATAAATTTAATGTGTTAAAACTTTTTTTTTTAAATGTTAAGCTACTACATGCTGCCCTTTCGTCTTATTATTACACTAAAGTTAACAATAGTGTTGTAATTATGCTAGTTGAAAAAGCGTTAAGTGCTTACTTGCGCCCATCTTACCTAATATTGAGTATTTTACGATCATTTTTTTACTAAGATGAAAAGGAAAAAGGTTAATAATTTGATAACGGAGCATAAATTATTAAATATTTTATTTTTACATTATGCATAAACCTATTATATTGAGTTTGCAGCAAGTGTCTTTCTCTTTTCACTTGGCGACAGTAGAAACATTTCATTTTTTTCTTTGAACATTATTTTCTCGGATTTGACTTTTTGTCACAAGCGCCCTTTTAAGTAAGGGCGGCAGTATAGGCCTTTTGAATAACAAAATTATGTTTTAACCTCTTTTCACTGTATAATCACATCGTACTGTGTTCTTCGGATGAGTCGACAAGTTGACAAATGCCATGTGCAAGTTCACCAATGAGTTTTGAATGGTAATGATGTTGGTAAAACTACTGGCACGTAGGACTTGTCAACTTTGTATCTCAGGGTGACGGGAGCAGTGGCAGTGCCTTCCAGACTTTTGCGATTTAAAGCTTGGGCGGCACACGATAGACAGGATGTCGCTTACCACCAGACGCTCGACTTATTCATTCCTTCCTTATGGCTATGCTTGATTCCTCGTAACAGTGTAAGTGTTGAATCCAATCACTTTACAAAAAATATATAATAAAATTGAGATTATACAATTATTACTATACGGGGTGAAAACACGAATCCTAAAACTTTTCATGATAAAAAAAAACACAAACTTACTTCGAAATTTTACGAGAAAACTGCTTTATTCAATAGGTTCTTTGCATACCAGTTATTTTTTTATATTAACTGAACTAAATATAACACGTATGTTAAACGATATACATTTTTCAAATGGCTTTAATTTCAAATTTTTATTGAATTGATTTTCAGTTTTTTTTTTTGTGAAATTACTCCACTAGTTTGTTATAATTATTAATGCAAAAATCGAATAGTTAGAAAAGTTCCGTCGGTCCGGCCGGATTCAACGGATCCAACGGACCCAACGAATTTTTCTATGTGCTTGCGTCGTGTCTTTGTATTTGATTTTTCAACGACTTTTTAGTCGTAGCGCCATCTATGAGAAATCTATGAAAGATTTATCACCGAGTTAGTGCCTTTACAGCTACTAGTCCTGGCGAGAGATGTCGCTATTCACTGTATTTTAAATTTTTATTGAATTGATATTCAATTATTTTTTTGTGAAATTACTCCACTAGTTTGTTGTAATCATTAATACAAAGATCGAACACTCAGAAAAAATTCCTTTGATCCGGTCGGATTCGAACCGGCGTCTTCTAGCATACGAACGCACCAGCGGACCTCACGAATTTGCTATGTGCTTGCGTCGTATCTTTGTATTTGATATATTTCAACGACTCTTCAGCCGTAGCGCCATCTATGAGATTATTCTCGAAGTAGATTTTTCTGAAATTCTGAAGAAGGAATTTTTTCTGAGTGTTTGATCTTTGCTTAAATTTCGTACATTATTCGAGCTGAAGTAATATCGTTACTTATTATTATAAAAATAACTTTCAACTGGTAATCGCCCATTCATTAATTACCCAATCGGGCGACCTCATTTCCGAGTCCTTGCCACTGACATTGACATGCGTGAGCGCACGGAAGTACTCGACATAGCGGTATGTGTCCGGTAGGTCATCTGATGGACTATCTACCTATAATCCTATGTACCTTTAATGGGCATAGGTATTTAAAGCTATGAGTCAGAAGTTGTTGTTTTTATTCAGTTCAATTTAATGTAATTCTTAACTATTTACTTCATAAAATTATTAATATTCGGTTAATAAAATTCAATTTAATTGTATTGTAATGTAATTTAAAAAATAATGTAAAATGTATTAGTGGGTGTATACCTAAATAAAGAAACATTTTATTTTATTATTTATTTATTGCTGTACGTCTGATATTTTTAGATAAAAATCTTAACAAATCGATCTTGCAATTTTATTGATTGTCAGAATATTTCACGTCATTGATATTCAATTATTTTGTGTGAAATTACTCCTATAATTATTGTTATAATTATTACTACAAAAACCGAACCGACATCTCCTAGCAAACCGAGCCAAACGCTATGCCAGTTAAGCCAAATCGGTTTTATTTGCAATAACTTTAAGGTGCATCGCCTAAAAGAATTTACTTGACCTTTTTAAAATTCATATGATACTATGCACTCATATCGAGAGAGAACTCGTGTCTCTCATAAATGTACTCTCATCATCGATGACTATCGTCTCTATCACAATCCACTAATGAATATAGTCGTTGTAGCACCTTATTCTTCGTTATACCGGTTTTCTCATACGTTTGACCAGAGTAACAGGTATTAATATGAAGCTAATAAACCTCATTTAGGTATACAAGTACTGTAAGAGGAAATATTTATTTATTATAATAAACAATCATTTGTCTATAAAACTATAAATATGAATAAAAACAAATAAAAGAAGTGACAGGAAACAAACAGAACAAATAAATAACATTTCTTAGGTTTGCGGTTGCTACTCATTGGAAAATAAAACTAATTCTTCGCGTCTAAATCGTGTACATTCGCCGTGAATATGGAACACAATGTTGCTTTGAAAAAACAAATATACGAGATTTAGGTAAATCTGAAAGTATAGATTCCTAAATATTTATTTTATAATATCAAGTGACGCGACGAACAAGTCTAGCGCCTGACAGTAAGCTACACGACTGTCCATAACAGTTGTCGTGTCACTCTGAGCTTTAAATCGTAAAGATCTGAGGGGCATTGCCACTGCGCCCATCACCCTGAGACATAAGTTGACAAGTCCCATGTGCCTGTAATTTCACCAGAACCCGTACCCTTTAAAACAGGCACACAGTAACGCTGACTTTACTGCTTGGCGGCAGAAATAAGTAAGATAGCAGTACTTCCCTGGACGAACTCTTTCACAAGGAGCCTACTGCTACTAAATAACTAACAGATTAAAGGGTGCTGTAACAGCAAAAGCAGCAGGTGACTAACAGCTGCGAAGGTTTTAACCTGTAGGTGATTGGGTCCACATCTCTGTGAAGTCTGGTATATCCCCTGGACTTATGGCATCCATGGCTTTTCTCCCTATCGCGAAAATGCGGCCTAAGGAAAATCTACGACGATTTATTGTAAGTTTTAAGTTATATTTCACAATTTCATATGTACAATTAATTCTCCAAGGATTTAACTCAGGACTACCTCTAAGGTCATAGGTCTATATATGGTACGTGAATTATTACACAGGATTAACCTTTCCTATATAAGTATAGTTATGGATGACATAACGGTAGATAACTGTTTTCTAATTAACAGCTATTCGTATTCCCGGCGGCATGTTGAAAGTCAAACCATTGGTTTATGCTGTATTTAAAAGGCCTGGAAGTGATTATTACGTATTCTGATTAACTATGTATTAAAGAGCTATAGGTGTTAACTAATCTATGATTTTAGTGTTGGGGTTACTGTTTCTTGCAACTGTGTTACTAATATTTTTGTGATGTTCTCTGTGAAGCTTCTTATTGTTTTGTGTTTGTCACATTAAAATTTATTGTATACAAATTGTTTCGTATTAATATTATTGGCAAGAAGCAATTAAATTGTATTGGAATGGATCCTTTTTTTTTAAATATTAGTTTTACGACATCGGAATTTATATATCAAGCCAAATCTTAACAATTTTCATTCAATTTTTAGGTTTATTGAATGTTTAGCTACCATGATATTCAATTATTTTTCTGAAATACTTTGTTATAATTACATTAAAAATAACTACTTTATTATAATTACATTAAAACAAAGATCGAACACTAAGAAACAAATCCATCCTATATAAATTATTGTGTCATTTAAAGTCATTTATATGTTCGAGTGATCATTTTGAAAGAGATTAATTAATTCTATTTTACTTTTTTATGAATTCACCGCAATTTTTTATCAAATAATATGTGATAAGTTTGAAAGTGGCGCCGGAGACGGAAAAGATGAGGAGTGCGTGATAGAGAGACGAATGTCATGTGACGAGAAGAGTGTTGGGTATGAATGTGGAGGCATATAAAGGGAGAGGGAGGCCAAAGAAACGATAGATGAATTGTGTGAAAGATGACATAGTTAAGAAAGGTGTGAGTTTGGAAATGACAGCTGATAGAGTAGAGTGGAAGATACATATATGTCGTGCTAATCCCATCTAGCGTGGAATAAGGACAGAAAAAAGAAGAAGAGTACTTGAGAAACGGAAGAAGCAGGTTTGGAAGAAAAAACGGACCTTTTAATAGCTAATTACACCATGATCAGAGTTGAGGACGTGCATAATCAAAGGTAGAAGGGACACACAATTTTACCAAAGTGAAACAGTGTCGAGGCGTTACAGCAAACAAGTCTAAATTTCAAAATAAAATGACTTGATTTGTTGCATAAACACAGCACTTCTCCCGTCAGCTTTGACAAATACCAGGCTTAGTGCTATCGCAGATAATTTGGTGACTCTGTGCAAAAGGTTTTAACAATATCAACACAGAGCGCATATTTCACTTGTCAGTTTACGAGTATATCACTATTTAATTCGGAACATCTATAAATCCATGGCAAGTCCGGTTTTAGCTGCCAAGCTCGAAATTGTATTGCAGGCTATCATTCTCTTCCGTTGAATGAGCCTTCCGCCGTCAGCTTCATTATACAATTTTGGCAAGCAGTGTTTGTTCAATTTTGTATTATTTTACATAATATTAGTTAACCTGTGAATATTGCCCGTTCGCGTGTTTTAAATCCGGAAGATGCGCAATTTTTTTTTAAGTATTTTGACACCTAAATTGTGGTTACGTAAATAAAGAATCGAAATTATTTCTTGTCAAACCTCGTTTAGTTAAAAATAGTTACTATAGACTTTCAGTAGCAATATAGCTCCAGCCACTTTACCTATTTCTGGCGCCAGGCAATAATGTGAGCATTACTGCGTTCCGGTTTAGAAGGGTAATGGTGCTATTGAAATACAGGCACACGGGACTTGTCAACTTAATATTCAGCGTATCAGGCGCAGTGGCAGTGCCCCTCAGATCTTTATTAGTCGTCCATTACTTGGTATTATAAAAATTATAGTGTTGATCGTTTATACCTATACTAACCAAGGTTTTTACTCGTTTTCCTTACTTATAGGTTATCTATAATTCAATAATAAAGCATGCCATTAAAGTGAATGTCCAACTAATTTTTTTTGGTAACCTCGATTATTCAACTACCAACCACCTCTATCAAATCTCGGCGGTTTGCACTGTGGACGCTGGATGAGCAATGACGAGGAATCTCGATGGAATTAATCTGGGAGATGAACTTTTGAATGAACTCCCGTCATCCGTCCTAAAAAAACCGACCCCAAAAGTACGTGGAATTACATCTATTTGCCAAGTTTTTTTTGAAATCGGTTACCGGAAAGTGCAAACCCGGATTCATCCCCTAGTTCGCCACTATACGGAACTTGACACCGGAGATAATAAAAATCGGTTCTCACTACTCAAAGTATATTGATATATTTAAAGTTTTAGAAAGGCCACCGATACAAAGAACAGCAAACATACCATAAAATTAGAAGGCTTATTAATCAATACACAGAGAATTATAAAGATACTATTCGTTGATAATTAAAGTGTGATGCCAATTCTGGCTTGATATTTGCAAGAATATAGTCAACGTTTCCACAGTTATTCTATCGTAATCATAGAACTTATTACTTACATATTATCACTTTCTTTGTAGTACAGGTTCACGTCTTCTTTTTCCATAATAACCGCTCACGCGATACATGCAGCCGTAGACGCATACCACAACGGTGATGACCGGCCGGTGGCCGGTGATGAATTTATACCGATTTATCGGATATCGAAGTTATAACAGGTAAAAGAACTAATATTAATTGCTATTTCGGTAACTACTCTAGCAAACCATAAAGTTTTTCATGCCTGGGGTCTGTCATTTAAAAAAAATAAACAACTTCAAAAATACGTCACGACAATCGTGTGTGTTATTGTTTGGGTTGGTGATTTCGGTGTTTATTTATTGAAAACATACCGTAAGCAGCGTTTTTTAAGTTTACCCTGAATATAAATGTTTATAAACTATACTTTAAGGAGTAATTTCATGGTAAACGTTAGAACCACTCAAACGGAATATTATCATATTTATCGAAGTACACCAAAATTTTCATTAGTGCTTTTTAAGTGCAGAATTTGCGGTGTATTACTGCATTTTATTTGAGATGTTTTTGTTGGTAGTACGGAGGTATTTATTTAGCAATGCAGAATAATAATTTTTATTTATAAAAACTTGTATTTAAACTGAATGCTCTTCTAATTTGCGAAACCAAATAGCAGCCATTTTTCGGTAGGAGGAGCGCATCGCGTGAGCGGATAACTAATACTGAATAAAATAATTAGGCAGCATCGCCATCGTGCTCACACTCTCGTTACGTTTTACTGCCTAACTAAGCGATCTGTGCCTCTACGACGAGTTTAGTGTGACAATTGTCGCTAGCGACCGCGGAAATTACTTCACAATTTTGTATGGCAAATTATAAAGCGCCCCTAGCGGTCACAAGAAGAAACAACATTTTGTATAAAAACATTTCAAGCGGTCGCTAGCGATAACTGCCACTGTAATCTCATGGTAGAGATAGAGGCAGTCACTGGCGTCGAGAATAGCCGCCACCCACACCGCTATCGCCACAGTGCCGCCGCCCGCTGTCGTCCAGTTTGTGGCCTTAAGTTATTGGGAATAACCCCTTGCATACAGAGATTCATTCAAGCTGCAATTCAAGATATTATGATGTGTTAAACGAAACTAAGTTACTTAATCCTAGTTACAACAATCAAGAGGGTGACGATATGCAAACGGAAATACAGACTGTATTGTATATTATTTCTCTATCCCTTATTATATTTCAATTTCATCTTCCCCCTACTTAAATGTCTTTGCAAGCTTTGACTGACACTTTACAAGACGTTGCGGGGCCTGTCAAAAAAGAGGAATTTAATAAAGCACTCCATTGTCTTTCGCCCTCTATTAAGAGTTATATAAAGGGAGGAGTTATTCTATTCGTTCTATGTGGTGATATTTGCCTTGGCCGGGCATGTTTGTTAAATTTCGCATACTGAACAAATTCTGGAATCGATCATACAATACGTCATTTCTTTTGGAAAATAGAGACCTGCACCAAAACAGTACGCTTTTAAATCCCGAAGCAAAAGGGTCTTAAGTTTAGAAGCTTTTGTCTGTTTGTGGTATCGTAGCTCCCGAACGAATGACCATAAAGAGAATTTTTTTAATATTTCAAGGTAAATTCGAGATGGTTCTTAGCTACGTTTGTGAACATCACACATCATATCTGTTTATAGATCATCAGTTCAAAAGTTTTTGTAGCAGTGAAGCTCCTTGTGAAAGAGTTCGTCCAGGGAAGTAGGTACTGCCACCTTACCGATGTTTGCTGCCAAGCCGTAATGTTTCTGCCGCCAGGCAATAATGTGAGCATCACTACGTTACGGTTCTGAAGGGTGTGGGTTCTGGTAAAATTACAGGCACATAGGACTTGTCAACTTATGTCTTAGAGTGACGGGAGCAGTGTACAGTGCCCTTCAGATCTTTGTGGTTTAAAGCTTTGAGTGGCACTGCAAATGTTATGGACAGGCATGTCACTTACCACCAGATGCAGCACTTGTTCGTCCCGTCACTATACGGTATCATAAAAAAATAAAATGAATTATTTTATCTTTATTTTATTATATTATAATAGTATTATTGATAAAATAAAGAATATCTTTATTTTATTATTTTATTAATAGTATTATTGATGCAAAGATCGATAAAAAAAGAAAAATCCCTATGACCCTACTGGACTCGAACAAGCGACTGTTGCTATACCGGGGCCACAGCTATTATTAATTGAGCTACAGACCGAGTGAGTAGATCTTACGAATTACTCGTTGTGTTTCACAAAAATTAAATGAATATCAAGATATTGTTAATAAACATTATGATATTCAATAAAAGTGGAAATAATATAAATTATTTATATTGTATACAAACATATTTACGTATTGGTTGGTACACAAATGTGTTTACACAAGAATCGACTGCAATGGAGTTTGCAATACACTGTTGACAAATCGTCAACGACAAATCGTCTACAGTCAACGAGAAAAATTGCTGAACATCTAAAGATGTTCACGATAACTTTACAACAATAAATTTCGTTTAGTTTGGTTACAAATAAAATGGCAACAACGGTAATGTGTAATTTACGCCGTTCTCAAACACTGCTAAAAAGAGTAGGAAGATTTTTCACGATTACTTCACAACTTTTGTTAATTTTTTGTTTGGAAATATTCTGAAAAAACTCCTAAAAAGAGTGCGGATTTAATATGTTGCTGTATAGAGAAAACGTCACGAAAAGAACGAAAACTGCAATTGTTTTTATTTCACCAGGTATTAAAGTCTTACACACCGCCACAGGGATTTCAAGTGTCACTTGTCAAGTAACCGCTCTACCACGGGACTCCCGCCGTTATTTTTTATTCATCTACATTGTCATAATAATTTAACCTTAAATAACATTGTCTGTAGTAACAAGAATTAGTAGATGAAAAGATAATATTAGATCACTTAAGTAGTTTTTAATTATGATCCCTTAAAACAAACATACTCCTTTATATCGTCTATTGAATATCATGATGTATTTAGTACCATCATATTACAACTCTCATGGTAACGGCTGACGGATATGATAAAGTAATACTTGTTTAATATTAATATAATATTTTGAATAATATTTACAAAAGTTATTATTTTAAATACCTTATTTTCAGTTTATCAAAGAACATTGCAATTACGTTTTGTGTAAGAATTTGGATATGTTGGTTTATTTGAAAATACACGTTTTAAGAGACAAAGAAATGGTTTTATTTTCGAGTTTTATTTATCTGTTATTCTATTCTCATATTTAAAAAGGATTATTTTTGTGAGAGTGAATATTTATTATTATAATGTATATTCAATTATATTTTTTTTCTCTCACTGTACGTTTGAGTGTTTTAGCATTTTACTATATTTAGCAATTATTGTTGAGGACACTACAAGACGTAAGTGTATTTTTAAGACAGAGAATGGTTAGGTTTATGACTAAGCTATTCAGAAGGATGAAGTAATACGATGATTTTACAAACATTGCAATTCGTGTATAGGTGTTTTGTTATTGCAAAATTGCTCGTCGACATATTTAGCAATAAACAATGCGTAATTATCGGCCCCTATTCTGGGAAATACAAACTAATACATAAAATATTATCATTATTACCAATGATCTCTGCTGATATTCTTCGATGAGTTTCGTAACCAGTAAAGCTCTTTGTGAAAGAGTTCGTCCAGGGTAGTATTGCCAGTTTAACTATTTCTGCCGCAAAGCAGCAATGTCAGCATTACTGTGTTCCGGTTTCGAAGGGTAAGGGTGCTGGTCAAATTACAGGCACATGAGACTTGTCAACTTATGTCTCAGGGTGTCAGGCGCAGTGGTAGTGCCTCTCAAATCTTTGCGATTTAAATCTCTGAGTGACGCTGTAACTGTTACGGACAGGCGTGTAGCTTATGTTCATCCCATCACATTATTATTATTATTATATTATGAAAAAAAAACGAGTTATTATTATTTTCCTTTTAAATACCAAGGGACGGGATAAACAAGTCGTAAGCCTGGTGGTAAGCAACACGTGTATCCATAACAGTTGCGGTGCCACTCAGAGCTTTAAATCATAAAGATCTTAGGGACACTGCCACTGCGCCCGTCGCCCTGAGACGTAAGTTGACAAGTCCTTTATGCCTGTAATTCACCAGCACCCTTACCCTTGCAAACCGTAACGCATTACTGTTTGGCGGCAGAAATAGGTTACGTGGCAGTAGATCCCTGGACAAACTTTTTCACAAGAAGCTGCATCGCTACTAAGAGATATCTGGAATCAGCGTAACGAGATCTACAACCCTACAAGCGGTTTTTTTTATATCTTATTTAGTTTCGGAACGAACAGGTCCAGCGCTTGGTGATAAGTGACACGCTCGCCTATAACAATTGCATCGCCACTGAGATCTAAGAGTCACTGCACCTGTCAGTCTAAGACATAAAATTTACATGTCCCATGTACCTGTTTACGTTTTAAAAACGCAGTAATGGTTACATTGTTTCTTGGCGATAATAATAGCTACGGTGGCAGTACTTCCCTGGTCGTATTCCTTCATAGGGAGCTCTAGTATCATACTGGTAAATAAAGAGTTTATCAATCTACCTAGAACGAATTTTAGAGACGAACCTTTACAAACTTGTTCTTGCATGAGCGTGCCGGCGAAGTAAATTTAATTGCTTTGGTACTCAAGGTACTCTCCAGTGATTTCCTAATTCCAAAAGACGTAACATCAAGTGTATTTCGCCACAGCTATGGACAAACGATAGTGTCAAATTGCTTTGTTGAAAATTAAACTTTTCGTAATTATCATAGCGTTTAAATTTGCGGGGGCGTGAAAAGTGATGTACCAGGATAGAAAAAGGAATGCTTCGAAGGTTTGGTCATGTAGAAAAGACGCTGACTGAGTGCTGTAGATTAGTAGATTAACAGCACTCATTTATAGAGCTAATGTTGGAAACTTTGATAAAGGAAGACCTCGACGTATACATCTTAATCAGATTTAAGACGTCTTTAAAAAAAGTCAACTTAAAAGTACTAAGCATAAACCTTATGTATGAAAAGACTGATGGAAGTCAAGGAGATGGACGAGGTTTGCCAAGAGCGTAAGCGAGTCAGATTGGAATCAGGTGTGAAAAAGTAATATTTATTACAGCTACTTATAAAAATATACCTCGGATACGTCAAGCCACAGATCCTGTAGCTTGATGTACCCGAGGGATATTTATACTAGACTGTTCATCCTAAAGCCTTTCAAGTAATAGACGGCTAATTGCACTTGTCCACCTAGTTACGCAACGCAACACTCAATCTGTGCGACAAAAAAGTCGCACAGATTGAGTCACGCGACGGAAGCATTGACTGTCAAGGTCGAATAATGGCAGCCGTCGACGCGCGACCGTCGACCACAATTGTGAAACAATAGATTTTTAAACTTATTACACCATTTTTCCTATTTACGACCTTTTTCAAAGGAACACGCGTCGAAGTAAAAGGTGTGATCAGAACGGAGTCTGTTATTAGTTACACGCGATAGATTTTGCTTACAATAGTTCTTAGAAAAAATCTACATTTAAACACAGGACAGTAATAGCCCAGTGGAAAAACGCTTGCTTCTCTTAAGGTCATGTTTATTAGCGAAGCAGCGATATCTCTCGCTAACAACGATCAAAGAAAATTTTTGATAAAACCTGTATATTGAAGACGACTCACAAGTCTTAGCAAACGTGTCAAATACCAACTCAGATTGGACCAGGTAGAGGGTCCGTTCGGATTACGCCCGAAACCATCTACATTTACACCATCAAATTCAACGACCTACCTATACTACCATCGAAATGTAGTAACAAAACCATTTTTAAATATCTACAACATACCTACATTTAGGTATTTAAAATTATTTTTTATTTTATTTTAATGATATAGGTGGGTTGTAAATTTTGAAATGGTTCTGCTACTGTATTTTGATTGTGTAGGTATGTTGTCACTATCAAAATACAGTAGCAGAATCATTTCAAAATTTACAGCCTACCTACACTATCAAAATGTAGTAACAAAACCATTTTTAAACGTTTACAACATACCTACCTACACCATTAAGATGTAGTAGCAAAACCATTTCAAAATTAACAACATACGCAGGAGTACCATCAAAACGTAACAAAATCACTTTTTTAAATGTACAATATGACTACATAGACAGTGCCAAAACTTGTGTGGCTTGGTATAAGAAGTGAGTAATAAGTAATATGGACTTAAGCACTACTTATACCAAGCCACAAATATACAAACGATGTATGTGTATCTTCTTCAAAGGATACGGGCAGAATTTGAGCCATTTATAGCACATTACATAAACACAATAAAAAATGTTCAAAAAAGGAATACTGTATTGGTCAGGCATGATTACAATGGAGATAGTAAAGAGTGCTAAGTCGGAAGAATTATACTAAACGACTTAATAACTGTTATACTAAAAGAGTGTATAATAATATCAATATAACGCGGGTACCACTGTAGCATTGGAGGGTGCAAGGTCAGCCGCAGTGCAGCGTGCAGACGAGCGTATCGATCGAATCCCAGCCTGTCTGCGCTCGCAGGGGTCTTTACTACACACGACTTTCGACCTTCTGCTCTCTGTTACGGACACGGACGTATATTAAACTGGACCGTGCACTAATTTTATAAAACGAGCCGAGTGAGAGGCTTCAAAGTAGTAATGCGTCTCTTTCTAATAGGGTGTTCGTTCATGTTTCAGGCAGCCATGTTGTTTGTAACTTTTAATTTTTACAGAAAATGTGGCCGCATAAGGATGTCCAAAACTACTAATAAACCTTAATATAAAGGTGTAAATTTGTAATATTGGTATATCGAAGTGCGCGATCCAGTTTATGAAATATATAAATCTGTGGTTACGGATCGAGCTCGGATTAGACTTTGCTTTCATACGTCTCTGGAACTGTTTTAGTGAAGCAATAAGAACTTTGATAAGTAAACAAAACTTTAGCCTAGCAAATGCTTCAAACTTCGGGCCACAGGGTCGGCTACATCGTCAAAAAATTGTTTTGATACTTGTCTACTTGTACACTTACCTGCTATTCATCGACGATCACTTAACATCTGTTAAATGATTGTATACACGCATAAATTAAGCAAATTTAGTTGATTACTTCACGTGTAAAGAGGTGCACGAAAAGAGCCTCCCTGCATGACGTACCCATTGCTTTCCTGCACATCTGGCGCATACTGGCTTGCTAATATAGTGCATGTCATCATTACCATAATAAGATATAATATTTTTTTGCACTATAACGCCTTATCGAATTACATAAGTTGACAAATATAACAACAATATAGCGACTTCCTTATTACGCAAAAAGAAGAAATCACAGCTGGAGATCATTTGCAAGAACTCAGTGTATAAGAACTTTAGCCTTTATGGCATTATAAATAGGCAATAGACTTTTAGTATTTAAATTTAACGATCGTGTCGTTGTCGTTTCGTATGGTCGTAAACGACTCACGAACAACGGTAATCCTACTAGACGTTCGCAGTAAGGGATGGGGTGAGTTGGCGAATGAGAAACGAGAGTTTCTGCTGTCAAGGTCGGGGGTTGCTATTTTTTGTACTCCCTCATTTAAAAGGGTAACCCTGGAGAGAGCAGTTTCTTAGTTGGATAAATCTGTAAAGTGTTAAACGTATTTCTATTTCGAAGATTGAAAATAACTTACACAATTTGGTTTGAATAAATTTAAACTCTTATATCAACAACACACGAACATTTTTTAAATTTATTTAGAAAGTGATTACATGCAAGCAATCAATATCAAGATTACTTTATTTTACATTAAATACAATAAAATGAAAAGACAATAGCAATTAATAATAGAAAAAACAAAGACAACTATGAAACCAATTGCCCTCGTGGATATTCGTATAGTCCGTAATTATTAAGAAACACTACTAATTTAAAGACACACGCGTAAGTATGTAAATAATAATTACAACACAATCAAAATTAAAGGTATAAATAAAGGTACATAAGTATTTACATTTCTAGTACAAGTTCCTTAATGAGAGCTGCAGTCTGTACTAGATTGGGGACCTCGTTACAGATCACCAGGCTCACTCCCTTTAGGTGTATAAAGAACGTAACATTATTTGAAAAAAAACCTTAAGTGTTTAGAATAACACCACACATAAGGCTCAAATTAAAATGAGCTTTCATCTCGAGATGAATTATCCAATAGCCATTGAGAAATTGTCGTCAACGATTGAGACACTTCACCTCCTACAGGAGGAGGCAGGTCGTTGTTTATTTTAGATGAGGCATAATTGAAGCGGGGGCAATGGGATTGAATCCTAATATATACCGTTAAGTCAAAGGCAAATAATCTTTATTTCATGAGTACGCAAATGAAACTTGAAATCGTCATATTGAATAAACTCTAATTGTCATTCGTAAGGTAGGTTCCCGTGAGAGGAATGAGCAAGAATTTTTAAAGATTGCTCTTTGTAAATAAACATTTCTACACATATATCATTTACAATATTTATTTCCAGACAACTTGAAAGCGCTAAACGGGTAATTATCACGGATTTTCGTTATCCTAGTACGCAGAAGCCGTATAAAGGTTTTGTTGCACCATAGTTTCAATGCAAAGGCAAATTTTGTATACTTTTTATGATTGCCAAGTTTATCACATTTGTGTATAATTAATAGCATACTTCTCGTTAACGGTAAAGAGAAATATTATTGTGAAATCTTCAAGTCGAAGACGATTCTGAATCCTACGAAAACTTATCAAGTAAACACCATTTAAAAGGGATTCATGTAAAGCATGGGTACGTTTCTTTTAATATATTACGTGATGGGACGTACAAGTTGTGCGTCTTATGGTAAGCTACACATCTGTCCAAAACAGTTGCAGTGCCACTCAGAGCTTTAGATCGCAAAGATCTGAGGTGCACTGCCACTGCGCCCGTCACCCTACGACATCAGACAAGTCCCACGTGCCTGTATTTTCTCACATTAATGCTTGGCGGTAGAAATAGGTAAAGTGGCAGTACTTCCCTGGACGAAGCTGAAAGCTGCTGAAAGCTTTTAACGTAGGTTGATGATATCTGAAGCAATCCCAGACGGCATCCAATCTTATAATCGACTTCATAACAATATGGTGTTCGACTCTCGTTATTGACCAAATAATAATAACATTATCGAAATGCTTTTATAGTCCTAGTGAAAGTAATAGAAACAAAATCGTTCTTTATTCAGTCCATGTCGTTACTAAACTATCAAACCTGCTGAATTCCCCTCGCTAAGTACACATGCACTAAATAGAAAAAACTGTCTGGACGCCAAATCGAATCCAGAACCTCTGCAGGTATTTTCAACGCTCAAGTCTCATGATTTTTGATATTTTACTACTACAAAGCGAGACTTGCCGTTATATATATTTTATCACTAGCTTATTTCAGTTGGAACAGCTTATGCATTTCAATTCAGGCATTTGCATGCCTCGAGTGGCACGAGGGTTTGAAGGAACTGGTTGTAATAATAGACTTTACATGGATACAATAAGAGAGTACGATTCTTTGTACAGACAAACCAAAAGGTAAGTTAGTTTAAAATCAGGGTTTGAACTTATCAAGACATTTATTATCTTTGATAAAATTATCGTCATGATTATTATCTGATAGTTTTTCGATATATTTAGATACAAATAATTATCCATACTGAAACGTAATTTTCTTTTTACATTTTAAAGTTTCTTTTGACATACTGTGAAAAAACTAAATAAACACGAAGATAAATCTTAAAGAAAACGATTTTTTTGAGATTGACACGGATGACATTTGGATACAAACACAAATCACGACATTATAGTGTTGATTAATATGATGATTATCATTGATAATTATTTCTCCGAAATGTGTTTAACATACATAGAAGATATTCTTTCTCCATATTGCAAATTTACAATATGGCAATATGGTTCAAGAGTAGAGTCAACCCATGCTTTTTTTATGATACCAAATAACGGGACGAACAAGTTATGCGCCGGTTGGTAAGCGACACACCTGTCCATAACACTTGCACTGTCACTTTAAGCCACAAATACCTGAGGGGCACTGTCACTGACAAGTTGACAAGTCCCGTGTGCTTGTAAGTTCAACAACACCGTTACCCTTCAAAACTGATACGCAATAATGCCCTACTAGAGCCCTACTGCCACTACTCTAGTAGCGTTTTTCCCCACGTTTACATAGTAAATAACTACGAAAGTTTTAAAATCTAGGTGTTATCTACTTTAGGAGTCGGGACACTACTGTTATTACTAATTTAATAGGCAATAAAAATTTACTGTCATTATAATAAGTAGCTTTCAAATTTTCTCAACCACAACTCGAACAAAGTTTGCGTCTGCGAAGAAAATAATTTATACTAAGAAAGTGACTTCGCGTACATCGTAGTTGGATCTTTCTAGTTTTCACTTAGAATATTACTTATGTATCATAAAAACCCATCTCAGAATACGGATTCGTAACGTCTCGAGAACTCATCAGGAGAACTCTTTGAACTACAACTCGCTCTTATAGCAAGCGAAATAGAATTGAATTTAATTAATCTATACAATCTGAAATGGCTTTGGTTGATTCCGTATAATAGTGGAAGTGTTGAATCAATCACTTTGAAAAAAATGTATAGTAAAATTGAGGATATATAAAATTTTCGCTATAGAAAAAAACGAACTTACCTCGAAATTTTACAAGAAAACCGCTGTATTCAATAGGTATTTATATATTGAAATAAAGTCAGTGTCCCTGTAGCGCAACTCAAGCTACGATAAAAAATTAAATTCGAACTGAGGTAGTATATTAAGAGAAAAATTTGACAAATACTTGACCTTGTAACCTTGAACACAATATACAGGCTGATGTTTTGCCTATATCTTTTTAGATATTTTTATATGACTTCTTATAGTGAAAGTTGTTCATAATAATGGTTTCTCGGAAAGTAAAGGGCACTTACAAAATGCTATTGACTATCTCACCGATATTTTATCTTCTAATGAGTATGATTGTATGAAGCATTCTAAAATCAGCTTTAATAGAGAAAACATAGAAATTTAAAAGCTTTTTTATTTATGTGTCTTTAATTTGTGTGGCCACACCAATGATCTCAAACCAGAAAATTGTATACTGTGAGTTCCACAGCAACGAAATTCACTGTGGTGAACTACCCAGAATACTTCTTCACTTGGGGCAACCACACAATGAGCTCCAAATTGTCGCCGCAGAAGTCTATAAGAGGCATATGGACCAGGTGCTGGTGACCAGAGTTCCTCGTCAAAATTGAGAGGGAGGACCTGATATAATATATAAAACAGAATATTTGTAAATGTCCAAATATATCTTTTAATATAAAGAATACATATTATGTAGGTATAGAAGCAGTATTACAATGGACAAACTCTTTTACAATGATAGAACGGAGGGCAGCACTCGTACGATACGCTATCCGAGTCTAAAATTATCATCGACTCCTAGATTATATTTATTTAGATTTTATATATATGTATAAAAAATTGCTGCTGAAACAACAGAAGACTTCATGCTGTTGGTTGAAGGTAAAGTAGGTTCTGCTATGTTAATATAATAAATAAAAATATAATTATAATTTTAATAATTTCATTCTCTGCCTGTTCTATTCTATATAATGCCGCATGGTCGGTGTGTGTATCATTTGTAGTTTTGTATAAAAATTTTAACTGGAATTTTATATGTATATATATAATAGTGTATAATTGCGGTGAGTGAGGTGGTTTCTTAATTACATACTTAATTAGAAACTGCATACTGCTGTGTCTACAGCGACAAATATGTTTAACTTGTATTTTACATTACATACAAGGTGAAGCCTGAAAACCATCAAATTGCTGAGGCTGTTACCTTCTCTTCAACAAAGATTTTAATTTCAAGCCACTGTTTTAAGTTTTTATGTACATTTGTAGTATTGAAGAATAAAGCTCTACTACTACTATAATGCTTGATGATTTTTTATGAATTTAAATCGTTAACTAATTAAAATGGAACCTGAATTGCAAATAAGAGGTCACTATTACAACGCAGGTTTACTTTACAAGTTAATCGTCGTTATTAAGAACCAATGCTTAGGTACTGTTATTAACAGAAATACAAACTCAGCATTATGAACACAAGTAAACTAATTTTACTAGTTAGACTGGTTTGTACAGGTGCTAGTATGTTCTTAAGTAATTAGAACTACTTAGACGTTATTTTAGCTCCGTAGAAATTAACGGTAAACATTTATTGTAGGAAAGTTGCAATGTATGACACCTAGGGTAATAATTGCTACAATGCTTAATAGTCCTTTATACAACAATCACGTGGGTTTAGTCGAGTGGCGAGTAATTTAGTGACTAAACGTGTCTGAGCAACAAAACATTCATAGATTTCTGGTAGATGGCCCTACGGCAAAAAGTCGTTAAAAATCGAAACAAAAATCTGCAACAAGCACTTGGAAAAATTCGTGAGGTCCGTTAGTTCGTTCCGTGGCTTACTTGGTATAGCGTCTGGCACGGTAAGCTAGAAGATGTCGGTTCGAATACGACCGGATCAAAGGAATTTTTTTTGAGTGTTCGATCTTTGTATTAATAATTATAACAAACTAGTTAATTATAACAAAATTCAATAAAAATTTAAACACAATGAATAGCGACATCGCTAGACGGGCCTAGTAGCTGTTAAGGTATCTAACTGGGTGGCGAAATATCATAGATTTCTCATGGATGGCACTACGGCTAAAAAATTCGTTGAAAAACCAAATGCAAAGATACGACGCAAACACATAGAAAAATTTCGTGAGGTTCGCTGGTTCCTTCCGTGGCTTAGTTGGTATAGTATCTGGCACGATATGTTCGATCTTTAATTAATAATTAGAACAAAGTAGTGAAGTAATATCTAGTTCTTAGGTTTTCGCGATTACTACACATAGGAAATGAAACTATTTTTCCAGATTTAAATCGTCGACTGTGAATGGTCACGGGTTCTGTAAAGGGCCCGAAACATTTGTTCGTTTGGCTGTTGTAAACCTAATAAACAAAGAAATGAAAATTAAAAAAAAACTTGATAACAACATTTTTGTCAAATAGTTTATAGTAAGATAGTTTTCGGAGCTCGGTTAAATAAATGCTAATTTAGTAAAACAGTGGTAGCCTAGTGGAAGAACGGTTGCTTGTCAATTGGGAGGTCACCGGTTTGATTAACTGTGGCGGCATATTCCTATGACATTCATTTCTAAGTTAATTTTTTTTTGTGATACCGAGTGAAGGAAGAACGTGTGCGCGTAGTGGTAAGCGAAACGCCGGTCTGCAACAGTTGCAATTCCTTTCGAAGCTTTAAATCACAGAGTTCTGTGGGGCACTGCCACAGCATAAGCCGACAAGTCCCGGTGTCTGTAATTACACCAGCACACTTACTTACCCTTAAAAACCGGACCGCGGTAATACTCACATTACTACTTGGCGGAAGAAATAGATAAAGTGACAGTACTTCCCTGAACGAAATCTTTCACAAGGACCTCTACTTCTGCTAGAATATTTGTGGATGTTTAATAGCTATACCCGGTAACTTTAAAGAAGACACGAGTCTACAATCACTCTTCTTATAACCGCTCACGCGATGCGCTCATCCTACCGCAAAATGGCGGCTATTTGGTTTCGCAAATTAGAAAAGGATTCAGTTTAAATACAAGTTTTTAAAAATAAAAATTATTATTCTGCATTGCTAAATAAATACCCTCCATACTACAATAAAAACATCTCAAATAAAATGCAGTAGTACACCGCAAATCCTGCACTTAAAAAGCACTAATGAAATTTTTGGTGTACTTGGGTAAATATGATAATATTCCGTTTGAGTGGTTCTAATGTTTACCATGAAATTACTCCTTAAAGTATAGTTTATAAACATTTATATTCAGGGTAAACTTAAAAAACGCAACTTACGGTATGTTTTCAATAAATAAACACCGACATCACCAGCCCAAACAATAACACACACGATTGTCGTGACGTATTTTTGAATTTGTTTATTTTTTTAAATGACAGACCCAGACATTAAAAACTTTATGGTTTGCTAGAGTAGTTACCGAAATAGCAATTAGTATTAGTTCTTTTACCTGTTATAACTTCGATATCCGATAAATCGGTATAAAATCATCACCGGCACCTCTAGGTGTGGTATGCTTCCAGAGACGCATGAATCGCGTGAGCGGTTAAAAGCCCATGCCCAGTAGCGGAATGTGCGCTGGATGGCGAAAACGTAATTAACAATTAGATATAGAATCCACAAGTATCAAGAACGTCTAGTATAGTTATAACTCATATATATTGTTGCCAACAACATTTTTTGTTTGGTCATTTGTCATAATTACATTCGGGTGTTCCTATAGTTACATAACAAAATAAACAATTTAATAACAAATAGAGAAAACGACAAGTGATTGAAGTCAGGCGCGAACTGCGCTGACATAACCTGTCACACGTCTCGTCATGACGTGACCTTGTCAATCCTTCTGGTGACTCGTGGCATCGTATGGACCACAGACGTCGAATTAGGCAGAGTTTACATTTGTAATTCTAATTACTAAACGTATAAGGTTTAGATTGTTTTTTTTCTGTACAGACAAAACGGACGTTCTAAATGTAACTAGATAGGTGAAGTTTTGAACACGACAGACAAATAATTAGTTTTCTTTAGTGTTGTGAACATAAATCATACAGAACTTAACTATTACAATACTTGGTTTTGTTTTTAAAATTACACGTAAACATAGAAGCAGTGATCTTTGTTGGTACGAGTAGATCAATGCAGTGATTGTATCTTTTTCTTTCAAACAAAAAATTATAGTAAAAAAAACATTGAACTGTGGACCAGAATATTTTTTATTTATACTTACGAATAATACCGAGCTGACATTTTTAAAATGATGCGTAATAATATTCCTGACAACTTTTATTATTTTTCTCTACAAATCAATCAAAATCAAAAAATGGTTACGAAGAAAACAATAGTTTAGTTTTTATCTCTAAATATGGGACAATGTAGTGGCTACAGTATAGTTCTAATCATCCTCTATCAATAAAAAATAATCCATTGTAGCTTAACGAGTAAAAAGGCGGCAATATTTCTATTTCATTTTTTATATTTTTAAAATAAAATAATAAACTCCACTAACAAAGAATTTTAGTGTAATTTAACCAGTGTTATAAACATAACTCAAAAGTTAAATATATCTTTATAATTATTACCTAATATTATTCATTCATAATTCATCCGGTAAATCCCTTATTTCATGTTATTTTAATCAGCTATATGTAATTATATTCTTTTTTTCGCATAAGCTGTGTCCAATTGTAATAGGATAGCAGTCGCAAAGAGTTGTACTGATAATGCTATTTTACGTACCATATTGAATAAATTTTGATGAATGATTTTATTGAATAAATCAATAAATATACTATAACATCTTTATTCTTAAAACCGCGTAGCTTCATATATTTGCAGCTACACAATTAAAAGGCTATGAGTTAAAATAAACATCTTATTTCTGAGTTGCCCCATTAAAATACATATATGGATTGAAAGAATACGGTACAGGAAATACCATCAATTAAACTTAAACAAATATTCATTATTAAAAAAAAACGAAAAGTACAGAAAACTCATCTGAATTTGTAAACGCATTAAGGAAGCTATTTGGCCGCTACACCAAGTACTTTTAAATATAAAGATGCACAAAAATCGCGACCTTAAATAAAACTGTCGTATAAATCATCTACCTTCAAGTAAAGTAAACAAAAAGCAAACAGACAGGAAGCAGTATATGAGAGCTTATTACAATTGCTTAAAAGGAGTGTCTTATTAAAATATCGGGAAAAAATATTGATGCAACTCAACGGCAAATAATGAATTAAACTCTTTTCGGGTTTCGATATGTATAATGCTTATATCATAACTCGCAAACGGTGTGGAGCCCCTTAATCTACCGTCTTTATAACGTGGAGTGTTCTGAAGAACTTTTCGAACTGGTCCCATCGTCTCGTTTCTCCCGTCAAAGGAGTTTTTTTTTTAAATTTATTTATTCAAAATACACAGAATACTTAATCTATACTTATCAATAAGACTCCTTTCAAAAACCCTTTAAAGGATTTATGCGAAGGGAGGATACATTGCTTTTCCTAACATTCGTTAGTATATCTGCATGGAGCTGCACATGTATCTTATTTAGAATATCAGGCAATATGTACTCCGCGATCCACTTCCCGTATGCATTAGTACTTCTAGGCAGTTGATACGTAGGTAGATACGTTAAGGTACGTAATCGACTTTGCCTGCTCGTTTTTGTTAAGACATTAATATTTTCGAATTTGTCTAATATTAGTAACATATTTGATTTGTCAAAGACAATATCGTGGACGGATAGAGTGTCGAACGAGTATTGCAGATGGTGAATAAGAAGTTAGAGGTCTTGAGTACTATCAAAAAACGCAAGCTACAGTGTTTAATCGTGTAATATGTAATGATAAATACGACCTGCTCCGCCTAATTATGCAAGTAAAAATCCAGAGAAAACGAACTGGAAAAAGTTGTACTTCGAGGCTTAAGAATCTCCGGACATGGCTCAACCTGAGCACAAGATCCTTGTTCCGTGTGTTTAACATACAGATAGCCCTAATCTCCTACCTCCGGTAGGAGAGGGTACCTCAAGAAGAAGTAGAAGAAGAATGACACCAAGTGACGGGTAGTACAAGAGGTGCGTTTGATGGTAAGCTACACGCCTGTCCATAACAATTGCAGTGCCACTCAGAGCTTTAAATCGCAAAGATCTGAGGGGCACAGCCACTGCGCCCGTTACCTTGTGACATAAGTTGACAAGTCCCATGTAACGTTACTGCTGAGCTCTACTGTTGGTACTATAAAAACCCAGTAATGATTTGCTAGAGTCTAACAAAATTATAAGAGACAAATACGTAAAGCAAATACCATTCTTACTTCACATTAAATAATAGCAAGAGAACAGAAAGCCTTTTGAATTCTAATTAGTTTCCTTTTAATTTACAGTGCGTGGGTCAAAACCTCTTAACATTTCGTAATTCATTTTCAATTGCACTTCTACCCATTCATATGACACATAAGTACGTACTCATATGACACATATGTGCGTACTTGTAAGTCGTAAAAACTTTCAATTATCACAAACAATTATGTAACCAATGACACAAATTCAGCGCCTCACAATTTGTTCATGTCGACAGCTTTTTAATTTTTTTTTAAAGAGAAGTTCACTCCAAGTGACGGGCGGAACAAGAGTCGTGCACCTGATGGTAAGCGGCACGCCTGCCCATAGCGGTTGAAGTGTACCGCAAAATTCTAAGGGGCACTGCCACTACGGCATCAGCAGAAAAAGGTAAGATGCCAGTATTTCCCTGGACGAACTCTTTCCCAAAGAGCTCTACTGCTATTAAATACTAATAACTCGATAGGCTCTCATCCACAACATAAACAACCCTCTACTGGTCTCGGGTGTCCTTTAAGAAAAGATTCAGCCCATAGTCGCCCACGCTATGGGTTGCGTACTTCACAGGCTTTCCAAGAGTTGTGAACCATCTCCGATATGCAGCTTTCATCGCGATGTTTTCCTGGGACGAGGTATTGTTACTAGACATTCAATCACATGATCCCCTGTTAGGAAAACGTACAAGAAATAGAAAACAGTGGAACTGTTGTGCATTATGAGGACAAAAAAAGGCCGACCTCAAAAGTCATTCATCCCTTTAGTGGTTACCTATAAGAAGTCCGAAATGACATTTTCCAGAAATAACATTTGCTCGAAAGTAATTTTGAAGAGGAAAATATTTTTTCTTTTAAACCTAACCTATCTGAACCTAATCGTGTCTTTGCGATAAACATCAAACATATCCTGAAAGAACAACGGTTTCGTTATAATTCGGTTTTCGGTGTAATGAAAATTCGAACAAACGTTATTTCGGAAAAAAATTATTCGAGTTAGTGATAGGTTACCCCCTTTAATTTGCCACTCTTAGAGGTGGAACATTTTCTTTAAATTGAAATGGGATCACTTCTGAGGTACCTTCTTTCCAACAAAAAAAAATCATCAAAATCGGTTCACAAATGGCGGAGTTATCGCGTTCATACAAAAACAATCACACAGTCGAATTGAGAACCTTCTCCTTTTTTTTTAAGTCGATTAAAAAGAAAACCAGGTATTTCCTATCGATGTAAATTCATTTCATCAAATTATGGTAGCATTTCACACGGCTAGTTGTATTTGCGTATTTGATATATTTGGCAAAGATGTGTACTCATGTAATCACCAAATTCGAGTTACTGTGCGCTGGTTGGTTTTTCGAGGCACATCAAAGGAGCCAAACAGGCAAATACGGAAGTTAACCGTCCACACTATGGTCATATTCATTATTTTTACTCCTTATTTGGTTCCATGTGTAGAATCAAAATCAGGTCATATTTGTCAGTGTCTATATGCGTTAAATATTTTTCCAAGCGCATCAAACTCCTAATAACGAATACAAGTAGGCATGTAAAGTACCACTATTAGAAATTAATGTCATTGGTATATGTCGCCACAGGGATTCGAACCGTCAAACTCTCCAACGAGAACCAACTTTTCCCGCTTAAGCTGCCATCGCATTATATTCATTATAAACAACACCTCAAAAACTAATTAAACCTGTTGAAATTTTTAGGACATCGTTATTACATCTCCAGCGCCCTCTATACAGGTTGTCAGGGTAACACCCTCAGAAGGCTGTTTCCACTCATTAATACAAACAACGTTGGACTATGGGTAACCGTGAAAAATTATGTAGATATTCTATGGTAAATCTTTACACCCACGTGTTCAAAGATAATGGAATAATTGTTTTTTTTTTCCTCATATCAGAAGGATTATGCTTTAAGTGGATAATTAAATTAACACCCAGTATATTTATCGAGTTCTTGGGTTTTTGCGATAGTTACACTTTGGAAATAAGACTATTTTTTCGAATTTAAATGGTGTATAATTTCGTTGGCCCTACCAAGTAAACGTGTACTGTCGACGTAATACATACTCTACTATCTCTTATATTATCTATACGTATTATATATTTTATTATATATCTACTTCTATTCTACACACATCGATTTATTTATCTACGTTGTCATAATAATATAAACTTAAATAACGTTGTCTATGTCAACAATTATGTAAAATGATAAGATTATAAAAAAGTACTTAAAGTGAATTAAGTAATTTTTTTTAGATGTTATTTTTATTTTTATTAAATTTTTATTTTATACACTTCAGAAAAATTCACGATCTAATTATATGATTATATTTATACTTAAATATACGTAACCACATGCCATACGAATTTCCACCTTTAGTGAACAATGTAAAGTGCTTACAAAAACAAAAAAGTTTATAAAAACACAATTACACGAAAACCACTGAATAAATAAATAATGAAAACAAAACAATCAACAAGTATATACAAAATTCGGAGCATCATCGCCAGACACGTGATATGTCAAAATGACGTTTGGTCATTTCCCGGCCTGACTGTGTTTGTAGAGAACAAATCAAATAACCCCTTGAAACAATTAAAATATTAATTTATACATTTATTTTGTGAATATGAATTTAGGTGTTTGTTCAACGTTGTTCTTTTTAATGATTTCTATTTATTTTCCTACAATGTTAGATAGATGACTGTAAACCTAAGAATGGATAGTTCGATATTGCGAACAGGTTAGATTCAAAAAGAAAGTTACTTCTTTACACAAAGTCTACTTTTTCATGATACTATTTTTTAAGATCTAAATAGCGTATATTTGATTTTTTTTTCAAACATACCAACGGGCCTTTCGGATCTTTTACTGGTCCCACTGACTGAGTAAAGTCATCAACCAGTATTTCAGTTGTAAATCTAATACTAATAACCCTGTATATTTGTTGAAATTAATCACACACCAGTGTACAAACACCTTAAGGTAAATAATATATTATTATATTTCGTTCCGTGAAAAAATCTCAAGGTATCGGTGAGTGAACATGTCATCTTAGCAGATTGTCAATGGCACGCTAAGTTAGGAACTCGAAGTGGACGTGAAATAAAGAACTGGCCTTGAATTTTTAATAAAATATCATGAATATTAATTCGATGCTAATGTTTAATTGTTATAAGTGTATGTTATTTACCGACAACTGGAATTGAGACGGAGAAATATAGTTGATGATATTATTGATGATATGATATTACCTATCAAAAGTCCGAAATGACATTTTCCAGAAATAACATTTCTCGAAAGTAATTTTGAGAGAAAAATGTTTTTTTCTTTTAAACCTAACTTAACCTAACCCAACCGAACCTTATCATATCTTTGCGATAAAAAAATAAAAAAAATAAAATGCATTTATTTCGGACAACAATGGATCCATAGGGTGT
>NW_020654748.1:2916805-2984319 GCF_003589595.1 Hyposmocoma kahamanoa
TTGTAAAGTAAGCTGTCCCTTGTCAATTTAGGTACGATTTTTGTACAGTTTTGTACAACCACGACTATCACTTCTTACACTGCTCATTTGAACGCTGAGTTATGTTGTAATCCTTTAGAAGAATAAGACGCAATGAAGGTATCGTCCAACGTCGTAGACCATAGATTTAGAACATACCATTAACTTACAAATAAATGGACGACGGGTCTAATACAAAAACCACGAAAAAAAGTCCCAAGTCAACCTATTCGAAATTTAAATTGTAATGTCATCGCAGTATCGCGCTGTCAGTCGAACAAATGAAGACTAAAGCGGAGTTTGGCGCTCTGTATACGATTTTAGCGCCTTACAAGTGCGGACACTTTTCAGCGCGGACCCGACGTCCATATAATTGTAAGTCAATGCATACAATAGTTAAATGATCTTTTGCCAGTTTGCCCAACAAAATTTTTTACACAAGTGTAGTACAAAGTCTTTAAGAATAATAATAGTAATAACTTCCTAGCCACCGTTATTAAAAGCGCTCTTATCTTCTTACGCGCTCATCTAAATGTCAAATTAACCATCTTGACCTTATGAAGGTATTCGTTAGTAAGGGCTAATGCCTGACCTTTACTTTTTTAATATTCTTTCCGTTATAATAAAATGTCAATTGTATGTCTTTAGTTTTAACTACAGCTTGGTTTTTGTTCACCAAAAAACTAACAATCATAGGAGTTTTTTTCTGCAAACGATCTGTGTACAGTTTTTGTTCTTTGCAATATTATCTTACAATTATTCGATATATTTATACGTCGCGCTACGCGGTCACTTTGTTTTTTTTTTGTTTTGCAAATTTGAACGTTATTCAATATTTTATTCCTTTGAGACATAGTAGCGCCTTGTGAAAGAGTTCGTCCAGGGCAGTACTACCACCTTACCTATTTCTTCCTCCAAGCAGTAATGCGAGCATTACTGTGTTTCGGTTTTGAAGGGTAAGGCTACTAGTGAAATTACAGGCATATGAGACTTGTCAACTTACGTCACAGGGTGACAGGCGCAGTGGCAGTGCCCCTCAGATCCTTGCGATTTAAAGCTCTGATGTTCGTCTAACCTAAGAAGCATCCCGATCAAATTAGCTTTTTAATTAAAAAAAACCGGTTTGAGGTCAGTCTAGCCAGAAAAAGACACAGACAAAGGCTTCAAACTAATCATTCTTCTCTTTTCGCGTCGGGGGTTAAAAATGTTCGCTTTGGGGTTTGTTTGCAAGGGGATACGAAATGAGCCTTCGTGCCCCGAATGCCGCATGACGTACCATCCCTTTCCTGTACGCCTAGCACACCCTAGGCAATAATCGGCGAGTACCTTACGCCGATTGGCAAATTCTTTCCCCATGACAGCAAGCATTATAGTGTATGCCATCGATGCGATAGCAAGAATATTTGCTTTTGAAAGCTGTGTAATATTCTACGTACAAATCGACTCATCCGAAGAACAGAGTCCGATGTGATTATATAGCGAAAAGAGAATAAGTACGTTACGAGAATAATTTCCTTATTCAAACTAAGGCCTACGTAAAGGTGTTTTGAGAATTTATATATCTTATTTCATTTCGGAAATATAAAATCGAACAACGGTCGATCTGACATCCACAGCGAAGAAGAACGAACGAAATGTACTATGTCCTGAGAACAAGTAGTCTTGCATATAGATCTTTGTTCTACGGATGAGTCGAAATACAACAATGTCAAATACGGGAGTTAGGCGAGTACAATATTATGTGTAGGATGTTTAAGCGTAGCGATTTTAAGCCTTATGAGCAGAAATGTTATTATTTTTTTATTAAAAATAATTCTGCGCTACCAGTTTCAAAAATCCCTAGCAGACATAACACTGCAAAATTTGTATAAATTGGAATGGTCTTTGGTGAATAAAAAATTAAATATTTAAATTAATAACTTTTGCAACAATAGTGAAGAATTAGTTGGTTTGTTAATATTAGACATAACTTATTGAGGACTTTACTGTCTCAGTCATCTGAGAAAGGTTAACAAACAAATATACGCGATATAGATCCGTAAAATAGTTTCATTTCCGAAAATAATTCCTTCCAAAAACTATTCCGATTTGAAACCACTGCACTCGTAGCCAGTTCGACAGATGAGACTTTTCAAAAATACCAACATTTCCCTCTCGCCCTTAAGTTCTATTAGTGAAATTTCACAAATTGAGTTCCTAACACGAGTGAGAGTTGTCAGAGCGACAAAGGGTGACCTGGCAATTCCACTCTATTGTACGGAATGTTTTATTGCCTCTACGTGTCTAAGCTTATAGTACTGATATTTGGTGCTTTCAAGCCATAATTCAACTAATTAAGTAGTTGCGAAAAAACGATGCAAATTTGTTTAACAAACTGGTATTTTTTGTTTGTTTGTAAAAGACAATACTCTAAATCTATGTTGCTAAAGCAAACCGCCATCGATATCTCTTCTACAAATACTAAGTGTTCAATATTAAGTGGAGTCGAATTCCAATTAATATTGGAATCTTATTTTGTAAGTTTTTAATCAAATTCCAATATTAATTGGAATTTTATTAAAATAAGTACTCATAGACTTCTCACACAAAAACAAAGATTTATAACACATACGTAAAGAAATTCGTAAAATCTGCTAGAAGAGCGTGAACCACGGTATGGTAAAGGCGTTGGATCAAGTCCAGCCGGACCGAATGAATTTTTCTTTTTGTTCGATCTTTGTATTACTAAATGTCATTGTTTTTAACTGACTTCAAAAAATGAAGTTTGCTATTCGACTGTATTTTTTTGTGAACGGACTTTGAAGACTCTTTTTACATAGGAAAGAGGATACATCAGTATTGGTCCCATTTAAATTCGAAGAAAATATTTCACCTCTAAGGGTAGCAAATTAGGGGATGAATCCGGTTTCGCGCACTTTCCGGTAACCGATTTCAATAAAACTTGGCAAATAGATATTAAGTAAGTAATACCACGAACTTTTGTAGTCGGTTTTTTTTTATAATTATAGACGTTACAAACCAATACAATTGCAAAACTTCAAACTTCCTTGTACTTATAAGCCCTAGAGGACTACGGACAAATTCGTTTTCCAAATTAGTCTTACCGGAAATTTAACGCGGCACCTTCTCGTCTAACGCCTCAAGTATTAATCGATAAACCACTCATGTCGCTTTCTTGCGGCGGTATAAATGTCACTCACTTCTTTCCGACCAACAACATTTACTGTATCCAGTCTCTGAATCTAAAGTTTATCATCATCATCAACCCATTTATACGTCCGACTGCTGGGCACGTGTCTCAGGCGAGGATTTAGGCCATACTCCGCCACACTGGGGCAATGCGTGCTGGGGACTTCATATCCGAGGTTTCTCTAACTTATTCGATGTGCAGGTTTCGTTCTACGAAAAATTCATAGAAATTACAAATTAAATTTCGCACTAAAATGCCGAGAAACTCAGTTGTGCGAGTTAGGACTCGAACCCACGGCCTCTGCTTGAGAGACAGTATGTCAAACCATTAAGTTGGTATGGAATAATCTGAAGTTGGAACATTTTTGTTTTTATTATAGCTGTGATGTGATAATAATAATCAATTATTGAATAACGGTGACAGCTTACCATATTAACCGTATACCGTAAGATACGAATGCCACTGAAGCTTGAACTTCAGTACTGTAGTTTGAATGTCAGCTGTCGAACTATACACCCCACACATTCGATGTTAGATGTTATGTGTAGAATACCTTTTAGTTCAAGAGCTAACTCGAGGACTAAATGCTTGAAAGCTTCTATAGAAGCGAAATACGTTTTCCATTTGCAAAACAAGAGGAGTCCGCCATCGATTTTTTTGTTTTTAAACTTCAACATAGCCGAATGTATTTTTCTATCTCTAACAGTTTTAGCTATAAGATAACTTAAAGTACATACTCGTATCTACAT
The DNA here is from genome assembly GCF_003589595.1 of Hyposmocoma kahamanoa. NCBI lineage: Eukaryota > Metazoa > Arthropoda > Insecta > Lepidoptera > Cosmopterigidae > Hyposmocoma > Hyposmocoma kahamanoa. The sequence continues at coordinate 2,920,763 of NW_020654748.1, forward strand.
CCAACTCAATATTTCATAAGAAATAATTCTAGACTTGACTTTGTTTCTTAATTCTTAATTACTAAATTTCACAGTTAATCAAATATGTCCATTTTGGTTACAATCATTTCGAACTCGTGAATTTAACTGATGACAGAAATTAACTCAAATGTTTGACGTTCTATCAAACTAAATGAAAATATGAAAAATATTTTAAGGGCGCGTTCTAATTAGCCGCTGTCGGCCCCGCGACTATCACTTTCATATAATTTCTAGAAGCGCTGCAACCGCGCAGCTGCCGCGCGACACTCGCGCTGCAGTCGCGGTTAGTAAGGTGTACATATTATTTCAAATTAACCACGATGGATGAAAACTGCATTGAAGAATTTATAGAGAATGTAAAACAACACCCTGCAATGTGGGACAGCAGTTCCGCCAGTTATTCAGGATAAAAAAAGAGATGGCAACTGTCGCGCTGCTGCAGTGCTTCTAACAGCTAATTTGAACGCGCCCTTGAGGTAGCAAAATAAGATCAAAGAGATTATTTGCTTAACACTGTGTAATAAGTTATTTGTTATATTGATAGAGAAAATTTCCCCTAAGTACTTTATTAAAACTGATAAAAATATTTTAAAGGAAACCGTAATTAAGAGTTAGAGTCCTAACAATCAATTTAAAAAACTTTCCTGTGCATGCAACCTCAATTACCCAGCTAATATCAAATCTTGTCACAGTTAAATACGATAATCTGACAGAATGAATAATGTTGATAAGTAATAAAACAAGTTCGAATGTTAAAACTAGAGCAATAATCATGATTTTGATTAAATTGCCCTTTTATGGCATTTGTGAATTAAAAAGGTATTCAAATATTAACCAAATCTTTTTTAGCTTAACCTGTAGAGCCACTGTTGTATTACTTTAATTATTTTAATAGTAGTAGAGCATCTTGTAAAAGAGTTCGTCCAGAGATGTACTGCAATGTTTTGGATCTGCATGGTAAGGGTGCTAGTAAAAATACAGACACATGAGACTTGTTAAATTAAGTGTTAGGCGGACGGGCGCAGTGGTAGTGCCGCTTGGATCTTTGCTTTTTAAAGCTCTTAGTGGCACTGCAACTGTTATGGACAAGCGTGTCGCTTTCGTTTGCTTGTTCGTCCCGTATTGGTATAATAAAAAAAATATATAAATATATTCAGAGCAATCGATATAGAAGATGACCACTGGAGAGTCCGTTCTAACGCCATTGGAAGAGCTTGTTCAGCCAAATACTAAAAACTAAAACACACAGACTTTGCTGGCGCGGCCATTTAAAAAGAATGGGATAAGATCGAAACGTGAAGTTAACCTGTCTGCCACAGAATGAAGACTAGTTAACACCGTGGAAGCGAAACTGTGTGAACTCCATGGCAATGATTGGTAAGAGACAGCGCAGGACCAAAGAAAGTTGTGTAATAAATATCATTTGGGAAGCCAAGACTTATTTTAAGTCAGCTGAGAAAAAAAGTAATTGTGCTAGAATAATGATAGAACTTCATGAACAGGTAGGTAAGTTCATTTTATCATAAAATCTCGCTTTAATATTAATGGGATTTTTTTAAATTATAATATTAAAAAGTAATAAGTACCAGGATCTCGGCTCCGACTACCTATTTACAGCCTTTGGAGTCGAAACCCTTGACCCGTGGGATCCGAGCGCCCTTCATCTGTGCAAAATTTTATCTAAAAAATTAATAGACTGTCTGGGAAACCCAAGGGCCGGCAGCTACTTTGCCCAACGCATTAGCATAGCCATACAAAGGGGGAACGCTGCCAGCATCTTAGGCACCTTGCCGCGGGGACCCAATTTTATTCATATAATTTAAAAATACTAGTTTTACACTCTAGTATTTAAGCTTTTATTGTATCTTACCTGTGTACTATCAAAATAATAAGTAATAAATACGACCATTAGCTTGATAGAACTTCCAAAAAGGCTTTAATGAATATTAATATTAATCTACTTAAATAAGTTACAAGAGCATTGTTACGTAATTAATGTTTTGTGAAAGTGCAATGGTTATTATTTTGTAAGTACTGTTTTTAAGTAGTTAGTAAGTAAGAAATGTTGTACTTAAAAATTACAAAATATGTAGTTTTTTACGTTGAAATCCTTTTCTGGCAGATTGACATTTTGATAATGATTTCTTTATCGTGCCAAGCGTGTTGACATGTTTTTAACTGCAAAAACAGTGTAGCGCATTTAATTGCTGATATGAACATACCGCCGGAAGGAATGGTATCGTTTTGACTGTACCTGTCTCAGACCTAAGAAACGACCGAGAGTTACTATTTATAACTGGCATGTATTTCAATGATAATTTTAAATTAGCAAAAGCAGCAGGCAAAAAAATCTAAACGGTCATCTTTATTAATGATTGATCCTTTTGTGACGGTGTGACCTCCTTACGCCGTCATCTCACCTTTTTGTATCGCCTCTCTCCGCTTGTATCCTATCATTTTTTTTATTTTACATGTATTTAAATTTTAAATTTGAATTGTTCCATCTTCCTTCACTTTCTCATTTTGTTTTGTATCACGGTCACTCCCAGCTCGACCGCCACAACAATCGGAGATGTTTCAAATTCCATCGCGAATAATCGCTAATTCTGGTTCTTTACTACATTTGTAATAATTTCATAAGCTAAATCATGTGTAATAATTTATAAGTCTATCTGTAATTCAGTTATTCGGCCCATTTACGGGTAAGTGCCTTAATAATAAAGTGTAGGGAGTGTTTTATACTGTTGTACCTGTTTTTTTACATTTACCTTTTTATTGTTACAGCCCATTCTTTAAACTTTACTTCTTTAATAAATTTTGTGGACCGGAAGTTTCCCGTTTCGTTGCCGTGAATCTGTTCACGGCTAGTTAGGGTTACAACCCTTTCAAGAGCATTAAAAAATGAGCATTAAAAAGGCTGCAACTATGGCGAAATTAAAAAGGCGGAAACGTAAACGAATTCACTTCTGGCACTCGCTGGCCGCTGCCGCGACACGCTCGCTTCGCTCACTCCGCTCGTGCAGCTTTTTCATACACTAACCTAACCTAACCTGCTGGATGAAGGACGCAACCAAGATTTGGCATGTGAAACAACCTAACCTAACCTAACCTCCGGTTAAAAAAACCGACCTCAAAAGTCATTCATCCCCTAGTTTGCCACCCTTAGAGGTGGAATATTTTCTTGAAATGTAAATGGGACCACATCTGAGATACCTTCTTTCCAACAAGAAAGAATCATCAAAATTGGTTCACAAATGGCGGAGTTATCGGGTAACATACATACAGACGAATTGAGAACCTCCTCCTTTTTTTGAAATCGGTTAAAAAGAGGATCAAATATTTCTTTTTACTATCAAATATTAATTTAGTATGCTTAAACATAACGACCGTGGTACCTTGAAAGTAATTCAATTATAATTCTTTCGTAGATTAACTAATATAGGCGAAACAGCTAACATAAAAAAAAATGCCGTTTACTTAAAAAAGTGCACATTTACAATAGATCAATTACGTCTTTGAGGATTAAATAATGTTATCCCTTCATGACTATGGTAACAATGCTTCAGTGTCGCCGTGCGATCCCATCATAATTATTTCTGCCCCAATCAGTAAGCAGTAACGTGGGCTCTACTACGTTCGATATGGGAGTTGTCAACTTTATGTTCCAGGGTAGTGCAGGTGCAGTGGCAGTTAACGCACACACTCAACATAGCCCCGCACTAGGGAAACCCTGTGTCGCGGGTGCCACACACATAGACAATCACAAATTACACCCAAACTCACGAGAGAAATAAATGTAGGCCATACAAATACTTCTCCCGGTCCAGGAATCGAACCTGGGACCTCTGCGTGGCAGTCCGGCATGGTAACCGTTCAGCCACTGAGGCAGTGGCCAATAGTTCTTTGCTACTCAAAGCTCTGAGTGACACTGCAACTGTTATGTGTAGGCGTATCGCTTACCACCAGACGCACGACTTGTTTTTCTCGTCACTAAGTATAATAAAAAATAAATAAAATGGTAAGTCCTATGTAGTGAATAGTACCAACAGTAAATTATAAACTTCGCTATTGAAGCCAGCCACCCGTTACCATACTGTATTGTCATTTCAGATAAGACTTAAACACCATGGAAAAGCCCATAATGTATATAGCTAAGCCTATGTGAAAGCTAAACTGTCAGTTTCTCCATTAAAACAAATATTTACCCCATAAAGTTTAAGATAGAATCTGATCGGGAAACTTTACATAGCTACGAGACAATGAGTAATTCATGCTCGAGTTTTGATATTCATTGCTCTGCTAGTAAGCTAGCACGATAGCTGGAATTCACCTTATTTTTGACATTTTAACGTCACTGCCTGTAAATGAAAATAATATAACACAATAATCATCAATTACAAGTTTCTTACCGTGTGACCGTTCCGAAATAACGGAAAAATAAAATTGAGTGAGGGTGCTGGTGAAATTACAGGCACATGAGACTTGTCAACTTATGTCTCAGAGTGACGGGCGCAGTGACAGTGCTCCTGAGATCTTTGCTATTTAAAGCTCTGAGTGGCACTGTAGTGCATACTGTTATGGATAGGCGTATCGTTTACCACCAGTAGGGCTAGCACGAGAACGCGACTTGACGACAGCGACATAAAACGCGGGATTTCTATGCGAGAAAAGCAGTACAGGTGCACTACTTTTTCGACCCGACCTTGGTATTATACAAAAAAATAAAAAATAATAATAACAACGCACACGCTCAACATAGCCTCGCACTAGGGAAACGCTGTGTCACGGGTGCCATAGACACACACATAAACTACCACAAATTAAAAATAATAATAACGCACACATTCAACAAAGCCCCGCACCAGGGAAACCCTGTGTCGCGGGTGCCATGAACACACACATAGACAGCCACAAATTACACACAAACTCACGAGAGAAATAAATGTAGGTCACACAAATATTTCTCCCGGCCCGGAAATCGAACCTGGGACCTCAGCGTGGCAGTCTGGCATGGTAACCGTTCGGCCACAGAGGCAGTTAATAATGTGGTATGAAACCTGTCAATCACTAATTAGAAGACTCATTCAAGACAAACTCTTTTTTCTAATTAGTCAGATACACAACTACGAAAGAAAAAAATGCTATATATGTATATAGAAAATCATTTTTCTGCTATAACGTCAAACTTCTTTTTTTTATATTACTTCGCAAATTATAATGATTTTAAAGCCTACTCCGTCTACGACGCCAGTAAGATTTAGACTCCATTTTAGGGGATTTACTGTTTCGGCAGGACTGCCCTTTGTTTAGCATCGACAATATAATCTACTGTATACATATAGCATGTGACACATAGAGTCTGTCCCTCGCAGCGCCATTCTAATGGGATGGCGCGATTTGAGTGATACGGCGAGCGGTGAAAGTGGAGGACGGCACGTTAGACGGCCCAGGGCTTTACTGGTGGCCTTAGGCTTCAATACAATAGACTACATGTCTGCAACTTGTACGTGCTATTTTAATTACAACAGTAGTATATGGAGATTGAAAGAAACAGAAGCAAACTTCAATTAAGAGTTCTAAACCCTCTCCGTAACTCTTAAACACACGATAGTTTTTAAAAGGAGTCTTATTATAAGTTTTGTTTAAGTATTGAATTTTTTAATAAATAAATTTAAAAATCTAGTAGAGGGCCGTACAACTCATTTCCATCGCAATTTTTTTTAAAAGGGAACATTCTTTATTAGTGGCAAAAATTCAACATTATACATTTAGAACTTGACTATGTACCATAGTTAATTGATTACTTTAAAAAATAACGGCGGTAAAAAATTTTACTGTATAATATTAAAGAACCATGCAAAATTGTACGTTGTGTAAGAATCGCAAATTTCTGAGAAGAGAGAAGTTGCTGGTCATTTCACCTTCATGTGACAACGTTGTCGTGATTAATCAAAATTTGAAAATGTACTCGTATATACCTACTTGTTACTTCCTGTTCAAAGATTTTACCTGTACATACATACAGCTTGCCAACAATACCAACTGCGACTTACCTGAAAAAAAAACATTAAAAATTAAAGAAACTTTATATGTAAGCAGAAAAGTAATTGTAACTTAAATTATTACTTTCAAACGTCCACTATAATGAAGTTGTAGCCCTGAATAATATTTATGTGTCATGATTATAAAATATAATAATTTGATTACATTGCAACAAGTATTTTTTCGTTACATATTTATTCATTAATTACATGTTTTGTATAGCGTATTTATTTAAAACATTACAAGGTATTCTTTTTTGTTTGGTTGTTGAAAAGAGGGAGCTTTTCTAACTCTTAAATTTTTACCCTATACACGGAAAGACACCCTCAAAAGTTTTTGTTGTACATAGATCCCACTTTTGGACACGGATCTCCTCTAAGAACATACTTGAAGCCATATAGTCAGCTCCTTGACTTCTTAGCTGATCACTTTGACGTTCGTCTTTAATTGTTCGCTGTACGCCATCTTCCTCTCTTGCTTTTTCCTTCTATAACTCTCACAATTCGTTATAACGTAATAAATGTCCTAACATTTTCCTCCTGGCTACAGCTAGTATTATATATATAAAAGGCATTAACCACTACACCCAGACAGCAATATATTTAAAATTATTAGAAAATGTAATACAATTTTCTGGTAAACCTGTCTCGGTAGAATCTGGTATGGTTAGCATAGTGGTACAATAATATTTCACGGGTAATAAATCGCTCGGGCAAAGAGATAACGCGATAAGCTTTTGAATCACTATATAGGGTGATGCGATAAAGTTTCTTTGCTTTCTTAAGTATAACATTATTGGTGGTACTGAATCAAAAACATGTCAAACTTGACACATGCAAATTAGATTTTTTTAATTTATTTATTTAAGGAAACAAACAGTCATGAACAGACAGGTAATAAACCAAAATTGATACACATACAGACCTAATGTTCCATTAACAAAAACTGAATTAAGATAATGAGCGAAACAACGTCACAAGCAAAAAAGAAGGACAATATATTAAAAAAATTTAGAAAAATTAAAAACGTCAATAATTTATGCTTCTTTATATACATATACAAGTACACTAAAAAGCAATAATAGGAATAAAAAGCTAAAACATTTCATACTAAGTAATTTTATCACTAAATTTGTTGTTAAAATAAAGCTTCTCTTACCCTTACCCTAAAACCTTGTGAAGAAATCCCAAATATGTATGACTGACTTAGATGCTTATAGAAGCTCTGCAGTGGCGCCACAGGTTATTTAATAGATACTACGTAACAGATACATCACTCTCATACAAAATCGAAACCAGATGCTCACTACGAGGAAAAAAGAACCTAATCTCGCGCTCAGAGAGGTGAACATAACGTGGCCCGCCATGTGCAGTCGTGCGGAGCCGAATGCTTATAACGCACTTAGCGGTAGACACTTATCACGTAACCTTGAGCAAGAGCCGGAGCCCTGGCTGCGCTACTAATTTTCATACAATATTTAGGAGCGCAGTTGCAACGTCACTGTCGTGACACCGACACGTGAATTAATCAAAAATTACTAAATCGCCACAGACGCGCAACTGCGTCGCCACTGCAGCACTTCTATAAGCGCCTAATTTGAAGCTGCCCTTAGAGTTATATAATAATAATAAAATGTTTATTTCAGTAATGCAAATAACTTTACATTAACAGTGGACGGTACCTCCTATTAAGCTTATCAAGCCTGTATCAGGAGGCACTGCTCTACCTTTGCTATAAATGCACATTTAACATTTTTAACTTATACTTAATTTGGTGTTTAATTTTTACACTTCCAAACAACGTCAAAATAAACAATTTTTTTTAACAATTTTCAACATTCTTACTTTCCAACTTCCAATTTTAAATTCAATTTGAATCTGAAAACGTATGTGTGTGTTAGTGTGAGCATGTGTATTTGAATATGTGTGTGCGTGTTCTAATAGATCTTCGGTTTCCTCATACGATTTCGACTGTAGCCATTTCAATATAACTTTCTTGCAGTCATTACAACTTTTGGCGTATATTTCAAATTCCTTATTAATTAAATTGTATAAAGGGGCCGATCGTTTGTTGAATTGTCTGTTTGCAAATGTTGTATTTACTTTGTTATGTGTTTACTTCTCCTCTTCGAAATATTTAGATCATATTTTAGAGACCTATATTGTCTGAGTACAGTTTGAGTGATGTAGAGTTTCCTCACCTATAAAGGTGACCGGTATAAACCGTTTTAGCTAAGAAGTATCCAAAGTGACAAAATTGATGTGCTCTTGCCTGTATATTTCTTGTATGACCTACAAACCCTGTGAAACTTTGAAGAACTTAATAAGTATTGGAATCATAGATTAGACATTGAGTTATAACTTTGTTCTAAACCAATATTGCTGCTTAATTACCATGTGCTCTACTGGAAAATTACAAAAAGAGTTATTTAAAAAAATTGCAAAAAATATTTAGAATTCAATGCGCCAAAAGAACAATTGTTTTTACTTTCTCAGCAAAAATGTCTACCAATTTTTGTAACTAGTCAATTATCCATTGTTTGTTAAATTGTAAATTGTGAATAATTTATACTTAATTTTTAAAATTAGAATTTTTAATTTTATATATTTTTGTTTAGATTTCTTCAAATTTAATTTTTGTTATATTTTATGTTACGTTTCAAAACTATTCTTTTGTTTTTAATTTTGTAATTGAACATGTATTTGTGAAATAGAAATATTATTTTTATTTTTATGAAAATATTCCACCTGTTTCTTTATTATTATTGATACAAAGATGGAACAACACAAAGAAAAATTCCTTCAATCGACTTAACTCAAACCTGCGTCTGTCGCCATTACTCGGACTGTATAAATATCGAGATTTATACTACCACTATCACAACCATAGACACCAATGACTACCTAGTTCAGTCGTTACGCCTTCTTATAAAGATTGGAAGTAAGTTTCACGTAACATGAACTTTCAGAACATACTGTATTCCACTGGGCTGTAAAGTAAGTAGCCCATTTGCTATTTACCGATTTACAATTGCGGGACGTAAATCGATTTTCGTGTTTCGCTTATTTATTTAAATCAGAAATCTACCTGTAATATTTGTAATATATAGAAAGTAAGTGCATTGAGTTTACATAGCCGCATATCTAAATCACGCAAGTTATAGTAGGCACATTTAGTACGCTTTATTTACTTCACTTACGCTGAAGACTGTTAGGCTCAATTTACGTTGTTGCGGAACGGAATGGAAGCAAATTTTTATAATAAAATGAACATAATGAACTATGCAATTGTGTGATTTTCAAATCTATATATGGTAGTTGCAGGTTGTTGATTATGCTTTAGGAGTCCTATGCAACCACAAGAATTTAACATATTCACTACCGTAGTAAACGCCATAACTCCGGTATAATTAAGTTGTCATACTGTTATTGTTCACAGTTAATAAATATACGGTACAAAGGAATTACACGATTTACGAAGGTTTACTCGGAATTACTTTTGACGAGGAATGTTGCTGGAATCGTGTGGATCGGGCGCGCGATGACTGGTCACACCCGGAGGGAAGAAAACGTTACGTCAGCAAATGGTCCCTATAATGCTATAGTTACAAAATCGGCTTCCATTCCGGTCCGCAGTGAATTGAGCCTTATGCGTATAGTAGTAGACCATAAGTCGTTGGTAAGCCCCAGTTTGGCAAATAGAGTCTGGTTCAAGTCCAGGATAGAAGGGATTTCGTTTGTTCAGTCTTTGTGTCAATAATAATAATAATAATGTTCATATTTTATTATATAATCGTATTTAGTTCAACCTATTCATGGACAAAATGTTTGAAAGTTTTGAAAGAGAGCACGTGTGGGCTGAGAATGAATGGTTTACTCGTCAAGTGCCTCCTATACGCCGATGACCAGGTAATATTAGCGTCGTCAGAGGAGTTGCAGGCAATGGTAAATATTATGTATTTTGCTTTAAAAAGGATAAAAATGAAAATTGATGTGAGGAAGACTAAAGTAATGGTTTTTGAAAGAGATGAAGAACGCAGGGAATCAGGTAAATGATGCCTTGCATGCCTTCGTGGGCAGCCAGAAAGTGTTTAATCATTGTCAGGACCGTAGCAAGTGGCAGACTGTTGTCTCTGCCTACCCCGATCCCGATGGGGAAAAGGCTTGAAATATATGTATATATTTTTTTTATAATATCACGTGGCGGGACGCACAAGTCGTGCGCCTGGTGGTAAGCTACACGCCTGTCCATAACATTTGCAGTGCCACTCAGAGCTTTAAATTCCAAAGATCTGAAGGGCACTGCCACTGCGCCCGTCATCTTGAGACATAAGTTGACAAGTTCCATGTCCTGTAATTTCACCAGCACCCTTCAAAGACTGGAACAAAGTATTGCTAACATTACTACTTAGCGGCAGAAATAATTAAGGTGGCAGTACTTCCCTGGACGAACTCTTTCACATAGAGCTCTACTGCTACTAATGTATAGCCTCTGGTAGTATTTCTACATATTGCACATACGTAAAAACACTACCAGAGGCTGTAAAAACGTTTCTTACGATACCAGCCGTATACGGCACGCTTTTCAAAGCCACTACAACGTGTAAGTCAACTCGCATTGCCTAAGAGTAGACAAGACCCGTGCTCGCAGTGGGATCTATACACTTTAGAAACTTTTGCTGGGGTAGGTACTGCAACTAACAAAAGTTTTATCGGAATTAGATGAATAATAATGGTATGCATACGAAAGAAACGCTCATTTTAAATATGTAAATAGATAATAATAATAATAATAATAATAATAATAACGCATACACTCAACATAGCCCCGCACTAGGGAAACCCTGTGTCGCGGGTGCCATGGACACATACATACACAGCCACAAATTAACAACCAAACTCACGAGAGAAATAAATGTAGGCCATACAAATATTTCTCCCGGCCCGGGAATCGAACCTGGAACCTCTGCGTGGCAGTCTGGCATGGTAACCGTTCGGCCACGGAGGCAGTATTATAACATTGTTAGTGTAAAGATCTAAGGGGCACTGCCACCGCACCCGTCACCTTGAAACATAAAGTTGACAAGTCCCATGTGTAGTTTCACCAACACGCTTCAAAACCGAAACGTAGTAAAGCTTGGCGACAGAAATTATAGTACTTCCCTGGACAAACTCTTACACAAGGAGCTCTACTGCTACATGTTACAGTTTTGTATTATAATGTCCTTTTTAATACGCAATTTTTTCTGTTATTTCTGCAAGGTATATTCATGGGCAGTATCACATATGAAAAGCGAAGCTCCTTGTGGTTACTTGACCAGCTGATTGAAAGTAAACAAACACGACACCATTTCTACCTCATTCGTTTACTGGTACAGTATTTGTGTCGTTGAGCAATTTTAAATTTAAATAATGTAACAAAGCATGCTGTTGCTTAATACGTATGCATCGAACAGAAGACCGATAAAATCCGCCATTTTGATTTTTTGGCATGAAAAAATATTTTATTAATGAGTATAAACTTCAAGTAACCCACATAGAGTGGATGGGTGCGCCTTACTTTTTTTTGTGATTCAGATTTTAATTTTAATTTTCGATGTTAATTTTATTTTTATAAGTGATTATTTAATTTTATTAGTTAAGAGAATATGGATCATAGACATATGAAATAAATGGTTTTTATTTTTTTATAATTTAATTCTCGTTGTAATAATATTCATATTTTATAAGGAAATTTATATAAATTTATTTTTATATAACAATCATTTTATATTATTGTCCATTCAGATAATTTTTTATTACCTGTATGTGTGTATTTGTATGTAGGTTAGGTTAAACCGAATATATTTGCATTTACGAACATATTTTGAATCAAATTTATTTCAGTTTAAAAATCTATTTAGTTATGTCAACTGAGGCTTATAAAGTATAAATGTTATTTAAAATGAATGTTAGGGTTAACGATAGTTATTAAAAATGAAAATATGGACCGTAAGTTTGTATTAAACGTTTTGTTATATAAAATTAATTGTCATATAAAAAATGATTATATCAATAAAATTATATTAAATGTGCGTTAGGTCAAAAATATTTATATTATACATTACACACCCAGATATAACCTCCGTCTGAAATCGCGGAACAATTAAAAACGAATTCTAAAAATCATAACGAATACATTCTACTTCTTCTAAATACACTACCATAGTAGAATAAAGAATGATAATCATTCAAAAGTAAATAAGTTCCCTAAGGCACTAGTCAGGACTTACGACAGGGTCTAAATACAGAAGTTATTTATAAGTAAATTAAAAAGAAAATACGAGAAACTACTACGAGTAAAGTTTATTCATCGAAATAACAAATAAAATAGTGTGTAAATTGTGTACATTAGCACAGCTGTAACTGTTATTATGATCGTAAATATGTTTTAGTACAATAAATCATAGTAGAAATAAATAGGTACTTGTAGAAAGGCCAAAGAAACTCTAATAAAATATTACTCTGTATAATTTTACTGGCTATTCTTAACAATAGTTTTCACATAGTCACAAATGCATTCAAAGGTCAATATATAACCTTCTATAATAAGATACCGGTTGATATTCAAAATTTGGCATTTATTTACAACATTTAAACCCATAATAATAATAACGCTCACAATCAACATAGCCCCGCACTAGGGAAACCCTGTGTCGCGGATGCCATGGACACACACATAGACAACCACAAATTAGACCCAAACTCACGAGAGAAATAAATGTAGGCCATACAAATATTTCTCCCGGCCCGGGAATCGAACCTGGGACCTCTGCGTGGCAGTCCGGCATGGTAACCGTTCGGCCACGGAGGCAGCTATGGTGAGTAACAGTAGAGATTCTTGTTAAACAGTTCGTCCAGGGAAGTACTGCCACCACACCTAGTTCTGCCAAGCAGTAATGTGAACATTACTGCGTTCCGGTTTCGAAGGGCAAGGGTGAAAATTACAGGCACAAGGTACTTGTCAACTTATGTCTCAGGATGTCGGGCAAAGTGGCAGTGCCCCTCAGGTCTTTGTGATTTAAAGCTCTGAGTGGCACTGCAACTATTATGAATAAGCGTGTCGCTTACCACGAGCAAAAAAAAATTCACACGATTTGAGAATTTCCTCCTTTCTTTGAAGTCAGTTAAAAATAAACATGATTTGAGTTTCAATTCCAATTAGTGATAGCGAATCTGTAGAGTACTAAATAAGCAGACACAAAGAACAAAATTATAATCATTATGTCAATATTCTTGAGATCTTTTTTTATACACTCAACATAGCCCCTAGGAACTACTAACTAGCACTAGGAAACCCTGGGTCGCGGGTGCCATGAACACATATAGCCAACAAATTACACCCCAACTCACGAGAGAAATAACTGTAGGCTATACAAATATTTCTCCCGCACCGGGAATCGAACCTGGGACCTCTGCGTGGCAGTCCGGCATGGTAACCGTTCGGCCACGGAGGCAGTTAAGGTCTGTATGTTTGTCAAGAGAAATCTAAAAATGTTCGAACGAAAACAGTCCTCATCTTTTTCCAGGTTTGCAAATCGCTTACTGGCGCTTCTAGTAAAACTACATGTTTCATGACAAACAGTTATAAGATGTCCATAAAAATTGTTTAATTTAATGACTACGAGTATGTAGAACAAATGCCTCAAAGGGAATTTCAAAATCATATTTATAAAATATTATTAGATAATTTTAAATTTTTATTGAATTGATATTCGATTACTTTTTTGTGAAATTATTCCACTAGTTTGTTATAATTATTAATACAACCGACGTCTGCCACGGTAAGCTAGAAGACGTCGGTTCGAATCCAGTCGGGTCGTAGGAATTTTTTCTGAGTGTTCGGTCTTTGTATTAATAATTATAACTATTAGATAATTGTTTTTACAGTTTAGATGAATTTCTCATGTATAAATTTATTTAAATTATTATGATCAGGATACATTAAATATTGTAAATTAAACTTTATATCATAATTGATATAAATAATGACAAAAATTGGAATAAATTAATAAATAATAAATATAGATAATAGAATAATATTATAAGTGTTTATTAGAACGACTGCTATGATATAATATTGTAAAATTTTGCATTTCAGAAATGCACGGAACACGCTTGTACAAGTATTATGCACTTTTACCATCACCAATACCGTGTTTGCTTGCAAATAAACCATTTTCATTTCATTTTCATATTAAATGTAAACGTAATTATAATATCATTGTTCCACAACTTTTAGTCTTCGCATATTAATTTAAAAAAGTAAACATTACGACTGAAACAATCGCCGATCAGACTTAACAAGCCACTTCCTTTTATGACAAACTTTCGATGGTAAATCGATAAAATCATTCGAATGGTGGACATATCGATTTCACAAATCGATAAACAGTAATGGTTGATATCAATAACAAAGTCTATCACCAATTAGAGAGAGGTTATCTTACGATTACCGTGACCACAGAGTAAAAAATATACATACATTATGTTACATATTATAACAAGAAAACTGCTTGTTGTACATTAGCTTGTTATGTTATACTTACGTTTCTATTTTATAAAAAATAATTATTTATTGCGTGCGTGTGGTGGTAAGCAAAGTCAAAGAATCAATTATCCCATAAGTTAAATAAATTTAAACTTGAAAACGTCATATTTAACCTACTACTCGTTCACTACGCTGACTTCCCCGAGAAGAACGAGCAAGAAACTCTAGAGATTGCTCTTTTCAAATAAACTTAAATGCTATGGAATGCACTTTGAATCACATTGGTGTAGAATCTAGAGCCATGTCGTCTTTCCGTACATCTATAACTAACACTACAGTACAGTGACGCACAAAATGCCTTAAACAGTGTTATCTTCACTATGCTGCATTGTACTTTTTAAGTGTAATAAAAGAACATAGTATTATATAATCTCAGCGCAGAGTACTACAAAAACCGACCTCAAAAGTCATTCATCCCCTAATTTGCCACCCTTGGAGGCGGAATATTTTCTTCAATATTAGGTAGGACCATTACTGAGGTACCCTTTCTCCAACAAAAAGAATCATCAAGATCGGTTCACAAATGCCGGAGAAAGGCATAACATAAATACAAAAAAAAACATACATTAGAATTGAGAACATCTTCATTTTATTGGAGTCAGTTACAAAAATATTTGTAGCGACTCCTATAGTCCTATTTTTATTGTTTTTGCAGTTCAATTATGAAGCAATAGTCGACTTTGAAAACATTGAATGTTGGAAATCTATAGTTCTGGAACTACAGACATTATGTAAAGAGAGGTGTTGATTGGAAAAAATACACCTGTAAAAACGAGCTACTACATATTATAGTTATTACCTTCACACGCACGCACGCTATGATGGCCGTTTTGACAGATTACAATAGTGAGGCCAAATCTCAATAAATTATGGAAAAAATATAATCAAATGCGAGTCGCATCGACAAGTTTCTAGATTTATAACTATTATTGCAATGTAGTTAGTAGCTAATTAAAAAGTTTGAATAAAACGATAATAAAAGTCTTTACTTAATATATCGTCAATTCGAAACTGCTTCGTTGGCATAAGCTTTGAGGCGAGTTTACCGGAGGTAGAAGTTGTGGTCGATAGCGATCCTATAAGTGGCGATCATAAGATTTCATTTTTAAAAATTTCTATGCCGAGTTGTGTCGTAAAATTATACATTTCATAAATTTTACTGCACATCACTATTGACAACAACGTACATCAATTAGCACCTCCAAGGTAGTTATGAATTAATACGAAACTTGAAGAGCGGACAAACGTCAAAACGGCCAAACAGCGTGTCGGTACTTTAGTAAAATCTATCATATGTATAACTCACAAAAGCTTACTGCTTCTCTATAAGCTATGGCCCATTTCAAGTAAAGGAAACAACTATACTATCGGTAAAACGCTTACATGGAGCGAAAGCCAAGCGAGTTTGCTTTATAAACTACTTATGGGCAGCTTTTTGTTATCCGGCCGTTGTTTGATTGTTTAAATAAATGTGAGAACGCTGGAAAAAGCTGCTAACATGATGAAAACCGTACAGGTGCGTTCAGTGTATGCTTTAGCTTTTTTCGAAGTGCGTATGTCTCGCTGTTTAAGGCTAAACACGCACCGCAGTGCGGATAAACTGAAAATGCTGTAGTTACTCCGCTAACCACCATACTTAGTTTCCGTAAATTTTACTCGCAATATACTCATAATTTTGCCACCAAATCATAACTATCACTGCGTTTAAATTAACTATATTAACATGTGTGCACGCCCATGTGACATTATTATAAAAATATTTTTTTTTAGAATATTATGTGACGGGACGAACAAGTCGTGTGCCTGGTGGTAAGCGACACGCCTGTCCATACCAGTTGCATTACCACTTAGAGCTAAGTTGACAAGTCTCATGTGCCTGTAATTTCACCAGCACCCTTACCCTTCAAAACCGGAACACAATAATGCTGACATTACTGCTTGGCGGCAGAAATAAGCAAGGTGGCAGTACTTCCCTGGAGGAACTCTTTCACAAGGAGATTTACTGCTACTACCTGTTACACCTGGTTTGAGTAATTTTCAGATTTACTAATCTGTATCTAATTTCGGTGGCAATCATAAAATACTTAAAAGAGCAATTTGTTTTGTATTATATCTTCAAGATTGTGTAGTTAAGGTAATTACTAGGTAAACAATTTTTACAAATTACGCTTCGAATTGCTGAATTTATATCAAAATTAAAATTAGTTTACTTAACATACAGCACAATACAAGAAAAAAAAGAAATACAATTTAATAATAGACAACAGTGGTAGATAAATCTCTGTTACATCACACGTAATAATCAATTAGATACCTTTATACGCACATACCAACAAAAACGTTTTTGTTTTATAAGATTTGTGTCTCAAACGTGCGCTTACGCATTGTACAATTACTGCGTTATGCAACAAATAAAAATCAATTCATCAAACGCGTTCGTAATGCTTAGAGATCCGTTCAAATAATTATTTGAACGATCAAGAAGAGTAACTACCACCAGGTTAGGATCTGCGGTTTTGTATTCTGCCCCCGTAGTAATACTACGCATGATAGTCGCGACGCGCGCGATAAAATTGGATTAAGTGCGCACTATTGGCTGTCTCAATCAGATCTAATTTAGATAGCCAACAGCGCGCGCTTAGTTCAAGTTTATCGCGCGCGTCGCGACTATCATGCGTAGCCACGCTACGGGGGCTGACCGTTTTAAAATAAAAATGCAAGGTGGCTCGAATTATGTGTCCGAGGGTATGAATGTGAGTATGAGTACGTAACAGGTTGACAACAGAGATGGGCAGTGGGTGGACTTCACTCTAAGCCGGGTTTTAATCCTTTTTTCCCCAAAATCGTGGGCAAAAACTGCTAATATGGAATTCATACTTGGTATAATTCCACACTTACGACAAATTTCGATGTAAAAAATCTTTTAGATGAAATAGTGGCAACTTCACACAATACCGACCTTGCAATCCAGTGGATTCTCACTATTAAGGATGCACATTACGATTCAATTTTTATGATCGAACAATCAAATCGATTCAAGTTCGTACGATCAAACCATTTTTTGTATCGATATACTTCAACGCGAATTTCAAGCGAATCGATTCAATGGAAAGCAATAAACTGTTGTAATAATATCATTGAATTTGAACTAAACTGGATTTACAACACATACTTAGTTGTAATTAGTTTTTGCCCCGAATTTTGAGCGTTAATGAGTTTTAACCCGACCTAAACCGTTAACAAAGCTCCGGGTTAAAACTCGAGCTCTTGGCCATATCAGGTTGACGGTAATGATGTTGTTGGTGGCCATAGTTAATAATGTGTAGGTACTAATAAATAGATGGGTCTTCTACAGATGGGAAATTTTCATTTCGAATTTCTCGCAATGCTCCCGGAAACAAAACTGACTTTGTAAAAGCGAATATTTAACTAACAACACCTTAACAATATACTACTAAATCCGAAATACATAATTACTGTAACACAACATATTATTATGTATAATTGTTACACTGTTTTATTTTACACGCTAAAGCAGATTTCCTGAAAACACACGCGGTCAAAATTAATACCAATAATAAACTTTATTGTGTAAGACGTTGTGCTATAGCTGTACATCATTGTTTTTTACAGCTCGGATGTCTTCCTCGTGATCGGATATGAGATATAAAAAACAATGATGCACAAAAGTGCACCGCAACATGTCACACAAAATGACACTAAGCGCGCTTGCGCTCTGCATCCGATTCGTATTCATTCTAAATCCGAGACCATACAAATCTAGAAAACTCGGACCCACTTCGCATGTCGCGTGTGCACTAAGTCCCACCCGAATCTAAGGGTCGTATTCCAGAACGCTACTCAACACTCAAATCAGGACTTGAGTATGATTTCAAGCACTGGAAATACGATCCTAATGGCAAGGACTTGAGTATGATTTTCAGTGCTCACTGCAATACTCAAGTCCTGACTTGAGTATTGAGTAAAGTTCTGGAATAATACCCTAAGAAAATACGAACATCGCTTGTACACCTAGAGATAAAATGATCCCTATAACATTTTGGACCGTCATTTCTCGGATTCGGAACTGGAATAGGACGTAGTGCGCAAATGCTCTTGCCGATAAACTTTACTCATAATACATGATTTGTATATAGACAACAAAGGTTTACAGATACTGTCTTAACTAGAGTGAGCTTGTATATCAAGTCCCTGTAACATAATGCACATAATGCAATAGGAACTGCACGTGTGAGTGTATATAATAAGAAGGTCAAAAGGAAAATCACAACACCGCGATATAGAAAACCATTCAAAAAATGGTCAACGCCATCTAGCGGTCTAACTGACAAGTGAAGGAAGTGTAAAATGGCCTGCAGATTTGCTTGATTTTTTGACGATGGACACGTGTAGGTAGCTTACAAAATTTCTTGTTTGGTTTGATCACACGTGACAATCGTCTTTAGGCACCTAAACAAATTCACTCTCAACGAAGACAGAATCACAGTTGAGTCCACTAGTAAAATCTAGTCTTCTAATTGAATATATCCCATTTGACTACGGAACTTTCACAACAAAAACGAACTTGCGTACAATTTTATTTGTTCTCTTGCTGCTATCACTCAAACAAATGAAAGTGTCACAGCAGTGGCAAAACAACCGGATATTATATGTAAATTTGTCCGTCTGTCTATCCGTTGTGATAAATTGTTTTATTATATTTCTTGTTAATTAATTGAAATTGAATTGATTCTGTGTTATTATTGAAAGGAAACTTATTAATGAATATACGGAACCAAAAATGCATCGTAACTCTTTTAATTTTTTTATTTGTGTTTAGTTTTGCACCTTTAACATATGAAAACAGATTTCTCCAGAAAAATAAAAAGATCGTCCTTCAGTGGGTAAACTAACTTTCATGGAACCCTAAACCACCAAAGTTTCTCTCCCGCCCACCCCATAGTATAACGTTCCTATGGTTTTATTAAAGCCCACCCTCTATATGCAAATGATACTATTTGGAGAATTCCAGATTATTCTGGATTAAACCGGTTCGGAATAAAAGAATTCCAGTCATAACTTCGTGCACAAAAGGCTTTGTCTCCAGTTGCAATTGCATATCGTCTGCTTAAAGATAAAACCACATAAGTGACATTTTCCACAAAATATCTCTAAATGTAGTAAGAAAATAACCATCTTTCTGCAGATACAACGCTTATTAAGTTTATAGCTTTTTAATTATTGAGTTTCACGTGCAGAAGGTAGTGATTTATTACCATAGCTATATAAATTAAAGACTTTTTGTTTAAAATGTCACTTATGTAGTTCTGTCTTTAAGCAGACGATATTTAACAGCTTATTACCTACATAGAGAGAGATACATTGCATAGCACAATTGCTAAGACATTTATTTGTATATAATACAAGATTATTTGTATAATATAACAATTTCGCAGGCATAAATCACTAATATCATAAACAACAACTTTCCGTTCCATTACTTTTTATAAAACATAATAAATTTACCAAAAATATACTTTTAAGTTTTTGTTGTACTATTTGACACTTTTTAGATCTGAATTTGGTAATAAATTATTTAGTAACGCCTCCCGCGTGCTTTATTTTGCTACCGCACAGTGTTATCATCGTTTGGAGCGATCTATTTAAATATATTTGTACGAAAGTAACATCTGACGAGTGAATGAGTCATTTAGTCATTTTACAAAATAACCCAAATACATATAATGACCTCCACTTAAGTCCACATTGCTAATGTTGCAGAACGAAAACAAAAACCATGAAATATACCACACTATACGTTCTTGAAACGTATTTACAGCTGTCTTTCGGAACAGAACAACAGCTGCTGTGGTGGTGGCAATTAATAGTAAGCCTTGTATTTTACCTTTGCCGCCGACCGCAGTGTCAGATTTAATATTACTGCGAAACGCTCATGATAACACTGTAGTGCTTTTCTTTAAAAGAAGTAAGCAAGAAAGATTGAAGTAGCAATGTGGACGTAAAAAAGAAAGCCAGGTATGTAGAAGAAATTTAACACGTTGGTCGCCGATTAGAATTATCAAAAATGTTAGTGCCGGACATTTCAACCCGGCGCGACCTAAACGCAATAATTATTAGGTTTAGACCGCGTCCATCGCATTGCAGGGCAGAGTATGTTCGCGTAATGTTCGATCGATATTTACCTAAAACTGACGTACGTCTTTTATTTCAGATTGCCATTTCACATTAACCATTTTTTTGCTTATTTGTAACTTTCAAATCCAATTTTAAATTAGAAAAGTATGTATGCCATCAAAAATCCCAAAAACCAAGTGGCAACAGCAGTTCTTCAGGGCCCCGCCGGTCATGTTATATGGCTCAATACGTAGCGGCGTGAACGAGCATTGCAAAGTTAGGTGCGTCGTGCTGGTCATTTTGACCCACCACGGCGATGAACGTGTTAAACCATTTTTCACGTAAACGCAAAAAAACTTTACAGAAATGAGATAGTTACAAAATAAAAGATTTAGTATATAATGTGCGTGACGAGTGAGGTACGAGCTCAGGGAAATGTTGAAATCAGTTGAAATCATTCTACATTGAAATCAAACTATGCTTTTCGTATTAAAATCGCGGACATTTGTTTTTCAAAGTAACCAACGTTTCCGGCCTTTGACAAGTCCCATGGTTACGGTTACATAGTAATATAATATCAGCACTAAGTACTAGAAAAGCCGACCTCAAAAGTTCGTGGACTTACATTCTTCCCTCCGCGTGCCACTTTTTGCGGTGGAATATTTTTCTCAAGTTGAAACGGGATTACTGCTGAGGTACCCTCTTTCCAACAAAAAAGAATCATCAAAATCTGTTCATAAGTTATCACGTAACATACATATGTGTGTTATGTTGTATAACAGGCAAGAAATAGACTTTCGTGATATCAACTTCAGGTACATATACATGTATAATCGAAATGTCGATTCATTTTTTTCTATTTCTAGCTTTCACAGTTCTGCCAATGTTACAATTGAATATTTTTTTTGACCTTAATAATTATCTTAGATCGAAATTCAAAATTGGTTTTCAAAATGTTATTTGACATTCTTAAGCTAGCGTCACAGTACAATTTACAAAAATGTAATTATGTTATAGAAGAATAGTAATTGTTTTAAGAAAAATAGTAACATTAATAAGAGCGATTCGTTCTGTGTACCGTTTAGGCTCTCGGGGTTTCTCTCAGAGAAAAGTTTAAGTAGACTGGTATCATGACTGTGGCAACACCGTACATTTACTCAAATATTTTCTATGTCCGTAAAAATATACATAATTTCGTTAAGAAAGAAGATATCCATAATATTAACCTTAGAGCTAAGTCCAAACTCATGGTACCACGATTTCTGTATACGTTTTTACAATAAGATTCCGGGGCATATATTAAGATATCATTTCCTAAGTTTAAATACTACATTAAAAATATTTTGATTGAAAAATCATATTACCAAATTGAAGACCAGGTTTTAGATAAAGATGTAAAGATGTATGGAAAGACGACATGGCTTCAAATTCCACACAAATTTCATTCAAAGTGTATTATCATTTAAATTTAACATAGCATTTAAGTTTATTTCAAAAGAGCAATCCCTAGAGTTTCTTGGATCAGCGTAGCGAACGAGCAGTTTCTTAAATGTGACGTTTCCAAGTATAAATTTATGTTACCTGTGGAATAAATGTTTCTTTGACTTTGACATCGACCTAAAGGAATAAAAATTAACTAACTATTCTCGACAGTCGTCTTCACACAAATAATAACATTCCGGTTGATATTCAAATTTTGCCGTTTATGAAGTTTAAAACTATAATGAAACAAAAACTTTATTACACAGGCTTCAAGCTTAAAGTATCTGCGTACTTGGATTACAAAAACACGTGGTCTATGATGTTGGAAATAAATATTGAAAATGATGTGTGTACAAACGGTTATTTACTAAGAGTTTCTCTCATTTTTCTCAGGATAATCTGCCTTGCGAATGAGCAGTCGAGTTTTATTCAATGTGATTCTTTGACTTTGATTTCAACTTTACCTGCAAAATTGTATTTCTTATACTAGTGTCAAATTTCGTTCATAGATTTTGTAATTTTTGAGGATGCCAAGAACCACTTCGTTCGCTGAGCTACAATCTTACCACAAACAGTACTGTATTACGTCGACAACAATTTTTCAAACATAACCCTCTATATGCCTAAGAGATAGTCCATCTGTAGACCTACCAACTTAAATTTTCAACCGAAGAAATGAAAACGCAACGTTAAACCCGTAAAAGCGAACATACAACAACTGCAAGTATGATATTGATGGTGAATATCAAATCAGCATCGTTATAAGAGAGGCGTGGACCATCGATCGTCTAATGTCTCCCTACGATTGTGTCTTATTGAGAAATGACACCTTTTGTTATTCGACACTTTCACTTTTATGAGCACTGAGTTGCAACTATAGCTACATACAGACGATTCCTCATTTCGATCAGTCGTCACGATAATTGTATCAATTCGTCGCTACACGCCTGCTGTCCAAATCGTTAACGACATAAACATACACTATCGAAGACGACGTTTCGATCAATCTGAATCTATAGATCGTGGCGACAAATCGTCGAGTACATGAAAGCCTATAGAGAAGATGTTATTATCGTCCCTTATAACACCTATAGACGAAAATGAACCATTTACATTACAACATAGAACATGGAACTCTAATCATACTGTGTGAAAGACAAATACGCGTAATCGCTTATCATTAGAAGTTTTTTTTTATAATATTAAGTAACGGGACGAACAAATCGTGTGCCTGATCGCAAAGATCAGAGGGGCATGTCACTGCGTCCGTCACCCTGAGACATAAGTTGTCAAGTCTCATGTGACTGTAATTTCACCAGCACCCTTATCCTTCTAAACCGGAACGCAACAATTACTGCTTGGCGGCAGAAATAGGTAAGGCCAAGTTATAAAAATACAAATAGGTTGTGGCCAAGCGTGAGTCTATCATGGATAAAACATTACGTCTATGATTTTTTTCCGTCAAAATAATAAGTTACATTCATTCGTGCTAAAACCTTAGTATGTATTTGGCGTGTATTTAAATGATCGTTTTAAATTTGCAAAAGAAGCAGACAAAAAAATCTAAGCGACCATCTTGTTTAACGATTGATCCTTTTTCTCTGAGACATAAAATAAATGAAATCAATCGATATTTTAATCTGTTCTGAGCTACGCAAGAAATGTTTGATTTCTACAAATTTAAACTTACTACTGATAGTTTTATGTTGGGCCTCAAAACTAAGACAAATGACCATTAAAAATAAAATTTAGATATTTGTTATTAAAACTAAGTAAATGTTGATTATATTTGTTTACTAATATTATATTAATTATAACATAATTTGACATGAGAACATGTTCAAAAACGCAAGCAAAATGACTTCTGGCACTCGCCGACCGCTGCCGCGTCACGCACGCTCGGTTCGTGCTACTTTTTCAAATACTAACCTAACCTACTAAATGGAGGGCGCAACTAAATAACTAAGATTTATTAGGAGATTAATATCAAAAGATATACAGGTTATAAATGTCATCAATCGTTAAAAGACCAATAACAAAATAAGACGATCAAATATTATTTTTGAATACCAAATATTTTAATATTCTTAAACATAATTATAGTGTTACCTTGAATGCAGTACATTTACAATTAATCCGTACTCCGATCAACTAATATGAACGGAACAATTAATATATATATCAAACATAAAAGAAAGTATTGTTTATTTAAAAAAGTGCACATTTACAAGAAATAGATCAATTATATCTTTGAGGGTCAAATAATGTTGCCCCGTTTAAAATTACTATAATAACGCTCATTACTTACAAGCGAATGTTGTTAAAGTTAGCTCAAATAGCCGTAAATAAATTTTCGACAAACAAGCACTATAAACGAATAAAATTATGTTCATAAAGCCTAGAAATTTATTTACAAAGCCTATTTACTTTGATTTTAATAGCTTTACAACGACAGTGAATCTCTCTTCCTACACTGGTAATAAAACTTTGTGAAACAGCAGTGAAACTTAATGCTATAATGTTGATATTAAAGTCACTTTTACTTGTTGATAGCCGATTGGTACTAAATAATAAAAACATAAATATCTATATTCATATTGGCGTATTTGAGTCGATTCTCTACCCACGAATCTTATGCCACCCATGCTTGAATGGTAATGAGAAGGGGCCAATCTTATCTACATATGTTATTATTACTATTACCTATATGATTGCCTGGTAGATTGCTACCTAGCAATAAAACGGCTTGTTGTACCCTGTCTTATACCTTTTATTCGTCTTTGCATTTTGGTCTTGTATATATTAGAGTACTACTAATTTCAATGGTAATTTGACCACCAAATTCGCAGAAAGCTTATTAAGTCTTCTTCTCTTTCGTATCACTCTTGACAGAGTGGTCGTGGTCACCACGGAGTACGTTTGTTAATGGCTGATGTGGCTTGCCTCACGACTTCTCGCCATCTCTCTTTGTTAGTGGACTCCCTAATTAAGTAGATATCCAGATAATATCAAAGTTAAAATTCTCAAAAAATCCAATATAAAGTGCGCACTCGTGTATTAACATGTATACACATACAAGCAAATTATTTCCAGAAATGTTTATTAAATATAATAGCGTGTTATGCGTAAAACATTTTGATAATGTGGATTATTATGTTACCGAAATATTCAATGGTTTCAATGCATTACTGTGTTCAGGTTCTGAAAAGTACGGATGTTGGTACACGGGACTTGTCAACTTATGTCTCAGGATGACGGGTACAGTGGCAAATCCCCTCAAATATTTGCGATTTCAAGCTCTGAGCGGTACTACAACTGTTACGAATAGACGAGTCGCCTACCACCAGGTGCACGACTTGTTCGTCCCGTCACTTGGTAAAATAAAATAAAAATGAATAAAAAATTTAAATTTTTTTCGAATATTTATTACAAATTTTATTTTTAACCTGTACATTTAAAACACACATTCTCTGCTTTTCGAGAGTATCAAAATTACAAAATAATTCCTTTTTCGACTTATTACTGAATTTTATTCATAAAATGCTAAATTTTATCGGGGTTAAGACACCGCGCTTTTCATTGGTTAAAATAACTACACTGCAACATTGGTACCGTCTACGATTTGTCAATTTGGCTCGGCAGACACGTCTCAAATTTTTTAAACCATCTTCCTAATGAATTAGATGCTTTTGAGATAGGTTGCTGTCCTAGAAAACCTGTACATGTAAAAAAACAATTGATCGTAGCGACGTCATCTATATTTCTATACAATGTTCTCTGTAGAATATGCATAGAAAAACTCAACCTTATACATAAAATAAAATTTAATTACCATCTCAAACAAATAAGCAGCAAATAATACAAATTCAGTTTGAAAGACTAGAAACTCAACGTAAAACATACTCAATATCTGCAACATTCAATTATCAATCCCCGTAGTACTGCCCCTTAATGATCAACTTTACTGTAATGATATGGTACCTCTCGTCATGCATAGGCCCACTAATCACACAGCACGAATGAGTCTCTTTTACAATCTGTTTCAAGTACATTGACGCTTTTTATAAGGATGAACTTTTATCTATCGAATAAAATACTCAGTGAAAATAAATTTCACATAGAAGTTTCCTCCTCCATGGTCACAGGTTGAGTGGTAACCGGCAATTGACAGCATTAAAACGAGACATAAATCAGCATCTGTATATTGAGAGAAGATTAAAGAACCATATCGTAAAAATATTAAAGAAAAAGCTATTAAAGTTCTGGAAGTTTACAGAGAAAACAATAATTATATTTAAAAAAAGAACATTTCGAGTTCTTAGGTTTTCGCGATTGTTACACATAGGAAATGAAACTATTTTTCCGGATTTAAATCGCGTATATTTGTTTTTTCAAACAAACCGACGTTTCGGGCCCTTTACAGGTCCCATGGTCACGGTTGACAGTCAACAAATATACGCGATTTAAATCCAGAAAAATAGTTGCATTTCCTAAAGAACATTTTATTCCGTTTTGAAACACTATAATTATCTTTCGAAAGAGACAATGCTTGAAAAGAAATAGGCGAAACTGATTTAAACAAAAGACGTTCTGCGAACTGAAGCAACGATATACATTGCGTTTTTTTACAGGATTGCTTTGTAAGTCTCAAAAGAGAGGACGCAATGGGTGAAATAGATTTGTAAGAGAAAGGTGCTGTTTTCCAAGGGCCATAGTACTGTCGCTGCAGGCAAATCCGAGCGGAACTAATAGTGATCGGACACAATGCGTCGTTATTGCTTTCTGTGAGATGCAATCTCAGAATACGACTATAGAGGAAGAGATTTATTTGAAGTTTCAGACAATGAGAGTATATTTGTGGCGATTCATATGCGAAGTTATATTTGTGAATTATATTTACCGTGTCTCGGTATACGGGAATTTTATTAGCAGTAGATCTCCTTGAGAAAGAGTTCGTCCAGGGTAGTACTGCCATCATGTCTGTTTCCGCCGCCAAGCAGAATATGAGCATTACTGCATTCCGGTTTCGAAGAGAAAGGGTGCTGATGAAAATACAGACACTTTTGGATTTGTCAACTTTTTGTCTCAGGATGACGGCGCAGTAACAGTGCCTAGTAGATCTTTGAGGTTAATTATTAGTTACTTCGGTTCATAGATGGATTTAATTCCGCCTTCCCCTTTTATGTTATGAATATCCAAGGAATCTCACGAAGCGTTACGCTTCCTCATTTTTTTTGTGAGACCAAGTGACGGGTCGTACAAGTCGCCTACCTGGTGGTAAGTGACACGCCTATCAAAGTCAAAGTCAAAGTCAAAGTCAAAGATTATTTATTCCATAGGTAAAATAAATTTACACTTGCAATCGTCACATTTAAGCTACTGCTCGTTCACTACGCTGACCTCCCTGAGAAGAACGAGCAAGAAACTCTAGGGATTGCTCTTTTCAAATAAACTTAAATGCTATGGAATACACTTTGAATCAAATTTGTGTGGATTCTGGAGCCATGTCGTCTTTACGTACATCTTTATCTAACACGTAGTCTTCAATTTTGTAATATGATTTTTCGATCAAAATATTTTTAAAGTAGTTTTTAAACTTAGGAAATGATAAACTTAATATATGCTCCGGAATCTTATTGTAAAAACGTATACAGTTCCCCATAAAAGAGTTGTTTACCTTGGTTAAACGAAATCATGGTACCATGAGTTTGAACTTAACTCTAAGGTTAATATTATGGATATCTTCTTTATTTCTTGGATGCGATATCCATAACAGTTGCAGTACCACTCAGTGCCTTAAATCACAAAGATCTGAGAGACACTGCCACTGGACCCGTCTCCTTGAGACATAAGTTGACAAGTCCCATGTGCCTGTAATTCCACCAGTACCGTTACCCTTCATAACAAGAACGCAGTAATGCTCACATACTGCTTGGCGGCGGAAATAGGTAAGATGACAGTACTTCTTACCTGCAGACTTTCCCTGACTGCTATAACTTGGGCCTATTCAAGGCGAGAGTGAATAAGCATGGTTTATGTGTGTATCGCCTTCATTATCGACCTCATGGTCACTTTCCATCAGGTGCGATAGCAAATTCGCATCTATTCCTCGTCACTTGATATGATAAAAAAAGTTACTTTGAATCTTACCAAAGAATTGAAACTTTTTTCTAAGTTTAAATTAAAGATTCTGTGATAATGGCGAACTTACTATTGTTATCAAAGTAATAGTAATAACATTTCTTATTTATTCGCAATTCTAGTTTCTCTACGGTTTTTTTCTTCTTATAGCAACGTTGTCTACCCCAGATTGGGGGACAATTTTATCATTATCATGTTTAATGATATGGACGAAATTTTAGGAGTATGCTGATGGGGTATCCGCGATGAACGACATGATGTCGTCGCACAACTTTCACACTTATTTTACAATAAAATCTACTATCTATTAATCAATTGAACACAGAAATATTAAACATCACGAGCTAATTCTTCTCACTACAAAAGTCACACTAACGTCTTCGACATAATTTTTCCCAAAAAAAAAACTTTTGAGTAATATTATAATTTGTGGTGCCAAATCAACAAAATTTCACAACCATACTGAATTTTAGCAATTTCATAAGTAAAACTAAACAAAACGAAAAAAAATCGGAAAATATCGCGTGTCTAAAATATACTTATTCTAACAATTAGATAGATAGATAACAGAAACAAAACAATTACACACTACACAAAGCATAACACAAAATCACATAGAAGGTACTTTATTAATTTAATACACATTTATATCAAACACATACATACCGTGACGACTGTTAACAAAATTGTATGTATGACTACATAAATACTCATAGACCATGAAAAGTTAAACAGAGCTGGTTTTCTGCCAGTACCAATTATTTTCGACTTAAAACCTAAACCCCAAATCTCTCGTGAACACCAATCAGAACTCAATTTTTATCACAAAAGTACGAATAATAAAATCCAATACTTTATTATAAACCAGAATTAAAGAGGTACAAAAAACAAATAACACAGTGAAAGTGGCAACAAACTTAAACAATAGACGTGCGTAATAAATAACATATGTAACAAAATCACATAACAGGCAACAACTCATATTAGTTCCGTCACGCGCCGCTAGATGGCATTGGCATCGAAATCGCAAATTCTGCATCGCGGTGTTAAGATTTTCCTTCGCGGAATGACTACTGGCGGTGATGCGAAAATGAGTGTAATCCAACTTACGACGCATCTAGCTCTGCTTCCTTGCTTGGAACTCTGCTTTAGATCGTTACTGTTGAACCTACTGCACTGTGCTACGCTACTAGCGCTGCTTCCTAATTGGAACTGCGCTTTAGAACGTAACACGTAGTTGTTGCACCCTGAGCCGCTTCCTAATTGGAACGTGCGTACGGGTCCTCGACTACGTGCCGATTAGGGGGAGTCCTTTCCCACTATACCACCGACGTTGTACATACTGTATATGTTGTAAATTAAAACCATCATATTGGAAAAACCAGGTTTCCCTCTGTCACCCCAATAAGAACTTACTACACATACAAATTGTGATTCTTGCAACATAGCTTCACAAATTATTCGACAAAATATTGGTGGTTTTATTATTTTAGAAATTATAGGAAGAAAATGTACAATAACATTTTTGTAATAAATTATATATCAATTACGTATTCACTTGAGAAGACTTGGAAGAGCAATGAATGAATCCTCAAATATCACTGCATTCTAAACAGAAGTCTAGCTTCCATAATTGCAGTCTGATATTATTGAGTAAATTGGTACGACATTGATAAAATGGCTTATTTCACATTGCTTCTATATTATAGCAATAAAAAACATTTAGAATTTACAAATACTAATTTATATTAATTCAAAATTAAATTAATTGTGCAGACCACATGTGAAATTTCTTTAATATTTACACACCTACGCGCATAGATTAAATACAGTGTATCTAACATTACGTGGGTTCGAATCCGGGCTTGCACCTCTGAGTTTTTGGAATTTATATGCGAAAGTTAATTTGAAATTTACCATGAGCTTTTCGGTAAAGAAAAACATTGTGAGGAATAATAATAATAATAATAACGCACACGCTCACCGCGGGAAACCTGTATCGCGGATGCCATGGACATACCCATAAACAACGACTAATTACACCGAAACTTACGAGAGAAATAAATGTAGGCCATACAAATATTTCACTCGACCCAGGTATCGAGCCCGGGACCTCTACGTGGCAGTCCAGCTTGGTAATTTTTTACAATAAGATTTTTTTACAATAAGATTCCGGAGTATATATTAGGATAATCATTTCCTAACTTTAAAACTTACATTAAAAGTATTGTAATTGAAAAGTCATATTACAAAATTGAAGAGTATTTGTTAGATAAAGATGTACGGAAAGACAACATGAATCTTGATTCCACACAATTATGATTCAAAGTGCATTCCGTAGCATATAAGTTTATTTGAAAAGAGCAATCACTAGAGTTTCTTGCTCGTTCTTCTCAGGGAGGTCAGCGTAGTGAACGAGCAGTAGGTTAAAAAAATGACGTTTTCAAGTGTAAAAATTTTATCTATGGAATAAATGATTAAATAAACAAATATTGAATAAATGGCTTTGACTTTGACTTTGAAATAAAATAAAATAATAATAATAAAAAATCTGTTCAAGTTAAAATAAAAGAAAAATGTCCAAAGGGTCCATGACTCAGCATCTGAGGACTATGCTAAACAGATGACGGAGGATTCTGATCGACTTTATAGTTGCAAACGTTAAAAACATTTTCGCAAAGCAATGTCAAACGTATCTAACAAAATCTAATTTTAACAACAAAGCACATTTTCTAAGCACTACTTACACTATAAAAATCAATTACGAGTAAAGAGACGAAGCTAAAAATCGAGTAAAACGTGTTACAGACGTAAGTGTGAATCGACCTTGATAATGAAACTCGATCGAAAGACTAGAAACGAAAGTGAATCGAAACTTTTCCCCAACAGTTATGACGGATTACTTAACCAATTCCGACGAAATTTCGATTAGATGTACAATATTTCGAATATTTACCTTGTATTTTGTGTCTCCGTTCACTAGTAATAATTAGGAAAAGTCTAAATCCCATTCTGGCTTTTTTAAATATAAGGTTGACTATATAATGTAATAAACAATTGACATTCTAAAACTGCGCGTAGTAAATAATTTATTTCACTTCATTGTCTTATGTAGCGGGGAGTACAGTGCATCATTTAATCCTAAGGGAGTAAAAAGGCCAGGAACCGGAGAAAAGGCAACAAAAAGGTGGGATGACGATGTATGGAGGTCACATCGTCACTATATTTGCTATTCTGCGAAAATCTAGTTGCAATGGCAGTTGAGTCACAATTCAGTACAAGTGGAATGGCAATCGCTAACGGTTGATGTTGACTTACTGAAACTACCATGAAAATTACTATGCATATCTTGATTTTTATCATGTTTTATCAGCAATTTAGTCATCAAATTAAATGTATATAATATTAATATACCACGCCATAGATTCCTAAACTTTAAATCACAAAAAAGAATTGACAACACGACTTTTTGAACATAACACGAAAAAAGGAATAAAAATTATATAGATCGCACATGACAACTAACATAGTATTAATATTACCTATTTAGTGTCAAAGCGACAGTGTTGTCCTGTCACTTTGAAATTAAATCGTATTTGAATAACACATCCGCTCACGCGATACATGCAGCCGTAGATGCATACCACACCTAGTGGTGCCGGTAATGATTTTATACCGATTTATCAGATATCGAAGTTATAACAGGCAAAAGAACTAATATTAATTGCTATTTCGGTAACTACTCTAGCAAACCATAAAGTTTTTAATGCCTGAGTCTGTCATTTAAAAAAAGAAACAACTTCAAAAATACGTCACGACAATCGTGTGTGTTATTTTTTTGGGCTGGTGATTTCGGTGTTTATTTATTTAAAACATACCGTAAGTAGCGTTTTTTAAGTTTACCCTGAATATAAATATTTATAAACTATACGGATATATAAGGAGTCATTTCACGGCAAACGTTAGAACCACTCAAACGGAATATTATCATATTTATCCAAGTACACCAAAAATCTGTCAACGAGCAATGGAACGCAGCATACTTGGTGTGAAACGGACCGAGCGAATTCGGAACACGATACTGCGCTCCCAAACTCAGATTGCAGATGAAACACAAAAAGCTGCGAAGCTGAAATGGACTTGGGCTGGTCATGTCTGCCGCATGCCTGAAGACCTGTGGACCAAGGTAACCACCCAGTGGAGCCCCAAAAGCGTAAGGCGCCGCGGCAGACCGAGAAAGCAATGGCGTGACGAACTGGACGCCTACGACAAGGCTTGGGTCCAGTTAGCTCAAGGTCGGGATGCGTGGAAGGATCAGGAGGAAGCCTTCGCCCAGCAGTGAGACACATCAGGCTAAATGTAATGTAACTATGTTAGTTGTCATGTGTAGTGTAGTTTATGTAGATAATTCAGGTTTTTTTTTCAAACGCGGTAGCACGCCCTGGACGGCATCAACGCACCTCAATTGCTTCCGAGGCCCCTACCGCCTTGGACTCTTCAGCGCCCACTGGGGGGGCTGTAGGGAAACTATGCACTTCGCCATTGACGTGCTTTCGACTCGCCATTGAAGAGCAGAATACCAAAAAATTGCAATTGAATAGTAGCTCGATGGCTAGCCACTGACAAGCAACTAACTACCCTTAACTTTGAATAGAATACCAACGTACAAAATCCTGCCTTTGACACTCTATGGACTCTCAACTAAGATGATTTAAACTTAGAAGACTTGGAGGTCCAGGATTACAATCAATAGCATATCTCAACACTCACTTGAGTTACAAATTGTAATAAAGCTAATTGCTTTCCTTGGCGTCTATCACAATAGCCTCTCTCCCAATGATAGGTTACCGAGAAATCTATCAGTTAGTGTTACATTGTATATTATTATTGAAGAATAAGCCCTTCTTTTCAATTATTGGACGGGATAGTGATTATTATAGAAACGTTTATATTGCGAGTTTTTTTTTTATTTTGTACGGCTACTAGTTTGTTCTATAATGTTTGAAAGTCAGCGATATTAATAAGCATTTAGTGATTGTAGTAATTAAGGTCTATTGGAAATCAGACTATTTTTTCAGATCTAAAGTCGCGTATATTTGTTTTTCAAAGAAACTTACGTTTACGACCTACGACCTTGAGCTGTTTAAAAAAACCTACGTATGAAATAATGTGTAATCATCGCGAAAACATCAACTCAAACGCACAATAATTAAATAAAAATTATGCACGTATCGTCGGCTAAATTCTTAAACCCCGTTCCTCTAGACTTTTAACTAGGCACAAAAAAGAATTACTAAAAATAATTATTTATGACAATGTATGGTTGTTCCTTTATTTTATAACTAAAAAAGCGTCTAGAAATTATAGTTTTAGCTATAACATCGGGCAATATTGCGCTTGAAGAGTAAAAAAGGGTTTTCGTCCAAAAACTGAGTTACGAGCTTTCAAATTTAGCCGACTTCAATAAAAGGAAGACGTTCACAATTCGACTGTTTTTTTTTATGTGGACCGATTTTGAGGATTCTTTTTTGTTGTAGAAATAGTCCACCTCCATAAATATACCACCTCTAAGGGTGGCAGACTAGGGGATGAATGACTTTTGTGGTTTTTTAGTACTCTGTACAGATTCTGTTATACATTTCGTGGTTGGCACTAAATACGACAAAATCTAATTTAATACGAAAATCAATATAATTATTTTTATGACTTTCACATAAAATGTTACTTTTTGGATATCTTTATCCAATGGCGTGATATGCACAGTAAAAAATCTTATACCCTAAGTTATACTCTTCGCTTATTGAAGCAAACCCAATTGATGGAGTTTTTTTAAAGCGATTTATTCCGCGATAAGATTGCAATGGTACTCAAAGAAATTTCACATGCATAACTTATGCTACTTCAAGGCTGAAGCCATATTAGATAACACGATTCGTTTCTCGAAACTGTTTATTGCTTATTACGACAACATATACAATATTATCGCACCATTGGAACTCGCACCTTGGATCTTTAGGGCAAAAATAATCATTTAAGATGCCCCTCATAGTTTACGAAACATTATACATTTGAAACAAGAGTTGTTTTAATCAGTTTAAAGTAATTCAACAGGTCATAATGCAAACCCAAAAAAACGTACAGTCAAATACAGCAATGATGTGTTGTCAAGTTGCATGTTCTTATTGTCTTATGATATTATATTTCTGAGAAATTCTATCATGCTTGTTACACCTTACCTCTTTAAAGGCTTACTATCTTCTACTTTGCCCTTTTGACAATACTATCTATCTACAAATGTATAACACAACCGATTCAACTATATGTTCCGTATTTTTTATTAACGAATAAAACTGTATTTAAATTCCTTTCGAAAAAAATACTGAATAT
This sequence comes from Hyposmocoma kahamanoa, assembly GCF_003589595.1. NCBI lineage: Eukaryota > Metazoa > Arthropoda > Insecta > Lepidoptera > Cosmopterigidae > Hyposmocoma > Hyposmocoma kahamanoa. The sequence continues at coordinate 2,955,560 of NW_020654748.1, forward strand.
TTTGAATGCATTTGGATTATATTTTATTGGATTGCAAGAACCCTGTATCTAATGATGAACATTTTGTTGGACACATCTATTTGGGCAGGCATCATTGCAAGTCAACCGTGAACATATCAAATTATCCAGACCCTTACATGCGTGACCTGCTTCATTTTAGGTCAGTATAGTGTTAATAGAGAAACAAAGAAAGGTTATAATTGACCCTTTAGTTTACCTACGAATGTGATGCAAGAATAGGAAATATCAAACACAAAGTATATTGTAGTATTTTTAAAGGACTTACCAATAAATATCATTAGTTCTTTACATTTACGTATGAAATTAATGAATGATATGGATTGATAAACTCAAAAGTTTCAAAAAATTATCCAAATATCAGAGACATTATGAAAATCACTTAAAATAAACTGAAAAAAAGTTAAAGTCAAGCTATTTTGGAACGTAAGTAAAAGCGTTATTAGAAACAAAAAGTGTAACAAAAAACAAAAACTTTAAATGAATATCGAAATGCAACCAAAGCTTTGTACTTGCAAATTGAACCTTTTCGCAATAAATTAAACAAAGGCTACTTCATAATCTGATTTCAATTGAATGGATCCAGATCGATGGATTGATGACAGCTGTAATGAAACGAAGTTGTGTCGAAACTTGTTAACGCAATTGTGGTTTTGAAGCTTGGTTGCAGAGATAAAGCAGTTAGTGTGGGACGTTCGACTAAGACGTTATAGCATCATAGACTCACCACGCGTTTAGACATCGTTCATGCTGATCTAAAAGCAGGCCACGTCGATAGTACCCTTTAGCAGCTATGGCGCTCCTTGTGAAAGAGTTCGTCCAGGGAAGTACTGCCACCTTACCTATTTCCACTGAGTTCCGGTTTTGGACGATAAGGGTGCAGTTGAAATTATAGACACTTGGGACTTTTTTGTTATGTCCTTGGGTGACGAGCGCACTGGCAGTGCCCCTTAGGTCGCTTCGTAAGATTCCTAATCTTCGACTTCATTTTAGAGGGGTATATGCCTCTTAAAGTTAAAAATAAAATATTGTATGAGTAGCTACACGATATATTCAAGCATAGACATTAATCAAAAACATGAAACAATAAAGTTTCCTCGATAGATAACAATCACGAAATGACCTCTAATTTTCACATTTTTCGATTTATCCTCGAAAGACTACAGGTTATTAGGACAAAAATTAGATAATTAATTATATTTATGCATGATCGACAACTGTCACTACGGATTTTTTTTTAATCCCTTTAGATTTAGAGTTATTCCGCTAAAACGAATTTGGTACTTTTAATGCGCAAAATTCAACATCTCCTGTCGCATGTCACGCGAACTTCAGGCATATATTTGTTTCACAAATTTGGGCGGAGCCAACGTCAAAACTTTTTTGGCATGAGAGCTCTTATATTTGTAAGTCAGGAGCCGACATTACCCGTAACCTACGAAATCGCGCCCTTCCCTAAAATACCCATATCTGCAAAATGACAAATTTTCAAGAAACGGACTAAAATATTCCACGAAGTAAATTGGTTGATAACTTTATAAAGCTTAAATAGGAGAGTTTTAAAATTTTACATATACATAATTTGTTTTTAAGTATATAGTAAATAAAACAACGCATTTATTTATCCACATAACACAAACAAATTCGTAAACAATTAAAACAAAAGAACAGAAATGTGAACAAAAAGGATGAAGACTTAGCATTACTGATTTTCAGGCTTCACCTATAAGCTATTCGCTGCATCAGACCGGCAAGCGGAGTGTATACTAAACATCAAGCAATTAAATCCGCTAGCAACACTAAAAATATAAAATTTTGGATTTTTTTAAATAGAATTTTTAAATTTTTATACAATTTACGTATAACTGTGTTGGACTACAGACAGCCTCTATTATCTTTTATTTTTATAGCTTTCATGTGACGCAAGCATTTAACGTATGATTGCATGTAATATAGTCATATTTACACCGAGCGTGTGAATTTACCTTCGCTACGGTATGTTCATCAATAGACAACGGAAAATTCATTACCAGCACTTACAATCAAACCGAAAAGTGGTCTTAATGCCGTCGAATTAATGTCATTGCCGTCTTCTACTCAATAGAGACACTTTGACGGGTAGTGAAGAGACAATCGTACTGGCCTTCGAATAGATTCATCGAATCTCTGCAATCGAGATCAGGGTAAAAACATCGATTCACAGTTAATCGACCACCTCTAATAAGTGTTACGCTTTAATCCACTTGTATTGTTACTTGTTAAAAAGTCAATTAACGTCGGAAAGAATTTATTTTGAACTTCCTCAATGGTGTCTAACCTTGAGTATTTTAATTAAGCAACATGATAAAACCTATCTTGACATATATTACTTCGATCTCCAGGCCTATACTCTTTTTTCAGTATTTTTTTTTGTTAAATCATCATGTCTGCGTTTCATATGTTTGTTTGGTTAACAACTGATAAAGAATTTACCTAAATATACCTTGGAAAATATCTAACTAACTACAGTCTAACACTTTGTTTTGGACGTCATATGTAATGTCCCTTGGTGTGCAATAAAAAATATTAATTGTATTGTATTGTTATCTACGTCATACTCTCCAGTTAAATTATACACAATATTTTTTTTAATCCCGCACTAGGAAAACCCTGTGTCGCGAGTGCCATGGACACGTACATAGACAACAAATTACACGCAAACTCACGAGAGAACCATTACCAGCTTGGTAACCGTCCGGCCACGGAGGCAGTTCTATATTAAATTCCCTGCATGATGTTCATAAAGCCAATTTCACCAAATAACGCTCAGAGAAAGCAGAACAATTTGAATCGTCACTTCTCTTACAATGTTTGTATTATTAACTCAGTCTGTATGTATGACCTTCCTCACATAAAGGTTCATACAATTTTGAATGACCTTGTGGTGCATTAAGGCTCATTCAATATGGGAGGCTGTTAAGAATAGAGTAAATATTAGACAGAAACCATCTGTTTAAGTCATTTGGATTGATGTCGAGGTCAAATTTGTACAACGAGAATGCGGTTATTTTTCCTTTTAAATTGCGAAGAGTTTCACTTACTATACGTTAATAAAAAGGTTCCAAGTGAAGTTGAATGACAGACGTTTTTTTCCGTTTCTCTCTTTTGCTTAATGTACATTCAGTCACATATCTGACTCTACAAGTAATTACTTAGTAAACTACTTTCCGGCGGAATTCAATTTTTGACATGGACTTAAGCGGCTTTTGTAACTGTAACGGTGACCTAGTTAAGTTTTATTAAGGTTGAAAAATTGTTCAGATTAACCTTTGAGTTTTTGTTATTATTGTTGCTAAGATATTATTCACTGGTTATAAATATTTATTATTTAGTTTATATGTTTGTGTTGTTGTGCGCCTGGTGGTAAGCGACACGCCTATCCATAACTGTTGCAGTCTTAGAGCTTCGCAAAAATCTCAGGGGCACTGCCACTGCTCTCGTCACCCTAATACATAAGTTGATAAGTCTCAACTGCCTGTTATTTCACCAGCACCCGCAAAACCGGAACGCAGTAATGCTCACATTACTGCTTCGCGGCAGAAATAGGTAAGGTGGCAGTACTTCCCCGGGCGCTCCACTGCTGCTAACTCCAATATCCAACTAATAACTTTAACATGTATAGTATGCTTCTATAAATAAATAAATAACGATAACATTGGAGATTCGGGTGCACCGAAAGGCGTCTCCTGCATTCCTACCATTCCTTGCCTGTACGTCTGGTGCACCCTAGGCAACAATCGGTAAGATCCTTACGCCAGTTGACGCAAGCATCGATGTTCCATCGGTACGATAAAAAGAAGAAGTAGATTGTCGAATGTTTTTTGACCGCGTAACCTTTTATAGGTCCGTAACAGTTTTATTTTTAAATTTTAAATTTTGAAGTCATTCGTGTTTAACGGAAATAAGCGGGTGTATTAATGAGAACCTTTTTAGCTCAGTAACATAGCAATTTTAACTTTATTTCTAATTCGTTAAAGTAATATTTTGATTGATTAGTTGAGTACGGTTGCAATGTTTTGTAATCATCTTGTATATTTTCCAGAAAAACATACGATATTTCAAGTATAGAATGTTGCTGTCACTGGTGGGCTCGGGTCTCCTTTCAGGCGAGTGTTTAAGCCATGGTCAGCCACGCCTAATGTGGGTTGCGGACTTCGCAGGTTCTTCTTTGATGTGTAGGTTTCTATCACGATGTTGTCTTCATCCAAAAGCTCATACTAAATTTCAAATTAAATTACGCACGTAGATTCCGAAGTTGCGAGCGCGGATTCGAACCCACGGCCATCTGTTTAATAAATAAACTATTCAGTTATTGAAAACAGTATATTAACTAGCTTTTCCTAATAGCTTATCTCAGCCACATACAAACCAACTATATGTAATCAAGTTTCTTAAAATGATTTGTAAGCAAATAGGCATTGTTAACAAGCAACTCACGGCTCAAAGAGCAGCCATTGCAAATTAATAAACTATTGGTGAGTTTCCGTCCGATTGGAGAAAGTATTGCTATTAAATAACTTAAATTTCTTGCGTTTTTTGGTTGCTTTGGTCATGCGCAGTTTTCGAATCTCGTATAGAGATAGCTTAGCCGATTTAGAAATTGGAAACTTGGATTTTCTACAATTTGTAACTGTCATGGAGTTCAGATGAAGTTAAGCTGCATTCCATTATTAAATGCAACGTTCCATTTCCGCGTCATGTTGGAAACTATAAATCGATAGTTATTAGCGGCCCAGAACATACTAAGTATATGTAGGTAGCTCGATTACCACTGACATTTAGGTAATTGTTCTCCCAGAAAGAACAGTCCCGTATCGTTCTACATAAGTTTTGTATAGAATAGAATAAAATAGACATTAATTGCAACGCTACAACACATAATTCCAAAAAAAACAAAAATTGATAACACAGACAAAGAAAAGAAAATAAAAAGAATTAATAAACGAAATAAAGAATACAATAATGAAGAGTAACACGTCGGTTCGCTCATTGCTCCGTTCAAGTAAAAATAACTCTGTTTAGGGCTTACTGTCAGTCAAAGTGAAAGTCAAAGTTTATATTTGCAAGAATACACAAAAACACATGTTTTTCAAGACCTTATAAAAACGTAATAGTAACAGTATTCAACCTGCATTCAGGTATGCAAATTATTTAAGTTAAAATTAAATTACATATGTCATAAAATAAAACTAAAAATTAATCAGTCCTAAATTCTAAATATTCTTTTACAGTATAAAAACAGTGGTCCATTAGCCAAGATGCTAAAGTTTTTTTTAATTCGTGTCCCCTTAAATGTTTTATGTGGTTTGACAAATGGTTATATATTTTAATTGACATATTAAACGAATTTCTTTCATATATGATTTTAAAGCAAGGAGGTTGACACAAAAGATTCATTCTTTTAGCTCTCAATAGTCGCTGTAATACTTCAGCGCGTTTTTTAAAGAGGTGTGGGCTAGAGATATCTGCTCGCTTGTAGATAACCACAAGCGAGCAGATATCTCTAATGTACATGCAGGCAAGAGGCATTTAGCTTTTTAAAAAGTGGCTTGCAGGTGTCATCCTTTTTAGCTCCACAGATAGGCATTCAGGCAGGTTCAGACAGGCGTTCTACACTAGTCAGTTGTGGTACCATTACACTAAGCGAGCTTTTGATAGACTCAGAGCTCACTACAATAATGCATTTCGCGCTATGCTGCGGCTGCCCTGGCGGTGTAGTGCGTCTGGCATGTTTGCCGTGAATAGAGTAGACGACTTTTTCGCCATAATACGGAAGAGATATTGGCCTTTTCTTGTGAGAGTGAGCGATTCGATTAATATAATTATAAGACCAGTATGCGATGCGTGCTACTTTGTAAGTGACCACTCCATTGTTTAAAGTTAAATAAATTAATTATTGTTATACTATTATTTCTAATGTGAATTCAATTCAATTTGATGTAATTCTTAATTATTTACTACATTAATAATTATAATTATTAATGATTTGAATCGTCTTGCCGCATGGTCAGGTAATAACTCTCTTGTGCTGAACCCTACTAAGTCCAAATTCATGATAATGGGATCCAGAAAACAGATTCAGGATATAGAGTCACGTTCACCCCAGGTAAAAGTGTTGAATGGATCTATTGAGTTAGTGTCGGAGGTTCAAAATTTGGGTGTCACTATGGACAATCGTCTGCGCTTTGAGCGGCACGTAGCCAAAGTTGTACAGAATTGTCTTTATAGATTAAAGGTCATGTATAACATTCGTAACTTGTTAATTCTGGACTTGCGGGTTCACTTATGCGAATCTCTTATACTTTCTAAACTTAATTACTGTCTCACTGCCTTTGGTCCGTGTCTGTTGGCAAGAACGCACAGACTACTGCAACGAGTGCAAAATTCATGTGCACGATTCTGCTTCTTAATACCACCTCGGAGCCACGTGACACCCTTCCTGAATAAGTCGAACATGCTGGCAATAGGTGGACGCCTTAAATTGTATTTGGCTGGGCTGTTATTTGATGTTGTTCAGTCTCACGTACCTGACTATTTGTACGAGAAACTCACTTGGTCATCCACGGCAAACTCTCGTTTTAGGTCAAGGTCGACAAGGCTATTTCTGCTTGCAACCCCCCGGCATGGTACCGCTGCATTTAGAGGGAGCTTCCGTTACTTAGCCACTAGTTGTTGGAACAATATTCCTCCTCCTATCCGTAACAGTGTCTCAAAAAAAACGTTTAAGCTAAAGCTGCGGGAGCATCTGTTAAATTTGCAAAAAATTGGGGATATGAGTGGCTAGGGTATTTGCGGTTGTCTCTTGTGTGTCCACGTACAGGGTCGGGAGCGCGTCATGCTTGACATTTAAGATTTAAGATTTAATTTCAACTCTGTGCCGCTTGCGATAGGAACGGTCCAAGGTCCAAGGTTTGTTATGCTCTTGGCTGTACCTCGTTTCAGGACTGCAAATAGTGTATTATGTGTGGAGGTTGGGAGGAAGAAGATTGAAAATTAATAATTTAAAAATTAAATCAGATTTTTGTTGGATTGCGAGTGGCGTCTCTATCCTATAGGGTCCTGGCAGAATACCAGTGTCGCAGGCAGCCGCGTCATTTATGCTGAGCCAGCGCCTTTTTCACTGCCATGACTTCCAAGTGTAATATTAGTAGATAAGAATATCATTATTGTTATATACATATAAGTTAATGCCTATATCATGTACCTGATGTCATGGTGGTGAATAAAGCTTTTATCTATCTATCTATCTATCTATCTAATATTCGGTAAATAAAATTCAATTTAATTCCTGGAAATCTTGGAAAAATGCATTAGGTAGGATAGAGGCTGCACGCCAAAGCGTCGGAGATGGGCACACGGCTCTCAAATAAAAGTTGTCAAGTTGTTTAATCAGGTTCTACCGGAACCAAAAATTTTTTTAATATGGCAAGTTCAAGATGGCCGCCATTAACAACTGACTTTTCTAAATCTTCGCAGCTGTCAATGATATACGAGAGGATTCATCGTGCGATCATACCAACTACCCTCACATATAACTACACTGGAGCAGTCAATAACCCTGCTCCCTCCCACCCAAATTCAAGAAATAAGTATTACGTAGTTTATTTTATTATTTCACTTCCCAACGCACACGTCCGTCACTAATTCGGCTAGGGTCCATTGAAAACCAGCGTCACGGCTATTCTTGGCTGTGGATATAGCTGGATGAGATCCTTTTGCATATGCCACAGCTGCACATGTATCAGTATAGTTTTAAGTTAATAGTAAGAGCAGTTGTTTAAATTAATAAAATAGTATAGAATAGAATTCATTTATTGTTTGAATGTGGTGAACACTGAAGTCTTATGAACATAATTACATTCCTCACAATCTTCCCGCTACGGGCGTACAATGTTTAAGGTACAAATTAATTATGAAATTTAAATAAACCTGTACATAAATCTCATTAATTCATTATTACATTAATTTCATTTATATTTGTTCATATTGCTTATAACCATTGACTTACAAATAAATGGACGACGGGTCTAATACAAAAACCACGAAAAAAATGTCCCAAGTCAACCTATTTAAACGTAGTGACATGTAAAGGAATATGAAAAAGCTAAAACGTTGAATTTAAATTGTAATGTCATCGCAGTACTGTCTAATTCTGCTTGCTTCGCTGTCAGTCGAACAAACGAAGACTAAAGCGTGAATGACGCTCTGTATACGATATTTTAACGCCCTATAAGTTCGGACACTTTTTAGCGCGGACCCGACGAATTGTAAGTCAATGCTTATAACCATATTTATTCAAACGGTTACAACGCAGTTATACACGCAGGGTCGGGAGAAATATTTGTATGGCCTACATTTATATCTCTCGTGAGTTTGGGTGTAATTTGTGGCTGCCTACTTACGTGTGTGTACATGCACCCGCGTTACAGGGTTTCCCCAGTGCGGGGTTATAAGTAAAAAAAAATCAAAAAATCATTTTAACTGTGAAAACTATTTTTAATTAGCCACATCTTTAAAGTTTTGTCAAAAGTCGTACTATCTGACATTTTTATGTCATCTGGCAAGTAATTATATACACGAATGGCCGTAGAGCAAACACTTCTAAATCAAAATGTTTGCTACGATGTCTTTTTGTTTTTTTTTTGTTTTTATTTACATTACTTTTTTGGGTTTTTTTTTAATATTGTGGCGTTGCAATAAATTGTTTCTATTTCTATTCTATTTGTTATTCAACTGCCTCCGTGGCCGACGGTTACCATACTGGACTGCCACGCAAAGGTCATGGGTTCGACTCCCGGATCGAGAGAAATATTTATACGGCCTACATTTATTTCTCTCGTGAGTTTGGATGTAATTTGTGATTGTCTATATGTGTGTCCATGCCACCCGCAATACAGACTTGCCCTAGTGCGAGACTATGAGTGTGGTTAATAAACTGCGGGTGTAAGATAAGATTATTTCCCAGGGTGTTGTCTAAAATAGAAATACACCTGTAATGCCATTACAAGGACCTAGACCTCAGCACCTTTGCATGTTTAGATAGAAATCAGCACACGATTGCCAATACTCAAGTTAAAAAATCATTAAATATTGACAGTCAAAGTAATTTCGCATAATTTATCGACAGATAATTACCATTGTAAATATTAAACTCATCCATAAAGTCAAGGTGCTACAATAAATAAATGTATGTATGAAAGTTTGTTTGTTATGAAGGTTGACAGTTTGACTATGTGTCAAGGCCCTTTTGACAACACATGATCTCATGAGATTTCATGACGATGTAATAAGCTGTAATAAGTTGACATGTTCTAGTGTTGGCCATGGGAAATAATAAGTAAACTATACTAGTTACATCATGTTCTTGCAACATAGTACATGTGTGATGTTATTTTTAAGTTTGATCACCACGAAAGCCAATTACTTTTCTGAAATTACTCCACTAGTTTGTTATAATTTAATTTAATTGTTATACGAACAAATTACAAAGTAGCTTAAGAACTAAAACGATGTAACGTAAACCCAATTTTGACCATACGTCATCATGTCGTTTCACAAGCCTTAAACAACATGCTTGTTGCTATGTAATTATAAGTCATTTTTGTACTATTTTTTTTCATAATTACGATGGTCCTCTTAAAAATTTAAACACTTGTCCGATAATAAACTCGTTCACACAAAGGTATGCTAAATTAAATACCAAAATTAAAAGCAAAGGGAAAGAGGTTGGCAATTTTAACATGTAGTTACTCTACTAAGCGGTAGGCTACAGTTCTATTTCGTCGCCTTAAAGTGAAAACCCCGCATATGCCTTTTCACATAGTTAGTTTTTACTGATTTTTATTGAAGAAATTCTTATAAACTTCTTGCTCACATATATCATCAAAGTAATATAATATCTGAAAGAGGTAAGTATGATTTAACTAATTAATATTTTAACTACAAACATAATAATGTTGTAATGTTAAAACGCAATAGCGTTTACTACATTTACCACCACATTTTTGTCTTCGTTCTGAAAAAATTACATGGAAATCACATTCACTCTAAGAAGATGATTTGTAGAAAAGGTACGAATTCTTTGATGAAAATTGTACCTTAAACCAATAATATAGTGCTTATTATACTGATATTATGTAAACATGAAATTTTATTTCGGTAAAAATTAAATATTACATAATTTCGCTAATTAAAAATAATGTAAAACACAAGCATTTATATATTCATATTATGCAACGAAATTAAAATATAAACCAAGTAACAGTCATAGAAAAGTAACAACTATATGCACCACTATACGTTTCTCAATACGTAACTAGGCATACACGTATCTCAAATCACAGGTAGATAATAAGCACAAGGTCGGCTAATATTTGATAGCACATCGCTAATGTAATGCTAAGCTGATGGTTTGTCCAAATTAACTTGCAACATTAAAACGTGGGACCATGTCGCAGTAACTCTGATGCAAACAGTGCAGTAACTTAGGAGAGTTAAGGAGCAAGTAGTTGCGACAAAGTGCTATCGTTTGCACAAATTCTGGTTTCAAAACTAAAATTGTATTTCTATTTTAATTTTCTTGCTATAAAAAAAACGACCCTATATCGTCGACTGTAACACGAATGGATGCAAATTTAAATTTTTTAACGGAAAGTGCTACGATTCCGAATTTTGTGTTCTATGTTGTGAAGCGTACAGTTCATTTTTGTTAAAATTATAAGTGACATCTATTAATGTTGTTAGGGGCTATGTGGTTCTGTCTAAAAATAATTTACCTATAATCGCGTTTACGAGGGTTGACGATGTTAGTAGTTTAAGGGTGGCAATATAAAATTATATATAATTTTATTGCACAAAGAAAAGACAGATAAAACACTCATCTACAAAGGTGAGCTTATCTCTAGAAGAGATCTCTTCCAGTCAACCCTAGCCGTGGTGTAAAAGTGAAGTCTGCGGAACTAATTATTGTACAATAAAATTAAAATCTAAATGTGAAAAAAAAACATAAATGATGGTAATATACGAATGACATACATACAGATCTACATGAACTTTATATACAAAAATACATACGTAAACAGAATATATATTATGATAACAAATTACTAGTTTATATGTATGTTACCGATTAACTATCTAATGCTTCTCGACAGGAAGTGCTCTTTTAATTTGTGTGTGAAAGATGGCACGGATGGACAGTCACGAATGCCAGCAGGTTTATTCCACATACGAACTGCACTTACCGTAAAAGAATCACCCATAGCTAAAATTAAAAAAGTGACTGTTCCCATACGTCGGAAATGAACCTATTTATACTTCAAAAAAGGAGATTTTCAATTTTACTGTATTTTTATTCTGTGTATGTTACGCAATTACACCGACATTTATAAACCGATTTAGATGATTTTTTACTAAAAAGGGGGTACCTCTTTTTAGTAAAAAATTTGAAAAAGATATTCCACCTCTAAGGCTAAGGGGATGAATCCAGTATTTTGGATTCAACTCACAAACGATTTCAATTAAATTTGGTAAATATAGGGTTTTTCAACAAGAACTTTGTTTTGTAAATCAAAATAAAACAATAAATTTAGACCAAGTACAAAGACACGACGCAAGCACATAGAAAAATTCGTAAGGTCCGTTGGTTCGTTCCGTGGCTTAGTTGGTATAGCGTCTGGCACGGTATGCAAGAAGACGTCGGTTCGAATCCGACCGGATCGAAGGAATTTTTTCTGAGTGTTCGATCTTTGTATTAATAATTATAACAAACTAGTGGAGTAATTTCACAAAAAATAATTGGATATCAATTCAATTAAAATTTAATTATTACAGTGAATAGCGACATCTCTCGCCAGGACTGGTAGCTGTAAAGGTATTAACTGGGTGATAAATCTGTCATCATAGATTTCTCATAGATGGCGCTACGACTAAAAAGTCGTTACAAACTAGTGGAGTAATTTCACAAAAAATAATTGAATATCAATTCAATAAAAATTTAATTAATAAATTTAGATTCAAATTTTTATAGTATTAAAAAAAGGTAAGGTTTGGCAATTATGAACGAAATTGATATCTGATTCAATGTCCACCACGATCACAGTTACAGATGTCTATTCGTTCATCACCGTTTTTAATCACTTTTTGACAAAATAGTCGTTAATCTCTTCACGAATTTTGAGTTTTAAGGCTGCAATCGATTCGATTCGCTCCGCATAGACTTTGTCTTTAACATAACCCCATAAAAAATAATCCAGCGGTGTTAAATCACATGATCGACCTGGCCAATTAACGGCTGAATGTCGTGAAATTATGCGATCGGGAAATTTGGTTTGCAATAAATTCATTGTTTCGGTGGCTGTGTGACACCGTCTTGTTTAAACCACATGTTAGTGTTACCCAAATCATCAATAATAGGCCAAAATTGAGTTGTTAACATCTGTCGATAGCGTAATCCATTGACCGTAACCGCATTTCCAGCTGAATTTTCGAAAAAAAAAACGGCCCAAATACACAAACTTGTAGGGTCGGTTTTTTTTTTCATAAAGTAGTTTTTATTATTTCAGATCTAAATCACACAAATTACACCAATGCAGTCGCTAATTGTCTACCTTTACACACACGCGCGACTTAAGCAGCGATACAAACATGCGACTGCATCGATACGATTGCATCAATGCAAGCGCGCGTTTGCATCGATATACGAGCGATTGCATCGCTGCTAAAAGTCCCCGTTTATACTCTTACATCTAAACTCACAAGATAAATAAATACAGGGCATACAAATATTTCTCCCGACCCGGGAAACGAACCTTGTACCTCTGCGTGGCAGACAAGCATGGTAGCCGTTCGGCCACGGAGGCAGTTGAGTATAATGGAGTGATCAACTGCATATATACCGCATAGTACTAACCACTGAATAGCTCGCTGGCTCTCGGTATCCTCAGTCTTCTTCCTAAGTATACTTTTTAATGAAAAGTATATTAACACATGGCCGTGACCAGGCCAACTGCTAATCGGCGATGCAAGCATTGTGAGATCAGTAAGTAACAGTACTTGGACGTTGGTAACTGCTAAATTTCACATCTCTTACGCAGCTTTTTGTTTACCTTTCGTTTCGATTCAAAAGTGCTATTATTATATTGTTGTTAAACAATATTGTCTATTGCGGTGTTTATTGAACGTAAACAAACATGTTTTATTGAATGTAAAAACAACTGGTTTAAATCCAATACATAGATCCGCAAAAGGTACAATGAGAAATTATAAAAATCAACTGATGCGATCTGTTGGTAAGAGCGGTAGCCACGGTGAGACAACAGACGTCGGTTTGAGTTCAGTAGGATTGAAGGAATTTTTAGGAACTTTGTCTTAATAATAATAACAAACGAGCGTATGATTATCACGGTATCAAAAACATCATGGCAGACATGACATAATATGAAACAAACCGCCATTTTGCAGCATTGCAGATTTGCTGTCTCACACACTGTTTATTGTTTGATACTAAAGTCTGTTTTTTTAAAGAGTACTGCAGATGGTGAATTAGAGGTCTTGAGTACTGTCAAAAAATGCGTGATGATAAATACTTCCTATAATAATTATGCAAGTTAAAATCCAGTGAAAACAAATACCTGGAAGAAGTCGTACTTCGTGGCTTAAGAATCTCCGGACATGGTGCAACCTGAGCACAAGATCCTTGTTCCGTGCAGCTGTGTCTAAAATCCATATAGCCCTAATGATAGCCAACCTCCGGCAGGAGATGGCAAAAAGAAGAATGACACCAAGGGACGAATCGGACAAGACGTGCGCCTGATGGTAAGCTATACACCTGTCCATAACATTTGCAATGCCACTCAGATCTTTAAATCATAAAGATCTGAGGGGCAATGCCACTGCGCCCGTCACCCTGAGACGTAAGTTGACAAGTCCCACGTGCCTGTAATTTCACTAGCACCCTTAATCTTCTAAACCGGAACACAGTAATACTGACATTACTGCTTGGTGGCAGAAATAGGTAAAGAGGCAGTACTTCCCTGGACGAACACTTTACAATGAGCTAGCTCTACTGCTATTAATATGTAATGTTCTTTATATTTATTAATGTGTTGAAATAAATAAACGGCTTTATTATTATTGTTATGATACAGTTTCTAAGAACATATTGCGAAAAATTAATTAAATTTCAAAAACATGTTATAAAATATTTCTATAAGTTAATTAAGTCCGAATCAGGTTTGTAAGCCTTTGCAAAAACATTTCACACATTTTTTGATCCCGTCTGTTCTAACGTGATCACTTTCTACGATAAAAATATCCTGTTCCCATCACTACGAAATTGATTTAATTCTATTATGCAATATAAAACTAAGCTTGACCATGATTACCTTACAGTATTAATCAAATTTCGCCTTGATCAAAACAGATATCGTTTACCGATAAAATCGATATCGTCTCGATTCAACGTTACCTCGATATATCGTTACATCATCGAGATAATTCCGTCAAAGCGACGTTAAAATCTTTGATAGCACATCTCTGTCGCCGTTATCGCAAAATCGAGATTATAATTTAAGATACCGATTGGAAAAAATGTTAAGACGACATGCTTGAATGGTTTTATAAATTATGGATACAGATTAAGAAATAAAGATTGCAATTCTTAAAACCAAATAACTGTAGTAATACGTAACGTTCTTGTTATTGCAAGAATTTTGTCGTTTATTGTTACCTCATTGGACAATAATAACAAATTTATTTCTCTCCGCAAATTCGAGTTACAATTGCTTGGTACAAATTACACTTCAATCAAAGAACAATGGAAAAATATAGCTTAAAGAATTCGTTAGGGTTTTCAAAGGTCTTAATTACAAGTTTGAATAAAATAAATTCATTAGGTTTTTTAAATTATACGAGCAATTGTCGGGAATAAAATCATATTGCCTAATAAAAGCATATAGAGCCATTTGAATAGTAAAGACTCTAACTGACATTTTTCAAAGAAAAATACTTTAAGCGAAAATGCAAATGCGTTGTTTACGTCAAAAAAAAACACAAAGATTATTTATTTACTAAAAACAAAATAATTACAGTATCCGGTGTTGGGGCTACTTTTAAGTAAAAATTATTTGTGTTGGGAAACCCCGCTCTTCCAAATTACATTTTTAATTTTCATTTTAATTTACACAAGGAAATTAAAATTAATTAAACAGAAGAACTTAAAGAATATAGAATACGACAAGGCAGCAGTGTGTCTTAGCCTTATCGATAAAAATGGAAGTAAATTACTTTGCTATCCCGCGCTCCTCACTGGGTTGGAGGTTAAATCCTCGAACTTATTGCGTACTAAATTTACACTAAAAACAGAGAATTATTGATGTAATTAAACTATATTTTAAAGAAATAACAAAGAACAAGTTTTTTTTAATAAGATGGAAAGTGACGATGAGGTCTACGATGAAGCATGCACGCCTAAATAATGCCTATTCACTCTCGCATTGAAAAGGTCCAAGTTATAATGTTCAGGGAACAAGTCTGCAGGCAGGGAATTCCACTCCATGGCCGTTCGCCATATAAATGTGGAAGCGTAACGCTTCGTGCGAACCTTTGGAATATCCGCAACATACTTTATTGTATAAAACATGATACAAACATACGGTATCTTTCGAACAGATAAATATCTATAAATAAATAATTGACAACTGAAATCAGTTGATAGTAATTACACTTCACAACCGGACTTTTATGTGTATTGAAAAAGATTTACGATTGCTGGAATCATTTATATTCCAGCGACAACTTTCTGTTGTGTGTTATTTCTGTCTTTAGTATATTATAAGTAGGGCTCGGATAAATATGTAGTATAAACTACAAAATATGTATGGGCAAAAAATCTTAAAATATGGAAAAAATGTTTTCACATAGACTACGCTTTATTATAAAAAAATCAACAAATTTTATTCCACTTCAATTTAATTTTCGTTAGTTTTATTGTTACAATACACAATTACATGTTTTCTTTTAATTTTCAAAATTAAAATTCTGTGTCTTTGGTCGGAACAACGCTTTATACTGACTGAATGACCTTTCGACGTCACAGGATGTGACTGGAGCAAACTTAAATTTGCACAAGTGCGCAAGTGAGTAGGTCACGTCTAGGTTGTCTTCTTATCTTCCGCAAAGTACACTGTAAATTTTTTTAGTGTATAAAAACCATCATTTTTTTCAAGCAAGCACGGACCTTTATTTTTTTAATTCAATAAAATATCACGTAATATTGAAAATATAGATTATTGCAAGTTTCGTGTAAAAATATAGAAAATAAATGTCTGTTATTTTATTCCAAATATCATTATTTATCTAGAAAACAAACTAAAGAACGTCAATTAATGAAATATATTTACTGCCTCCGTGGCCGACGGTTACGATGCTGGACTGCCACGCAGAGGTCCCAGATTCGATTCCCGAGCCGGAAGAAATATTTGGATGGCCTACATTTATTTCTCTCATGAATTTGGGTGTAATTTGTGGTTGTCTATATGTGTGTCCATAGCACCCGCGACTCACGCTGGAACATACTCACTGATGCTATATAAAAAAACAGCAACTTGTATATACAAAAAACAACCGCTACTATCTATTACAAACTCTACTAAACGTTCGAAATCGTTAACCAAAAAGATAACTTTCAAACTCGTTCTTAAATTCGTCTCACCGATTTACCTAATCACGGGCAATGTACTATGTTAAATACAAAATTTGACCTATTCACGTTAACCATTTCCTTTCCTATTTTAGTAACTACAGTATCTTTTACAGTAAAGTTCTTTTTTTCATATTTGATAGCAGTAGAGCTCCTTTTTTATGCTAATTTGTTCGTTTTTCATGATACCAAGTGACAGCACGAACAAGTTTTGCGCCTGGTGGCAAGTGACACCATTGTCCATAACAGTTGCAGTGTCTCTCAGAGCTTCAATTCGCAAAGATCTGAGACTGAGACATAAGTTGTACTAGTCCAATTCTTAGCGTGTCTACTATTTGAGGACTACATGGACCGTGAATACCACGTTGCTACCTTGACTGCGCTGTCCGTGGCCGCGCATAGATCTTCCCTCGTATAGGTATTAGGACACAAGGGGCACTACGGTAAGTGCTGCATGGACTGTATTGGAGCACCACAGTCACATTGGGATTGACTAGTATCCCTAAGACCCCATTTACACATCGTGTCTCTGCAGAGCCTAACTGAATGCGAAGACTATTTAATGATGAAAAGGGTGTGAACCGCCAATGTGCCGTGTTCAAGATCACGGCACTAAAATAGCATACTTTTGTTTACATAAATTTATACCATAAGTAAAGTCAAAATAAAAAGGCTGTAACAAGAAAAGAGTATAAAAAACAGTTACAACGCTGCTTAAGTACTAACCGCTCACGCGATACATGCAGCCGTAGATGCATACCACACCTAGAGGTGCCGGTAATGATATCGAAATTATAACAGGTAAAAGAACTAATATTAATTGCTATTTCGGTAACTACTTACATTTTATTTGAGATGTTTTTTTTTGGTAGTACGGAGGGTATTTATTTAGCAATGCAGAATAATAATTTTTATTTATAAAAACTTGTATTTAAACTGAATCCTTTTCTAATTTGCGAAACCAAATAGCCGCCATTTTGCGGTAGGAGGAGCGCATCGCGTGAGCGGAAACGTGAGACAGACTTACCCCGAAAGGGCCGAGTTATACAATATTAGTAGGTTAGATTGGTATTAAAATTGGCACATAATTTAGGATGGGAACTGGTAAAAGGATCACAATTAGACGAGAAACGCTGCTCTCTACAACGATTGAGCAGAGAGTGACGACGGAAAGAAACAAAATGAGAATGGCGGGACAAAGGAATTAAAAAACGATCTAAAATTTGAAAACAAGTGGCCAGGAACCACAGGATAGGTGATAAAAAGGTGGGATGACGATGGAAAGAGGTCGCATCATCACAAGGACTTCCACACGGGCCACCGCAGATCGCAACCTGGTGGTAGTTGCTCTTGAGGTATGATGAAACCAGGTGGTGTGGGGTTTTCCGTTTCCACAATGCACACCTAGTGACAGTAGGACTCGCAGTACCACTCGCAGGTTTTGTGTGCCTGTAACTTCATTACCACCCAAACCCTTCCAAACTGGAACGCAGTAATGTGGCAGTACTTAAATTTGCTACGGCATACTGTAATTGGACGTGACCGTCGACTAGATTATAGAGACTTAAGCGTATTTGGCAATATCCATTTGGGTAATAATAAAATGATATTGTAAATGAATATTGTTTCGAAATTTTTAAATATTGATTGAAGTTACATTTATTTATTTTTCTATATACTTGCAAACATTACAGCTTTTAAATTTGATCTGCAATCCTCAATCACAAACTTATGTTACCAATTACAAAGTCTGTCAAATTACAATTCATTTATAACATATATGTTTGTTTATTTATTTATGTCAACATACCAAATAATGAGAATCTCAAGCGTATTTAAATCTTTATTATACAAAACTACAATATCATTTTAATTCCATTTCAAATAAGTCATTTCATAATGTTGAGAGCGATTTAAGAAACAATCTTTCAAATCGACTTTATAACTCAAAAACAAAGCTAGTAATATGCTCATTACGTACCGCATATTTGGACAAAACAAATCGCTAGTAAATATTCTGGTATTTACACTATTTACTCGAAGTGACAAACTGACTAAAAATTACCAAATCGGCCTTCGCTCGCAAGAACAACTCAAACAAAACAATTTGCAAACATGACTGGTCAAATATTTTCAACAAATAGGAAACCCTTGGTAACCGCTCGTTTGACAATGTTATGCTAAGTGATTTTGCTTCAATTAACTGTTTAACGTCCTTGTTTCTTACAGAAATTCTTTACGTTAATGTCTGTAACAAATATGCCCAAAATAAACATTGTGCGTTAACAATGGTGTTGAGAACTTGAAAACTTTGTCATGAAATTAAAAGATACAGAATGAAGGAATAAGATAACTGCCTCCATTGCCAAACGGTTACTATGCTGGACTGCCACGTAGAGGACCTGGGCTCGATTCCAGGCCGGGAGAAATAGATGTATGGCCTAGATTTATTTCTCTCGTGAGTTTGGGTGTAATGTGTGTGTCTATGTCACGCGCGACCAAGGGTTTCCCTAGTGCGCGACTTTTTTTTTATAAAGTGTCAGTGCGCATTTGACCTCCATCTCACCTGATGGAAAGTGACCATGAGGACGACGATGGAGCATGCACACCTAAATAATGCCTATTCACTCTCGCCGTGAAAAGGCCCAAGTTATAACGTTCAGAGAACAAGTCTGCAGGCAGGGAATTCCGCTCCAGAGCCGTTCGCCATATAAAGGTGGGGCTATGAGGGTGTAGCGTTATTGTTATATTAAATATGAATACTTTTAATTATGGATATTTTTGAAGAAACGCATTACCAGAACGTTTAATTTGAAAAAAGAATTACTTCAATCGTCTTTTGTTTAAACTCTCTGGTTTACGTGGCCAGTGGTTAATATGAACGCTCGGACGTTGTTATGACGCGCTAATGCATTTTAAGGACTAGACTAATCTACTGTTGAAAAATTAAACAAACAGAAAGAATACTTTCATCACACTTCCACAAAAAATGAATCATGCGAATGCGAATGCGACCTGTTCGTAGGATCGGAGGGAGCGGAATTCTTCTTACCCTCATTTTTGTGTTTATTAGGCAATATGACATGTAATAGGTTTATGCGACACCGTTTTATGTATTTATTACCGACTTCAAAAATGAAGAAGGTTAATTCGACTGTATTTTTTGTTTGTTACGTGAATATTCTTTTTTTGTTGGAAAGACCCACCTATGGGTGGCTAACTAGGGGATGAATCCGGTTTTGCGCACTTTCCGGTAATTGATTTGAATAAAACTTGTCAAATATATGTAATTCCGCGAACTTTTGAGGTCGTTTTTTTCTATAAAAAATTATGATTTACTTAACATAAGCGATGCATGTTATACATACTCCTATTATACTTTCGATGTCTTCTCTACTAACAATATTTAAATTACATTTAAACAACAAGTACACCAGATGTCCGGTTTAAACAAAAAATTAACAAAAGCCTTCCTGCATTTTATCATAGGTTGTTATTGCAATACCTTTCAGTTAACTGTGAAGGATAACCTTCTTGAGCCTAGGTTTCGTTATGAACACTTAAGAATTGAGAAAAAATAACTGACAACTATTGCAGAGATTACAAATCAACTAAAGGATAGACATGGAACTATTTTTTCGGATCTAAATCGTGTGTATTTATTAGGCCTAAGAAACAAACTTTTCGGGCTCATTACAGGTTCTATTATTATATATAGCCACTGTTGACATGGACACGACCATACCGACCTAAGAGCCAAAATGTCGACCACAAAAAAAGACTATGTTAAAAATGTGTAACAACAACAAAAACCTAAAAAAATGGATTGATCCAAAGAAGTATTTTTGCGTCAGTTTTGTTAACTGTAGATTTTGAGGTTTAAAACTACAGTGAATCAAAAACTTAACACTAAAGATTATTATCATTTTATGTTCATAACAGTTCGAGTGTCATTCAATACCCTAAATAACAAAGATCTGAGAGGCACTGCCACGTTGAAAAGTGCCATGTGCCTGTAATTTGACCAGCACCCTTCAAAACCAAAACACAGCAATGCTCACAAATTCCTTGGCGGCAGAAATAGGTAAGATAGCAGTATTTTCCTGGACGAACTCTATAACAAGTACGAATGTACTTGGATTTCAAAAATCCATTGTAGTGACCGTTTAACTCTTGCAGGTTGTCTTGGTCCATCATATTTGAAATAAACATTGTAAATGACAAATGTATACAAATCTTTATTTACAAAAAGCAACGCTAGAGTTTCTTCGTCATTCTTCTCAGGGAATCTGCTATACCAATGGGTAATTGAGTTTAATTAAAGGGATCGATTTCGAGTGTAATTTGCTTACGTATGAAATAAAAATTATTTGAGTTTGATTATTTCTAAGATTATAAAAATGGCATTGGAAGTGTAGATAAAAATAGAAAGAAAAATCTCTATAGACTCATCAATATTAACGTTTCGCCGTAGATAAATTTTGCAAAAGGAAATGAAACCACTTGTTCTAAGAATCTGGTTGCTGTTTATCTTTAGTTGTAAATACAAGGTTGGCCTTGCAGAAGGTAGAGATCAGTTTCTTATACTAATTTGAAAACTAAGCCCGCACAGATCGACCGAGTTTTTGCATGTAGCTGTAATTTAATCGACCGATTCGAGATGCGCACGAGTGATTCAGATTGAGATCTTTTTAAAACGTCTAATCTTACACGTATTCGAGGCTTAAAAACTAAAGTACATTTGAGAGATGGTGAAAATTTTGATATCAATATTCTTGAACTTAGTCTTATCGTCACCGATTACCAAAAGCTGTCAGATACTTTAACCGAATAATAAGCTTAGCTATTGAAAAGAGAAACGTAACCAATAGTGCACTGAAAGAAATTTTGTATCTTGAAATCTTTCAGCATTATTTTTTTCAATATGAAACTTATTTATCGTTGTAAACAAACAAATAAAACATAACAAAAATAAAGAAATTAACTCAACGGAAATATAAGAATTCGATGTCAGCGATAAGTTCTCGAAGGACACAAATATTGTACATTAATTAGCATATCAATTTTGAGTATTTCGGGTCAAATAAACTATTTTAAAATGATTATAAAATAATTTAATGTCTTATGAATATATACACGGCCTTTAACCTTATTTTAATAAACTAGGAAATTGAATTAACGTTTTAATTAATACCTCAATAAATTACGAAATGAATGACACAAGGAGCGGAATTCAAAATCTTAACTCTTTTATTCGGCAACGAGTGGCCTACTAAAACGGACCTCAAAACGATTCAAAACTACTTTATTTCCTAACAATGGACGACTACAGTTATGAAATAAAACTGAACATTTAACTGAACTATCACAAATCTGATATTTAATTGTATCCGATACCGGGGCCGGAGTAAAAAGTAATAAACGCTCCGAGGTCCACCAGATTAAGCAAAGTTCAACGCTCACTGTTAGAGAATAATTTCTCTACAAACAAAAATAGAAGAAAACCACATTAGTTCGGTGTCGAGAGCGAATTTGACAAAGTAAAAAATAACAAAGTTAGCGGCACAACTTTTTTACAAGCACAAAAGAGCTCAATAGTCGTTTTTCGATCGGTTTTTGCACATCTGTTTGGTTCCACCGTACACATGGCACTTTCGATTGATGTTAAACAGTCGAGGCCACCAGATCATCTGAATATGCAAAAGTTTTTGCTAGTAGTGCAGTCTCAGAATCTTACACGATTTCTTATCGAATTTCTACTACTAGGTCAAATTATATAAATCAACAAATAGATTTTTTATTTAAATGAATAAATAGTTTTAAACCAAATAGATTTGAAATAGATTAATGTTAAGACAGACTTGATGCCATAGCTAAGATAACGGTTTAAAATATTCAGAAAGTAAAATTGTTACTCATTGCTTGGATTGTAATAAAAATGTTGACTTCGCCATCCGATATAAATCAATCGCAAGTGAACATGATGCTGATAAATAAAACAAGTGTACTTAAACAAAAACAGCAATTGTTTGCTGACCGACATACTTTTTATAAGATGCCAAATTAAGTGGTTTATTGGAAATTATTAGTTCACGTTTTACATTGACAAGGGCAAGGACTGTTTCAACAATCGTGCCTAAGTAACTGTGACTAATGTCCGAATTCTCCCCAGTTGCGTATTTTAAGATTTTAATTATTTTTCTTGTAACAATTAAATTGGCTTTTAAATCATTAACAGTCGAAACAGGTTTTCTGAGAAATTCGTCACCAGCTTTATCAATTTCGCTTTATTACTTACTGAAACTGTCAAAAGCACGTTTACTGAGCCGACCTCAACAAGGTGTTCTTGACTTAGAGTCCAGCCTTCCTTAAATGGGATCTTAAAAATCCAGTCACTTACACTGAACACTGCACTCTGAAAATCAAGTTAGCACTTCACGAAAGTCCTGCGTCAGCCGGGAACCTGTTTCTAGATTCCGGTTTGAAGAAAGGTCACTTTCCACGTTTTGGGTTCGGGAGATTAGACAGTTCCAGTTCAACAATGTTCGGGTTGAAAGGAAAGTCTTTTGAAAGTTTCGTGTGTAAACTTTTTTCGCGATGTGTCGGTCGGCGGCGCGCGCCGGCGTACGGGCGTCGCTGGCGGCGGCACGGGGCAGACTGGCGCGCTCTGCACTATGGTAATTTTAGCAGTGTGCACTCGAAGCCTCCACATCGCCACACTATTGCTTGTATGTGTTGGACTCTTGCAGATTCCCTTACCATGATATTCTCGCGATAAACTGCGATCACTCACACTATTTCCATTGCCGCAAGACTACTTTCCAAATTAATAGTACCAAGAACTTGCGTGGCAATGGATTTAAAATATTTGTTGTCATGACATGTGAAAAGTGCAATAGGGCGAGGCATCAGGTTCTGGAGCTTTGCTCATTTATTGTTATGGCCTGCAGTCGGGTGCATAGTTTTATGAAATTGGCTTTTTGTTCTTGCCGTCTGGTCCCTAAGGAGAGGTTTAAATACTGTTTATGGGGGTCGCTGAACTTGAACGTGATTCGCGGCTCTATTAACATTTAGTTTTGCACACATAATTTGTATTTAATTTTTATTATATAATTCTTTGATTTCTTATTCTCTTTTTACTGTGCGTTCTCGTACAGTTGTCTGATGTAGGTTTGTAGGGATTTTAAAATTATGTCATATTTATACCACATGAGATTCATCAACAAGTTCGGTGTTTTTCTCATACTGTTTGCTGTCTGGCAAGTTATAACTTTTGTCTCATCATCATCAGCTTGTCTCAGTCCACTACTGGAAATTGGCCTCCTCAATCCGCGCCATTTCTTCCGGTCCTCACCTCGTCTTATTCATAACTTTTGTCTGTCTAGATTTTATTTGAACACAAAATTTTTCTTCTCCCTAATGCTAATTTGGGCGTCAAAGTCCATTTTTATTTAGAAAATTTCATATGTAGGTACTCTTGATAAAATAGACGATTATGTCGCAAACCCCTTGCTTTTTTATATATTTTTACAAAGTTTTTGGTTTGTTTATTTTTGCTTGTCAGAGATATGTCATGTAAAGTATATTTTATGATGTTTCTCATTATAAGTATTTCTTCACTCCTTTTCTGTCTTTTTTCATCAGTTCATAGTGTCAATTTCACATTATTATAAAGATACATATGTGAAAGTGACATTACAAGAAAATTTATTATACATACGAAAATTACATCTATGATATAACTCAATCCACTTGAGACATTAATTTCAAAGTTTATTTGCATTCTTATTTCGAAGTAATGGAGTCTTTTTGAACCCTCTATAGTTTCCAAGCTCCCAGTCTAATCCATGACTAAGATATCATAAATTAGATTAGGAGCTTGGATATTTTGTGACTTGGCAATCGCGCCACACACTTATGCATTGTGCTTCTAGACTATTTATGTTTTTAATTTATGTATTCATGTAAATTGAAACACGTTATCATGTTATGTTTTAACAACGAATGCTGTTACTAAGATAAATATAAATCTTCGAGTTTCTGCTTATTGTTTCTTTTTATACCAAATGACTGACGGGGTGAACAAGACGTGGGCCTGATGTAAGCGACACGCCTGTTCATAACAGTTGCAATGTCCGACTCAAAAGTCCCACGTGCCTGTAATTTCACCACTTGCTTTTTGTTTTTTATGTTTATATACATGTAAACATTTTATGATACCACTAAAACGGATGATATATTTTACCAACTATTTAAAATATTAGTGTACAAAGGCGAGCTTATCCCATAAAGGGATTTCTTCCAACTAACCTTTTTTTATCCATAAACCTCCGACCAGCGTCTTGGACCTCCGAGGAGGCACAAACATAAGTAGCTTGTTTGATGAATAGTCAGGGGTAAAAAGAACGTCTAGAGAGTACCAAGACTTGACTTCATTTGTTATACTTAATATAACTTGTCCAGTAACAAAATTCGCACTCGGATTAGTATAGTGAGTCACGTGAAGTGATTCACTGTTAGAATGTATATAAATTGAGAACTAACAACTCGGCCAGGATCACTGACAGGTTTCGATGTCTTTGTTTATTTGTTACTGATTTTTTTTTTGATGCACGAAGCCCCTACATATTAAACTTTATAGGAGTTGTAGGTATACTTGAAAAGAGGATTTCAAAAGCAATGAAAGAAAGGACACTTACGTTGTAAACTTCCGGAAAACAGTCACATTCTTTTTTTGAAAATTTGGAATGAATTATGGCGGTGGTCGCCCAGTACTAAGATGGTTGCTTCGCAAGGGTCGACGGTTAGGATCTCGGTCGTGGCTTGTGGCTTTAATTTGAAACGTTACCTAAATATATCTGCGAATGTTTAGTAGAAATACCTTTACTAATTTATAAATTTAATCATCCACTTTCAACTTTTCGCGGATACTGTCGCGAATGGCTCTTACAGTGCAGCCTCTTGCACTTGTATTAGAGTGATACTGATAGGATTTATTATGCTAAGTTTCCATATTCTAAAATAAAATACCTTAATTACAATACCTAATTTGAGACTCGACGTCCCAAAATAAAGATTTAGTTACAATACTTTAACAAGGTTATTTATTATAATTATTAATATAAAGATCGAACACTCAGAAAATATTCCTTCGATCTGGCTGGATTCGAACCGACCGACGTCTTCTGGCATACCGTGCCAGACGCTATACCAACTAAGCCACGCAACGAACCAGGGGACATCACGAATTTTTCTATGCGCTTGTTTGTCGTGTCACCCTTTTGACGCCAAGCAGTAATGTGAGCATTACTATGTTCCGGTTTTGAAGGTAAGTGTGTTAGTGAAATTACAGGCACATAGGACTTGTCAAATTATGTCTCAGGGTAGCAGGTGCAGTGGGAGTGTCCCTCAGATCTTTGCGATTTAAAGCTCTGAATGGTACTGCAACTGTTATGAACAGGCGTGTAGCTTACCAACAGGCACACGACTTATTCGTCCCGTCACTTGATATTATAAATAAAGTTTAGGGCACACACGGCACTACGCGAGATGGGCCATCGTTTAAATCGCACCTCATAAACAATCCAGGGTAGAACTATCCGAAGATCACCACCTGAGCAAATTGTCCTTACTTCGACCAGCTTGAGTCCGTAGCCTGTTTAAAGACTTCCAGATCGGCCACGGCAATTCTTGTCCAGGAAGAAGATTCTCAGAAGGCGGGACAAAAGTAGATGGTACTCTTTCGCACCAAAGGGTGCTCCTCGCCTGGCCCAGTGCTTAGAGGACCGATTATGAATTAATTGTGCATAAGGTGCCAACACTCGAAAGCCATTTAGGCTCTTTCGCAACCCGCATTAAGTGTCGATACAATCTCTAATGGCTTTGGTTGATTCTACATAACAGTGAAAGTATGGAATCAAAACTTTTTGGAAAAAACATTAACACGATTCTTAAAAATTTTCACGATAGAAAGAAAAACACAAACTTACCTGCATTCAGTAGGTACTTTACACATACAAATTATTTAGGTCAGTTGACATAATATTTTATGTCAACTGACCTAAATTGGACATTTATAAGTAGTATACGATATACATTTCTCAAATGGTTTTAATTTCGTTTGTAGAAAATTTTGAAATAAAGCCAGTGTATAAAAATGATTCAGTAAGGAAAATCTTAATTCGAGCTCAGTATTATCGACTCATAATAATAATATAGCAGACAACTAGGTACACCAATTGCCTAGTCTCAAACTAGGGAGTCGTAATGTACTATAAGTACCAGAGCAACGAAACTCACTCCGGGACACAACGAGAATACTTGAACCAAATTAGAATGTTCATTGCCTTAGGCTTACGGGAATCGAACCCGAGAACTCCTCATTTTGCGCTCACAAATTTAACCTCTGGACTACCGAGATCGTTATTAAGTCAGCGATATATAGAGTTAAACCCTCCTTAACCCTGGATTGGAGATGTTGTTGTTGTTTGTTATTGAATAGTTGACGAGCAATAAAATCGGACAGCTATCAGGAAAATTGGCCCCTTTATTTGAATTTTACAACTTTGTTTATTTTTACAACTCTAATTAATATTTATTGATGCATTAAACACTTTAAATCCGAGAAATGACAGTCCGAAATGTCACAGGGATCATTTTATCTTTAGGTGTACAAGCGATATTTGTGTTTTCTCGCATTCGAATAGGACTTAGTGCACAAGCGACATCCGAAGGGGGTCCGAGTTTTCTAGATTTGTATGGTCTCGGATTCGGAAAGAATACGAATCGGATGTAGTCCACAAATGCGCTTATATCACATTCGAATAAAGCCACATATGATCATGCTTTGATAGAGCTTTTATTATTTAAAAGTCGTAACAACAATACGAACTACATGTAACAAATTATGCACATATGAAATTTCTTCAATTTATGCACAAATAGTTCAAAACTTCTCTCACGAAGAGTTGTGATTTTAATATGACCTTATCTTTTTTTTTTTTTTTAAATAGCGCACACACTCAACATAGCCCCGCACTAGGGAAACCCTGTGTCGCGGGTGCCATGGACACACACATAGACAACCACAAATTACACCCACACTCACGAGAGAAATAAATGTAAGCCATACAAACATTTCTCCCGGCCCGGGAATCGAACCTGGGGCCTCTGCGTGGCAGTCCGGCATGGTAACCGTTCGGCCACGGAGGCAGTTATCACAACAAGGATGCGAATTTTTGCATTAATACTCAAGTTATATCAACCTTTGGAATGGTTGCTAGTCTATGTAAATTGTATGATTTTTTTCGGGTGAATTAAGTGACGGCATTTTTAATACTTCAACTTTATTTTAGAAGATTTCTCAGAAGAGGTTTTCAAGATTATAGCGTCACCCTTATAATTTAAATTATTGCTTTTATTTTCAAAATCTTTATCTGCTAAAGTAATTACGTACACCTTTTTTATGATATCAAGTGACTATCTTAGGGGCACTGCCCCGTCATCCTGAGACATAAGTTGATGAGTGCCATGTTCCTGTTATTTCACCAGCACACCTACCCTGGCTAACCGGAACGCAGTAATGCTCACATAGCTGCTTGGCGGCAGAAATAGTTAAAGTGACAGTACTGGACGAACTCTTTTACAAGGAGCTCTGCTGTTACTAAATTTGTCTGATGCGTTTATTTCTTATGTCTGCTCTAGAGATGGAAGGGTGAGATCCTATGGTGCTCTACAAACAGAAGTTAATCCTAGTATGGACACCAGACTTTCCATTACCATAGGTAGGGTACAATAAAGCAGTGACGAGGCGTTCATATAACTCGATTTTTACCGGCTTGTCTTAAATTTTCCACGTATTATAAAATACTATATTTTGTGCTAAATTTTAAGTAAAGAATAAGTTAACCAGTGAAATTAAGTGTACTAGTACCTTGTATGCTAATAAGTTGTGTTTAAGGGTCGTATTCCAGAACTCTACTCAATGGTCAAATCAGGACTTGAG
>NW_020654748.1:2999319-3067770 GCF_003589595.1 Hyposmocoma kahamanoa
CAAGCTGGAAAGGCTGGTTGGAACTGATACAAATCGGATACAGCGCGCGAACTCGCGTAAATTAATAACAGCTTTTGTAGGAGCTGGTGCCTGTTAAAGGCTTAACCTGTACTACAAGTCACCAGTCCCTCACCCTTGGGAATAATACATACCATATTATGGCTTTACTAAGAAAAATATTAAACATTGCAAGAGAGAAACAAAATATAAAAAATATAAAGTTACAGAATTTTTTTTTAGACTTATACACTATTGAACTTTAGATAGATGAATTTGATTATAAATTGTACTTTTAAACTGAACGTAAAACGTAAATTTAAAATGCGCGCGCGCGCGCGCGTGTGTGTGTATGTGTGTGTGTGTGTGTGTGTACGTATGTACGTGGTTCACGTGTGGTTCGCAGTAAGCCAACGATAACCAGGTACTCACGCGTACATACTAGAACCTTGTTACTGTATCTGTCACGTTCAAGTTTCGTCTAGCTAACGAGTACCCGGCTTAAGATTTAAATTGAACTTTATGCCGCTTACGATAAAAACAGTCCAAAGTGTTAAGTATCAAGCCTGATGTACTTTTGACTTTTACGGAGAACACCACATCGTTCAACTGGCATCAGACGCTAAGAGATGATGTTTGGGAGACAAATTGGAACCAACTTACACGCCTTATTTGCTAAACCAACAACGGCCATATCTCCACCTCTGGTACGCAAATTTCCACGTCTGTTACGAACTCTCCGGGAGGGCCAGAGAGTTCAGGCTCGGAACTACATGGCCACTAGTCCTAAATGGGTGTTGGCGACAGTAAGAAGGAAGTTGGGCGAACTACATTACGAGTTTCAAACTGACACCGGAGAAGGCTGGAAGAGGCACATAGACCACCTGGAGACGGAGCACCTGATATACACATGGCTGGAAATACGCTACATTTAGTTATGTCACCGCCTACCTTTCATTGTTAATAAAATATTTGTACATGTAAGAATATGTGTATTTTAGTATAGCGAATATATCGCATTGCTATTACAATAGTGTTGTAACTCAAAATATGTGAATTTTAAGATTCTATCATTACTAAACGTAAAATTTGATCCTCTACACGTCGATAAAACCTTCGTGAGAATATTGTAAAAAACAACCAAAATACATCTACTTATCTCAAAATGAGATATGCTTTATGTGAGCTAGTTCTGGCAGAAAAAGCCCTTATTAAAGTGAAAATATGAAATTATAGTTAAATGTATTTCCTCCTTTTATTCTTAAATGTATTTGCAAGTAGGAAATTGTTTAAATTTCTATAATAAAGTATAACCTATACATCAATTTTAATGATTTTTCACGGGAAGTGAGTAATTAGTTTTTCATCGATTCTCAGAAAATACACTTTTTGAATTAATACATTATTGTGTTAATAGTGCGATATATTATCTACTATATGGTATAAAGAATCACGTACCTACGTTATCTTCCAAATGAATCAACGGCCTACGTTCATAAGAACCAGGTAAATTATTTATTCATTACTACATGTTTATGTGTACTTTATTCTAGAAAGTTTAGAATGTACTTACCCTGTGCGAGTGTAGAAACAGAGTTTTCAAATTATAACACTAGTATGACTTACTATATGATATGTATGCAGAGTTTCGTTGCAAACTTATAAAAGTGTTTGTTATAAAATTTTAAGAAAACTGAATAAAAACTACGCCGTAAAAATTTCGCACGTGAAACCAATTGCTGTCGTAACCCAAAAAAGATGGAATTGAGATAAAACGATGTCATAGTTAAAAAAATTACCGAATGGAAATGAATTTATATTCTCGTTTATAAGTGGATAACTAATTTATGTAGGAAATGAAACAATTTTTTCACTTTTTATCGCGTATATTTGATTTTTCAAACTAACCAACTTTTCGGATCTAAGAACTTTATTTTTTCAATTATCGAGTTCTTAGGTTTTGAAATGTTTTTTTTAGATTCAAACCTAAAAACTCGATTATTGTCATGTGTAAATAAAGATCCCATAATTCGCAATAAGATTTATTCATTTTTTTTAATTTTGATTTCGTGTTTTCTCAGTTCCATAATTTTTGAGATACGACAATAACTGGTTTCGTGTGTGAAGCACCACGTACAAGTTTTAGGCGTACTTATGAAGAGTGCTGCTACTAAATTTCAGGACAGACCAAAAGAAGCCATTTATCACATAAACTAATGCCGTGTAACTTCGAAATCCCTTCTCGAAAAGGAACATGTTTAAAAATCGAGTTAACAAATTTAAATCACAAACAGACACTCCAATTAAATAAATTACCTATTGAAAAGGTTAGTTATCTGCTACTGAAATACAATAAACAATTATAAAGTTAACACAGTGAATTATCAGAGTAAACCCATGGTTATAGCTCCGCTGGCCAGGTCCTGTTCCCATGGGCGGTACAGAGCAAGTCGTGACCGCTCGCGACGACCTTTGTCAACTGGCCATAGATTAACACACAGAGCAGAAACTGAATTAAATGGGTATTATGCCTATTTAAGTTCAATTTACAGTCAAGTGATCGTTAAGCCTCATATTAATAAACAACTCTTTCACCATCGACTTTGAATCAGTATTTAACTGTAACGCCATACCAATAAAACCAAAGTGGTATACATAAATAGCTCCTAAGTAGGGTATTAAGTGCACGTCGCCTGGGATGTGGCTTGATCTAGAGGTATATTTTGCTTGAAACGTACAATTATTCTGTATTAACAGACTAATCAAATGCAAGAGATCTCGAGTACTCGATTAAGGCTATAAACGACCTTGACTCGTAGCGCTGAGTGAGTGCTAAGTGACGTTTACTTAATTGTTTACTTAATTTGTCGTGAAGAATTCGCAGTGCCTTCATCGCTTACAGTATCGCGTAGGAACTCGCCGCTCTGTTGCCCTCACCATGCTCAACGAACTCTTGGCATCAGCACCGGAGTGTGATCTGCTTGCGCGGCGATGGGTGTGTTGTGTGAATGTTTGAGATTCTGTGACGTGATGGACGGTACTAGAGAATTGCGTGTAATATTATAATGTTTTTTCTCTCTCTTTGTAATTGTTATTTCTTAAATAACTTATTTTCACGAGACATTAGTTTCTTAACCGTAATGCCGTGCTTAAGTCATATTTTGAAATAATAAGTCCACATCTGCAAAATTATGACTTTTCAGGAGAATGGTAGAAATTCTACAAAAGAAATTCGTCGATTATCTTTTTAGGCTTAAATAGGAGAGTTCTAAAGTATCATAATAATATAATGAATGATTTGTTTCATGTAGCTGGTATTATATACGGCTTTCATGTGATAAAAGCACTTTTGATGAATGATTGTCGCTTTATGATACGATTTATTATAAATCTGCATAAAATATTAAAGTTTGTAGCAGTAGAGCTCCTTGTGGAAGAGTTCGTCCAGGAAAGTACTACCACCTTGCCTATTTCTGCGGCCAAGTAGTAATCTCAGTATTACTGTTGTTCCTGTTTCAAAGGGCAAGGGTGCTGGTGAAATTACAGGCAAATGGGACTTATCAACTTATGTCTCAGGGTAACGGGCGTAGTGGCAGTGCCCCTCATATCTTTGCGATTTAAAGCTCTGAGTGGCACTGCAACTGTTATGGACAGGCGTGTAGCTTACCATCAGGCGTACGTCTTGTTCGTCCCGTCACTTGATATTATAAAAAAATAAAGAGAACTGACTTACGTAAAATATCGAAGTATTATCGGAGAAATTTTAAAACTTCTTTATTATAAAACAACATCTTATTTACAGATGCAAAACGATAATTTTAAATTACGTTTTCAAGTGTCTAAAGATATTTCTTTAAAACGACCCAGTTTGTCTAGATAGCCATCGAATGGTTTTCATTTCCCGGAAACTGGGCTCAGTTGAGAGCGGACCATCATCACCATCCGCCGTAGTATACAGGTCTTATGAATAATGCAATAGTTCGTTCATCCCTATCGTAAGTGCGATCTTGTTTGTTTTACACGAGCTATTGACAATAATTTCACTATGTCGCGTCTGACTTTCTAGTCAAAGATAGGAAAGTACTAAAAAATAGGTGACTTTTGTTTATCCGCTCACGCGATTCATGCGTCTCTGGAAGCATACCACACCAAGAGGTGCCGGTGATGATTATATACCGATTTATCGGATATCGAAGTTATAACAGGTAAA
Organism: Hyposmocoma kahamanoa; assembly: GCF_003589595.1. Taxonomy (NCBI): domain Eukaryota; kingdom Metazoa; phylum Arthropoda; class Insecta; order Lepidoptera; family Cosmopterigidae; genus Hyposmocoma; species Hyposmocoma kahamanoa. The sequence continues at coordinate 3,003,527 of NW_020654748.1, forward strand.
AGAACTAATACTAATTGCTATTTCGGTAACTACTCTAGCAAACCATAAAGTTTTTAATGCCTGGGTCTGTCATTTAAAAAAAATAAACAACTTCAAAATACGTCACGACAATCGTGTGTGTTATTGTTTGGGCTGGTGATGTCGGTGTTTATTTGTTGAAAACATACCGTAAGTTGCGTTTTTTAAGTTTACCCTGAATATAAATATTTATAAACTATACTTTAAGGAGTAATTTCATGGTAAACATTAGAACCACTCAAACGGAATATTATCATATTTACCCAAGTACACCAAAAATTTCATTAGTGCTTTTTAAGTGCAGAATTTGCATTTATTATTATTACGTATTACTGCATTTTATTTGAGATGTTTTTGTTGTAGTACGGAGGGTATTTATTTAGCAATGTAGAATAATAATTTTTATTTTTAAAAACTTTTATTTAAACTGAATCCTTTTCTAATTTGCGAAACCAAATAGCCGCCATTTTGCGGTAGGATGAGCGCATCGCGTGAGCGGTTATGGACCTTTTTCTTACCCCCCGTTCACACGACATTGTACTGGACATTTTTCGCAGTATAAATCTTATCGAATAAACAGTGGCGCATTCACATTCATTAGATATAGAACGACGAAGACTGTTGACACGGTGGTTGTCCTGCAAAAAAACGCACACAGCTCTATACGTTTATAGAATACGCAACGAACTTGTCAAGGAAATCGAACAAATTTTAACACACTTTTTAGTGACGCAAAGTATTATTTACTTATTATTTATTTTAATATATATTTATCTGTTTCACATGGCGCGAAGTCATACGTTTTTTATCGAATAGTCACCAAACAAGCGGCGTCTAGTATTCAAAGAGTACCTACGTTATGCATACTGGTATGATGCTAATATAGCAGTATCTTTTAGAAGGAGTTATGTTATTAATACAAAATGACCGACAAATCTTCTGTGGCTAGCGGATTTATTGATATCTTTAGTGGAACAAAGGCCCGATTTTTTTTCATCATATCTCAGATTTTCGTATAATTTTTCGAATATGTTTGTACGCACTGCTTCTTGATTCATTGGATGAACCCACCTTCCCTTCTTCCGGCGGCGGCAAATTGGCGTATTTTGTGCCAATATAAAAGTAAAAGAAAGCGTGGGTCCATCACAGACGTTTTGCAGGGCGATTGCTGTGTAAAAACTGCAGCTATCCGTCTTTTAAACGCATGAAAATATATCGTGTGAACACCTCCCTGTCTATCCGTTTCTAATCAAATACGTTAAAATACGTGCAGGACAATGCCATGCGAACGAAGGCTTACCGTATCGATGGCGTGCTCTATAATGCTCGATATTCACCGATTGTTGTCCAGTGTTCGCCAGACGTAGACATGGTTCGTTATGCGGGCAGGTTCTTTTTGTGCACGTAATGATAGCATATATTACAAATTTTTCAATTCGCACCCTTGATGTAATAAAGTTACATCTGCAAAATGATAACTTTTCGGGAAAGAACTTTGAAGGTCTACGAATAAAAATTGTCGATAACTTTTATTCTTACATAGAAAAGTCATTAAATTTCACATACCTATACCTAACTTGTTTATTGTATGGTCTCTGTGGCTGTATTATACGAGTAGGTACGAATTGTTGATCATGCAGCGTGTAGAATTAAATTATCCTTACTTTAAATTCAATTACCGGCACAGGTTACTCTTAACTCATGATTTTTTTAAGTGCCTACAATGAAAACAGTGATATCACTAAACTACTTCACGCTATTTGTGTATTAAAAAGAATAACGCGTGTCAAATTCACACAAAACAAAATATTGGTTTCCAATACTGACCTTTGAAGTGTAATAATTGAGTTTTTATTCAATCACACTTTTTATTCGAAAGTATTTTTCTTTTGTAGGTACAAAGGAACTGCTTTAGAAAGGCACATGTATTTGACCCCTCTGACCTGTCAGCTTTTATAATCTCTGTCCAATTTTATAACAAGCGGGCAATATGGCGAGGTTTTGATATAAATCCTCTGCCATTGGGAAATTATCGTTATTCTGTCCCATAGTTCGCTTTCGATTGTGTTTTACAATCTACGCCTTATACCTTATGAGAACTATTTGTAAGCCGAAGGGATTGATATTTAAGATCTTGCCTTTTGTTCTAAATCATATGTTGAAATAATAACAAATCATTGCGTTTTGTTTCGTAATGTTATTATTTTATTGCACAGGCGTGAATAAATTATTGTAACAGATACTAACTGGATAATAACAAGCGGTTATTAGTGTACTCCCTAATTTAAAATTACGTTCATAATTACTCCGTTTTTTTAAATAGTTAAACTAAGAACTAGTAAGCGACTACATTTGAACTGGTAAAAGATATTATATTCCGATGAAGCTTCTATATGCACAACATTGTAGTTTATCCCGCGGCAATACGGCATCGTAATATGTTTTGTATAGAACGACATTGCTGTCGGCAGTACGACGTTTAGCTTGAAGGTTCATTCTGTACAGACTTTTTTGTTTAATGTTAATACAATATGAATTTCGATTTTATTCTAAGTGCTCTTATATAACATCTATATCAGAACATAAATATATGTCACACTACGAACCTGTGTGAGAACACAAACCTATGTCAGAACACAAATATGTGCTACAACGCAAATGTGTGTCGAAACGTACGGTCCCTTTTTAACCGACTTCAAAAAAAGAAGAAGGTTCTCAATTCGTTTGTATGTTTTTTTTGTATGTATGTTACGCGATAACTCCGGCCTTGTGAACCGATTTCGATGATTCTTTTTTTTGTTGGAAAGCGGATATAATATTCCACCTTAAGGGTGGCAAACTAGGGGATGAATCCGGTTTCGCGCACTTTCCGGTAACCGATTTCAATAAAACTTGGCAAATAGATGTAATTCCACGAACTTTTGAGGTCAGTTTTTTTTTCTAAAAAAGTCAATATGGATTACGTTTGATCATAATATAGAAGTGATCGATGTCCCTTCTAAATGTTACATTAAATCTAAATTACAACAGATCACAAGCTGCTAATATAATGAAATAATTTCTGTATTTGTATCACAGAATTCTACTTCCTGTGGCAAAGCTGCCTTGCATCGAGGCACAACTCGTCATAATGTCTAGCAAAGACTTCGTATATCTTTATGGTCTTAATAAGTACGTAATACAACCTATGATCGTAAACTATTAAGTATATTGTATATTTTTTCTAAGTATTCGATTTTTGTATTAATAATTGTAATAAACTAGTGGAGTAATTTCGCAAAAAATAATTGAATATCAATTCAATAAAATTTAATTACAATTAATAGCGACATCTCTAGCCAGGGGCTGGTTGGTGTAAAGTTACCTAACTATGTGACGAAATACTTTCATAGATTTCTCATAGATGGCGCTACGGCAAAAATCGTTGAAAACCAAATACAAAGATTCGTAAGGTCCGCTGGTTCGTTCCGTGGTTTAGTTGGCATAGCGTCTGGCACGGTTTGTTAGAAGACGTCGGTTCGAATCCGGCCGGATCGTAGGAATTTTTTCTAAGTATTCGATCTTTGTATTATTATATTATAATTATAACAAAGTAGTGGAGTAATTTCACAAAAAAATAATTGAATATCAATTCCATACAAATTTAACTACCAAGTATCCATTTCGCTAGAAATCACCACAAATAGCAATAGACCGTCGTAACATAATCATAGACTAAGTCTGTTGCCAAGTCAGATAGAATTAATTAATTACACGAGATAGTTATCAGTTAATCAGTATGATACACACCAAAAATGGGAAAATTGATAGAGATATTGCATTAATCTAAAGCTGTTTGATTTATTACATGGCCTATGTTTTATGATAGACTTGTCTCTGTTAATGATTTGCGTTAATTAATAGTTTGTACGTATTCAATTCGCAAGTTCCTGATTAGAGCTATCCCATATCTCATAAAGGTAAACATTTATTACAGGAACTGGTATAAAACATATCAAAATATCATCATAATGACAGTCACAAGTCAAAAGTGCTTTTAATACATGAAAGTCTTAAAAATAATGCGAAGTAAAGGGTTTTCTAATAAGAACTTTGTTTTGTAAATCACAGTAAAACAATAAATTTAGATAACGATACAAATTTGTATTGTATTAAAAAAAAGTAACGTTTGGCAATTATGAATGAAAAATGACATCTGATAAATGTCCACCACGACCACAGTTACAGATGTCGATTCTTTCATCAAAGTTTTTAATCACTTTTTGACAAAATGGTGGGTCTATTTCGATAATCACTTCACGAAATTTGAGTTTTAAGGTTGCAATCGATTCGATTTGACATAAATCTATAAAAAATAATCCAGCGGTGTTAAATCACAAGATCGAGCTGGCCAATTAACGGCTGAATTTCGTGAAATTATACGATCGGGAAATTTGGTTTGCAATAAATTCATTGTTTCGGTGGCTGTGTGACTTGTGCCGTTGGCATTGGGCGATTTTTTTTTTTCGAAAATTCGGCTGGAAATGCGGTTACGGTCCATTGACCGTAATCCATAACGTAATCCAATGGAACATGTTAACAACTCAATTTTGGCCTATTGTTGATGATATAGATATCACTAACATGTGGTTTCAACAAGACGGTGCCACAAGTCACACAGCCATCGAAACAATGAATTTATTCCAAACTAAATTTCCCGATCGCGTAATTTCACGAAATTCACATGAGAGTTGTCAACTTATATCGCAGGGTAACGGACGAAGTGGGAGTGCCTCAGATCTTTGCGATATAGAGCTCTGAGTGGCACTGCAACTGTTATGAACTGACGTGTCGCTTTCCATCAGGCCCACGACTTGTTCGTCCCGTCACTTAGTATCTTAAAAAAAGTGGTTACATTACTCTCTTTTAGTACCAGTCGGGTAAAAGACTTTAATGGGTCTTCAATGAAAGCTAAACGATCTCTCAGGTATAAACATTAAGTATACCTGGATGATACAAATATCGTGTACAAGTTTTTCCAGCGTCGCAGAGTATCGATCCATCGGCGTGTGGATCGCGAATTAGTGCGTGTGCGCGCGCGCCGCTGGTGAAACGGGCAAGGAGAACCGCTTGTACGAGTACTTAACACTAGGGTGACAAATGTTTTGCTAAATTTCAAAACTGTCATTCGTTTATCGTTAGCTAAGAAACTTTGAGTACTTAATATTTTCGTCACCAATTTAAGGGTATTCTATACGATCTAGGATTGCTTGCATTCAATTTTTCTCGGTGATCTTTACCGAATGCAACATGTCTAAGTTCAATTAGTTGAACTAATTGGATCAAAATATTAGCATTAGTTCAACTTCCTTACTTTGTTACTATTTATAATAGTTGGAAAATTGAACTATTGGTAATACTTTTGTCCTATAAGTTCAACTGATGGATCTTAGTGGAATAGTTGTCAAATTCAGCACCTTATTAGTAGTTTAACATAGTTCGGTTTTACTGCCACTCCTGCCTTAAAGCTATTTCAAAGAATTAAAACATTTTTATATGGATTTCGCCATTTATTATTGACTACAGACGCAATGGCTTCCGTAGTCAATAATAAAGGATCAGTAGATCAAGACAAGATCAATAAAAACTGATCTTCTTTTCTGAGTTGATAGGAATACCTTAGATGAATGTAACGAATGTCAATAACTGCCTCGGTGGCCGAAAGGGTACCATGCCTGACTGCCACGCAGAGGTCCCAGGTTCGATTCCCGGGCCGGGAGAAATATTTGTATGGTCTACATTTATTTCTCTCGTGAGTTTGGGTGTAATTTGTGGTTGTCTATATGTGTGTCCATGGCACCCGCGACACAGGGTTTCCCTAGTGCGGGGCTATGTTGAGCGTGTGCGTTATTATTATTAAAAAATATCTTCTTCTTTTTAGCCGTTCTCAATTACATCGGTGTAGGCCTCCTTCAGTTTCTGCCACTACTCTCGGTTCTGTGCCACCTGTATCCAATTCAACCTCGCCAATTTCTTTATGGCATACTTCCAACGTATCTGCAGTCTCTCTCTGGGGCGTTTTTCTCCCCAAGGTCGCCATTTGAGGACCGCCTTGCACCAAGTTCTTTCGAGCAACGTGACCCTTCCACCGCCGCTTAAGGTTCATTACGCACTTGGTGACATCTGCGGCTCTGCTTTCCCGTATAATAATCAATATATCCGAGATTATTTAAAACCGATGTTTACCCTAACAAAAGTACTGAGTACAGGTTTACTAGGTCGAGTGCTAGTCACACCTGCCCTTATGTATGTCTGTCTATCTGTCATCGCCCTCTTAATGGCTTATTAGACAACACTTTCAATACTAGATTAACTTCCTAATAAGGCAACGTGTGGAATTGTCTTGAAGGCGAACGGATGTTATTTACTGAGAGTAAGTTGAAAGCAAAGCCGTACTGTATTGGATACCAGTTTCTCGATAGCGTATTGCTTTATTAACATTAGTTTCCCTCGTGTTGAGTTACAATGCACTTTTATTTTAGTTTGAACTGAACTTAACAGCACAAATTATACGAACTATATAAAGGGTTTTTCAACAAGAACTTTGTTTTGTAAATCAAAATAAAACAATAAATTTAAGTGACGATGATTCAAATTTATTGTTTTATTTAAAAAAAAAACAAGGTTTGGCAATTATGAATGAAAAATGATATCTGATAAATGTCCACAACGACCACAGTTACAGATGTCGATTCTTTCATCAAAGTTTTCAATCACTTTTTGACAAAATGGTGGTTAATCACGAGTTTTAAGGCTGCAATCGATTCAATTCTCTCCGCATAGACTTTGTCTTTAACATAACCCCATAAAAAATAATCCAGCGGTGTTAAATCACATGATCGAGCTGGCCACTTAACGGCTGAATTTCGTGAAATTGTACGATCGGGAAATTTGGTTTGCAATAAATTCATTGTTTCGTTGGCTATGTGACTGTGGTCGTGATAGACATTTATCAGATATCATTTTTCATTAATAATTTCCAAACCTTACTTTTTTTAATACAATAAAAATTTGAATCTAAATTCAATCATCTAGAATTCTAAAATTTTAAATCATCTAAATTTATTGTTTTATTTTGATTTACAAAACAAAGTTCTTGTTTAAAAACCCTATATTATACTCTACACCTGCTATAGCACATAATATTTCATATTACAATCTATTTCTGCCGCCAAGCAGTAATGTGAGCATTACTTCGTTACGGTTATGAAGGGTAAGGGTGAAATTACAGGCACATGAGACTTGTCAACTTACGTCTCAGGGTGACAGGCGTAGTTTTTATTTATTTTTTTTATTTATTTATTTATATTCAGGTTACTGAGACCCATAGATACATACCTTACAGACTAACATACATAACAATATAAAATAACACTAATTACTAATTTAACACGTATTTAGGTTGTCGGCGACGTGTGGCGCCATCTGGTGTCAGGCAACCGGCCACGGAATCGCCGGTATAGGACACCCTTCGGCCAGAACTCCTCCTTCATGAAGGTCGACAGATGTTCGGTCGGCACTCTCACCACAAACGAATTAAAGTTCACGTAGTGGCGGGACTCCAACCGCTCGACCCTCAGGGTGTATTTGGATTTCAACCTGATGTACTCCACTATCTCCTCAGACTTCGTGGAGTAATGCAGGCGTGACAGGTACAGCAGCGTTGTCGGGATTGCCGGACGCAGCAAAAAGTTGGACCCTGTCGGTGCAGTGCCGCACAGGTTACGGCTGGTGGGCTTCCTCTTCTTCTTCTCCACCTTTGTGAAGCCGTCATCGTCGCACCGGGCCGTCTGCCTCTGTGGTTTTGCAACTTCAGAGACAGGTACACGAGGTTTTTTCATCCCCTTCGTTGATAGCTGCCTGGCTTGTGGTTGTGGAGCAACGGGTCGGTTAACAGCTGCGACAGCGGCGTAATCACGTGGAGGGGTCAACGTGTTTACGCGTGACGTCTCCGCCGGAGCGGACAATCGAGGGGCGGGGCGCGGGGAAACGCGCTCAGCGACAGCGGTCGGTGACGCATCCGTATGGGCCGACTCAAAACTGCCGATAGATGCATTATGTGCCCCGCGACGAGTATTCACGTTACAGGCCTCGGGTGACCTACTTACCGAAGTTGCACTACTCAGTAATACAACTTGGGCACGTAACTCACAGATGGTGTTATCCGAAGCCTCCAATTTACATTGCACTTCGGCCAGACTTGCTTTCAGGGATGTGATGTCCTTAAGCAGCCTAGTGACATCGACATGGTCGAACGTGACAGGGGGCAGCTTGTGCAGCTCCTTTGCCACGAAAGCAGGCACGTCGTCTGGGTCGGTTTCCTTTAACATCGTTATAATGTCCTGGATACTCTTCGTTCCTCCATCCCTCCGGCGAGATGGCATCTGCTCGGCCTTGCCAAGCACACGGAAAAGCAGCGCCTTGCTACTGCAAATCTCATCTTCTTTAAAGTTTGATTTGCAGATCTGCATGATGCTGACCTCGTCCATAGTGTCGATGGCGTGTTGTATGAACGCCAGCAGTTCATTGGCTATGAGTTGTTGGGAACCCATAGTCAATTACGCGCAGCGGTCATTACCGCGCGGATCGCGAATTAATATAATTCTTACTGTGTGAGCACGTCCGAATCTGAGCGTGCATCGCACCGGACTCCAAATAGTGATAGTAGTGATAGTGCCCCTAAAATGTTTGCGATTAAAGCTCCGAGTGGCACTACAACTGTTGTGAACAGACGTATCAGTTAAGCGTTAAACTAATAAAACAGTAATTAATTAAAATACTAGCTTTTTAAATTACTTCCATATTACAGTTGTACAAAATAATCTTAAGTAAATAACATGTTGCGATCTACGTGGGATAATAAAATAACTCGTTCAACCAAGAGGTGGAATTCAGGAATCCTAAGATACAGGGCTCTCCAAGTTTAGGCTCTTGTCTCTCATATATATTATTATAATTGTCTTGATATCCTCTGATGCACGAGATCACTTTGTGGGATGTGGTAGTTGTGGTAGTAGTGGCTCCACTTGAATAATAGCTTTATCCGCAAGCGGGTTTTCTTCAAATTTCTGTAACGTGTCGCACCCAATTCTGCACGTATCTATCGCCGGTTTTTAAGCCTGAATATGTGACCTCGTCGGACTGTATAGTCCTCCCCCAAAAAAAAATTCTAAATTTATCTTTTAGGCCATGGGAATTTTGTAATATTTATTTATTCAAAGTCGTGTACTTATTCCAAAGTACATTTACAAACAGTTTGATAAAGTACATTAATAGTAGGATCCTTGTGAAAGATTTCGTGTAGGGAAGTACTACCTTACCTATTTGGCTTACTGCTTGGCGGCAGAAATAAGTAGCAATATGTACATTTAATGTCCTCTGTCCTTCCAGTCTGCACTGACCTTTAGGCCATAGTTTTTCAATCATGTATACCATGTCCACACTTAAGCCCATTCCATACGGTATTTGGAATCCATACTGGATTACCAAACAGGCTAGGTCAGTTGACATACTAACAGACGCACAGTTAACGTGAGGAGTAAACAAAACGTGACTTATCTCTGATTATTACACGATGTAGAGTTCTCTATGTTCTCGTACAATAAAGCTACATGTGATCATACGTTAAAAGTATTTTTCTATTCCTATTCTTTAAACTTTCAATTATATTTTCTTAAACCATATCACAAAGGTGCTCTTTTTAGTTCAGAATCAAAATTCTATTGTCCATGGTACTCGCTACCGAACTGAAAAATTTCATTATAGTTCTGTACACAGTACTTATAATGAGCAGTATATGTCTGTGCACAGAACTATGACGAGTTTCAAAAAAAGAGTCAATTAGGACGCTACTCAAATGCTATACTACCTCCTCATTGGTTAAATTGGCCAAAAAGTCTTGCAAATGGGCCATAAATCTTTATAAAAAAAAATTGGAAATATAATGCGGTACTTGCCTATTTTTCCATCCTCTAAGGGTACTTGGCAAGTTCTATTCTATCTTTTTGGTTTTTTGTTTTTCTAAATATATTGTTACGGACACCGAGCCATATACTCCGCGCCCCAACCGAGACCGCGTCGCCGTTCCCCGCACCCCGCACACAGCGTCGTACGGAGTCGCAGCCCCCCGCGCCCCGCGCACCGCGCCGACCGCCTCCTCGCCGACATCTCTACTAGATGAGAGAGTTAATTTAGTACTTAAGTAGGAACATTTTGAACAATAAAGGAGGTGGTAGTGGTTAGTAGTCAGTGTTTCATTTACGATCCTGATCCCGAGAAGAGCAAGAACCCCATCGATCCAGATCAAGAACCTGAACAAATACAGTCCACCGAACATTAACGATCCTACGAGACCTAGAACACCAACATATATCAAGAGGCTGTGGAACATTTGCCTTCCCAAATACATGGGTGAATAATAATTTTTTTTAAATAATTTTTTTAAATGTGTTTGTTGTCGTGTATTGCTAACAAAATACACATTAAATATTGGTTGTATTTTGTTATATTATTTACTTGTACAAAAAATATGCAATCATTGTGTAATTAGGTCACCAATAAATCTCGTACCTATTGCTTGGGCCAATGGGCAAAACCTCGTGACCTAACCACGGTCCTCGAGTTTAAGAACTCTCGTTTTGGAAATATTGCATAAAATACTATTTTTAACCGACTTCGGAAAAAGAATAAGTTTCTCAATTCGACAGTATTTTATTTATGTATGCTACGCGATAACGCCATTTCGTGAACCAATTTTAATTTTAGGAAAATATTCCATTTCTAAGGGTGGCAAATTAAGGAATGAATAACTTTTGAGGTCGGTTTTTAGTACTCTGTACTGAGATTGTAACATTTGGAGTTTATAGAAATATTTTTTGTATGTGACAAAATTTATAAATCTCCTGTTTAAGCATAATAAGTTATCGACAAATTTTTATCTAATCTAATCTCTAACTATGAACGTCTCTTCCGAAAAGTGATTTCGCAGATGTGGCGTTATTACACCAATCGTGTGTATTGTTAATATCAACTCCTATTCAACCTTACGTTTTAGAGAGTAAGATATAATATGCATTGGTCTACAGTTTAGTATTTCGTACTATAACACACAGTAAACGCTTTGCCTATAATTGGGTTTACACTCAGGTGGTGAATCTAATAAATAGAAATAAAATAAACTAAAAATGTTCACGTCCTCATTTCACTTTGATTTTGAACTTTTGACTTCAAACTATGTCAATAACTTTGTTGAAAATTTGAAATTATATTATCCCGTATGTAATTATGTTTCTTCCCTGCGATTATATAACAAAAATCTCTTATAACGGAAATATTGCAAAATTATAAACATCATTACGTTACCTAATAAAGCATACTTAGCCGTCTTATTGAAATAACATTAGATGATACAATCCGTGTACCACATTACAAGAACAACCAATCAATTGAAAGAAACATTTCATTCCATTTTCCGGTAATACCTTTAACAAGCTCATTAATCAACGACAGATTTGTCTTCTTATACAGTATTTGTTAAATAGAAGTGACATAACGCTCAAGCAAAAGTTATTAGTGCCCTACCGTGAGCTTACAAGCTTTCGACTTTCTATGACAAATGTACAGTGCCCCTTGCGGTCACAAAAAGATGTAACATTTACCATACAAATATTTTACGAGGTCGCAAGCGACAACTGTCATTGTAATATCATGGTAGAGGCATTGGAATGATTTATGATTTATACAACTGCACGATCGCACGCGCATTTCATACTTGCTCATTATTTCTATTAACAAACTTATACTTACATTCTACTTTACAAATGTCATAGTAATGTGAATCTTAAAACAAAATAATAACATCTAATTGCGCTATAAATGAGATAAAATTATGTGCAATAAAATGTTTGTATTTGATTGTATAATACGGCCTCAGGGGTGAAGTGCTCGGACTGAAATAAAAACCATTTAAAAATTTCTACTGACAGGAAAGTTAGAAATAAATGGTAGATATGTAATGATTTTGTGTTGCTTGTATATTTTATTTTATTTATTCATGGTAAACTATAACTATATACAAATAAACAAAAATAGACAGTGAAGTACATAATTTTTTTTACACTTTTAGATATAATAACATAAACATGTAAGCACTCTGGAGAGACAAAACAGAGATCGAAGAAATTATGACAATCTGATCGCTTAATAACCCTCTTGGTTGAGACTACAGATATGTCAAATATTTTGTTAACCCTAAAATTACGCCAGGGAGTCAAAAAGTTAAATTTGTACAGTGGTTCAGGACAATCAATTGTATTTTGATATATCTTTTTGATTTCCATTTGTGGTTTTGACATTTTTATATATGATATCACGCAGCGACGGGACGAACAAGTCGTGCACTTTGTATTACGCAACACTCCTATCCATGACTGTTGCACTGCCATTCCGAGTTTTAATTCGCAAAAATCTAAGGGGCATCACCTCTGCGTCTGTCACTTTGAGACATAAGTTGACAAGGCCTACGTGTCTGTAATTTCATCAGCACCAAATTAATTACGGTGCACATAAGACCACCCTGATAAACCTGGAAAGAGCGCAGAGAGCTGTTCTTAAAATCATCAACGTCCGTCCTTTCGAATATCCAACCCGCAAACTCCTAAACGAGTGCGATGTCTTCTCGGTTCGGCAACTGTTTATCCAACAAATAATTTTGAAAAAGCACTCAATTACTCCATTTGCTTCCGTTACTTTAACCAATCACAGACGACTCGATACATTTTCATCTCGTACACAACCCCGCACAGCACACTAGCATAGGTTCTATTGCTTCCGTAGTACATTCCTTTACTTGAAATAAAATTCTACTTTGCATTATTTCGCCATGAATAAAATAGAATGTAAAAAGACCGCCAAATTGCGGCCTAAGAATAAAACTTACAATGAAACTGAGGACTTGCTGGAAATTGTTTTGATAATTATTTTTATAATAACAATAAGAACGCACATACCTACTCCACATAGCCCCGCACTAGGGAGACCCTGAGCGGGTGGACACACACATAGGCAATCATAAATTACACCCAAAGTCACGAGAGAAATAAATGTAGGCCATACAAATATTTCTCCCGACCCGGGAATCGAACTTGGAACCTCTGGGTGGCAGTCCGGCATGATAGTCGTTCGGCCACGGAGGCAGTTAATTTATAACTACTATCGAGTTCTTAGGTTTTCGCGAAAGGAAATGAAACTATTTTTCCGAATTTAAATCGCGTATATTTGTTTTTTCAAAAAAACCGACGTTTCGGGCCCTTTACAGGTCCCAAGGTCACGGTTGACTGAGGCGGTACAGTCTTCAACCAGTTATGTCTAATATTGATGCAAACCACCCTATTTTTCCCACAGAACAGGATGCAGGAGTTTACAAGCTTGACTGTGAGTGCGGTCTCTCTTATATTGGACAAACAAAGCGAAGCGAAGTATTTGTACCCGCGTCAAAGAACATATAGCTGATGTCAAACACCGTCGCGTAAACAAGTTTGCAGTCTGCGAGCATGTCATGGATAAACCTACACATTCAATGAAGTTTGACAAACCCCAGGTCCTTGCAAAAGAAGACCGTTATCTACCCAGGATGCTGCGAGAGGTCATTGAAATTAAAAAAACATTCTAATTTCAACATGGAAGATGGTTTCTCCGTACCACCAGTTTCGGATCCAGTATTTCCTCTAATGAAAAATCCCAAACAGACATAAGACTGCAGTACTAATTAATATGTTTCAGTTTATTCTAATTTCTATTAATAATTAATAATAAATTGAACTTAATAAAAATTCATTCAATAAAATAAAATTATTTGTAAAACGTAATGTAACGTAAATTGGAATGTTTTCTTTGTCAAATTAAAATAAGGTATTTAATTAATAACTATTGTAACTATGGTGAAAAATAGGGTGGTTTGCATCAATATTAGACATAACTGGTTGAAGACTGTACCACCCCAGTCAACCGTGACCATGGGACCTGTAAAGGGCCCGAAACGTCGGTTTGTTTGAAAAACAAATATACGCGATTAAAATCCGGAAAAATAGTTTCATTCCCTATTATAACTACTAATTATTTTATTGTTAAATATAGAAAATCTATTTTTAAGCTGTAATATAAAGAAACTTGAAAAAATATTTCCTTAGTTTAGGCATCGCATTTACACATTAAGTTCTAATATTAAAATGTATGAAGAATGTATAATTTAGATTCCCTTCTTACTTTAATACTAAAATACCTTTATTTACATTTGTTTTACTTGTATTGTATTAGATTAAGTTATGTTGAAATAAATTTATCTTTATCTTTACTGCTTGGCGGTGAAAACAGGTATAATGGCTGCCCTTCCCATGATGAACATTTTCATAACGAAATGTAATGCTACTATTATATGTGAAAGTTGATATTTGTAATATTTTTGATGATTATTTTACAGATTTGACAAATAAAAATTACTTAACCTGTTTTCTCCTCCGAACATAACTTGACCAAAAAACTGTATGGCGCGCGACTTATTCGTACCGTTAGTTGATTTCGTATAAAAAATAGATAAAATAGACGTTCCAAATAAAGTGATCTAACCTAATACCACTTGATATCTTTGTTATTGTTGTTTCCATAAGATTCTACACAACCTGAAATGGCTTTGGTTGATTCTGTATAACAGTGAAATCGTTGAACCAAACGCTTTGGAAAAAATATATAGTAAAATTGAGGATACATATTGATTACTATACGGTGTGAAAACACGATTCCTCGAAATTTTCACGAAAGAAAAAAACATAAAAATGAAACTATTTTTCCGGATTTAAATCGCGTATATTTGTTTTTTCAAACAAACCGACGTTTCGGGCCCTTTACAGGTCCCATGGTCACGGTTGACCATGACCATGACCATGACCACGAGTCACCTGACCTGTAAAGGGCCCTAAACGTCGGTTTGTTTGAAAAAACAAATATACGCGATTTAAATCCGGAAAAATAGTTTCAATTCCTATGTGTAACAATCGCGAAAACCTAAGAATTCGATAAAAAAACATAAACTTATCTCGAAATTTTACCGCTTAATCCAATGGGTACTTTAGATATACCAATTTTTTTGAAATATCAACTGAACTATCTAACTGCCTCCGTGGCCGAACGGTTACCATGCCGGACTGCCATGCAGAGGTCCCAGGTTCGATTCCCGGGTCGGGAGAAATATTTGTATGGCCTACATTTATTTCTCTCGTGAGTTTGGGTGTAATTTGTGGTTGTCTACGTGTGTGTCCATGGCACCCGCGACACAGGGTTTCCCTAGCGGGGCTATGTTGAGTGTGTACGTTATGTTGAGTGTGTACGAACTAAATATTACACATCCAGTATACGATATACATTTTTCAAATAGCATTAATTTCGTTCGTAAAAAAACAGACTCTGAAATAAAGCCGGTGTCTCTGCCACTCGTATTTGTTTTTGGAAGAATCTCTTCCACATACCTGAGGTATTAGCAATCATGGACAAACAACAATCTACATCTTTAATAATATAGTCATTCGTGACACAGATAACATCCTGACGTAGTCACAAACGTAATATTCTTAATGGTCATTAAATCAACGCCTGTAACTCCTAAAAACCTCGTAATCATTGGACATTTTTCTACAACCCACAGTTTTGTATGTGTGTAATTAAGCCTCGTAACCACATATGAAATGAGAGGGTACGTATTATGTATTGCAGCGGGAAAAGTAGAATAGTTTCTATGCTACACGTTTGTTAATGTTATATCGATTATTTTGTTTAAAAATTCATGATTTCATGTTATACTAACTAACCAATGTATGTTAAATACAGCGAGAAAATTTGGTAAAGACTAAAACATATAATCCATCGGTTTCTAAGTATGAGTAATTTTTTTTTTTTAAGAACTTGGCAAAAGATCAATGTATCGTAACGAGAATTTAAATTAGAATGGACCATCACACGCTGAAATCTATTACGTGTATCAAATGGCATTTATAGATGTATTGAAACTGGCATTTGGCAAATTGCGTGTTCAAATGTTTTGATCATTGGAATTATGATTATGCGATTTTAGGTGTTATGTCAGAGGGTTTAAGTAGGAATTAACCTCCAATTAGGTACCGCAGTTTGTAAGTTTGGCCTTAAGTGATGGTAACGGAACTGTTTCTGCTAATGGGCAAAGTGTGAAACAGGTAAATGATTGAGCAATTTAATAGAATAGAAAAGAAGCCACAATACAACAATACACAAAAAGAAAACAAAAGTAAATTAAAACTAAAACAAACAGAAAATAGAGTAACAAAAAAAAACAAAACAAATGAATTATAAATAAAATATTAGTAATAAAGAAATGAAACTATTTAAATCGCGTACAACGTCAACCGTTGAGTCAACCGTGACCATGGGAACTGTAAAGGGCCCGAAACGTCGGTTTGTTTGAAAAAACAAATATACGCGATTTAAATCCGGAAAAATAGTTTCATGTTATGTGTAACAATCGCGAAAACCTAAGAACTCGATATTAGTAATAAGTAATTAAATGACCACAAAGCTAGTCAACACTGTTGTTGACTAAGTAGATGTCATGTGTGCGGCTGTGGCGTATGTAATAGGATCCACTCAGCTAATGTCACCGCCGGGAAAAGGCTGTGACGCTGATTTTCAATGGACCCTAAAACCGAGTGAGTACCGGACGTGTGTGTCGCGTATAAACTAAAATAAATTAAGTATATATTTCTGTAATGTAGTATGGTGTGTTCTCTTATATTAATAAAATACTTAAATAATTCATTTGATACATATATACAGTGATAAGCGTGTGCAATGTAGTGTCCATTATTTATAACAAACAAAAATGGAACTTATTTAGTTTAACAAGATACCGATTGCGAGATTTATGTCAATTTCAAATATTTTTTTATAATATCAAGTGACGGGACGAATAAGTCGTGCGCCACATGGTGAGCTACACGCCTGTCCATCACAGTTGCAGTGCCACTCAGAGCTAAAAATCGCAAAGATCTAAGGGGCACTGCCACTGCGCCCGTCACCCTGAGTCCCATATGCCTGTAATTTCACCAGCACCCTTACCCTTCAAAAACAGAACACAGTAATGCTGACATTACTGCTTGGCGGCAGGAATAGGTAAGGTGGTAGTACTACCCTGGACGAACTCTTTCACAAGGAGCTCTACTGCTACAGAAAATTTGAAAAAAAAAATTGTTGTATTAAGAATCTGTGCTCTATACATCATCATCAGTTTTTCCGCATCCACTGCGGACATAAGCTTCTCCCTAAGCACGCCAAATCACCCGACCCTGCGGGTCTGCTCTCAATCTTCGTCAGATATCCGTCCGAAAGAATTGCTGTCAAATAAGTAATATTCAACCAAATATAAAAGACCATGTCAACTATGAAGCTTCATTCGCATAATGCATATTTTAATTTAATCGAGTATTGCTCAACGTGACTACGCTGCTAACCGATCCAGTGCTTCACACCCACAACCCAGGCAGTTGCCAACACAAGGAAAGAAAATAAAAAATAAAGAAAGTAAAACTCCTGCTTCATGTATATACTTTGTAATGACGTAGTTTTTAGTATGTACATTAAAATTGTGTTAAATAAAATAAGTAAGAACGGCGCGGTGGACGGTTACGGAGTGCCGGCGCGCGGAGGTGTCCGCTGCGCTTGCCTCACTTCTCAGCCCTCACCCCTCGGAACTGGTTCCGCCGCCGCACTCTGACGCAGGAACGTTAACAAAACGGATACTCATCTCGGTGGTATTGATAACACAGCGCCGGTCGTCAGTCCCACCGAGAAGAGATGACCAGTGCGACGAGGACGGTTTCAGAAAGGTTGAAAAGAAAAAAAAGTACACCAGGTTTACAGAAAGGTGTGAATATGGAAATGACAGCCGATAAGGGAGAGTGAAAAAAAAAACACCGCCTCGATACGCCCTAATCATTTACTGCGTCCAGCGATAGCGACGACATTGTTGTACGTGTCACGGCTTCATTACTCCACAATCCGATATTGTGCAGAATATACGGTTGAAAGGAAATGCTACCCTGAGGGTCGAGCAGTTGGGGCTCCGCCACAATGTAAATTTTAATTAATTTGTGATGAGAGTACCAACTCAACATCTGTCGACCTTCATGAACGATGAGTTTTGGCCGAACCATCATATACCGACGTTTCCGAGGCCGGCTATCGGACACCCACGTTGCGTCACACGTCACGGACAATACGTGTAAATAATAATTAAGTATGCTTAATACATCATCACAAAAATGCACTTTACCGTAGTTACATGGTATAAAATAAAATACGAGTCGTGGATATTTAATGACTGGCTGACTGGATACTAGTGACATATGCACAATTGACCGGAGTGGGTTCGTTGGCTTTGTCGTTCCTGTCGGGGTCACCACTGCTTCGAATTGTGAGAACCATAATCGTGGTTGGTCTCTCCAAAACTCTGGAAATCGAGAGATGACGGAAGTTGTGGCAATCTCGAGTGAATCCGAATTTTCTCCTGTGGAAGTCTTGCTTGGCCGTCTGTTGGTTGCCATTGTGATGCTCGTGTTTTATTGTATTATTATTTATGTTAGTATTTAAGGTATGTATTTATGGGTCTTTCTAAACTGAATACTAATAAATAAATAAATAAAAATTACTTATTTGACAGTAAATGTTACGGACAGATGGCGGACGGAGAACAACAATGCGTATCCTTTACCGGCTGCATCCAGCCGCTGTCGGCAACCTTTCTCAAGTCGTCCGATCATCTTGCCTCAAGGCATCCTACACTAGATTTACCTTGACTTGATCGCCACTGTAGAACAAGTTTGCTCCATCGGCCATCAGCCAACCTGCAGACATGTCCGGCCCACTGCCACTTAAGCTTACTAATTTTGCGAGTTTTGTCGGTCACATTGGTTCTCTGACGTATGACTTCATGTGCTCCGTTACTTCTTCTTCTTCTTCTTCCTGTCCTTATTCCACCAAAATGAGATCGACACAACATGTATTTTTCTTCCACTCTTCTTTATCAGCAGTCATTTCCATATTCACACCTTTCTCTAAATTACTGCTCCGTTACTTCTTTGTAACCCAAAATCCCTTCCTTTTTCTTTTCATTGACTTAATTTATTGCATAATTTTAAATTGTAATGCACCTACTTCTTCGTGCAAAATATAAGAGTACTTTATCCATGTACAGAAAAAAAATGTATTTAGAAACACTGATGAATCTTCGGAAACCATAAAACTGACAGATTCATTACGTTATAGCACGCGCGTGCGCATGCGGCGCGATCCCTTAATAAGTTCACGGCATTATTTAATGCTTTGGCTTACAGACAAACTTATTCGTGCTGTTGAAAGGAACGTTACCTACTAAAAACACGCTAAGTGATTTACCTCATTTGCTTCACATGAGTCTCATCCTCAATCTTAACTGTACGATCATCAAAATTACAAAGCAATCCAATGAACCATTGACTTACAAATAAATGGACGACGGGTCTAATACAAAAACCACGAAAAAATGTCCCAAGTCAACCTATTTAAACGTAGTGACATGTAAAGGAATATGAAAAAGCTAAAACGTTGAATTTAAATTGTAATGTCATCGCAGTACTGTCTAATTTTGCTTGCTTCGCTATCAGTCGAACAAACGAAGACTAAAGCGTGAATGACGCTCTGTATACGATTTTAACGCCATATAAGTTCGGACACTTTTTAGCGCGGACCCGACGTCCATATAATTGTAAGTCAATGCAATGAACACTGTAATCCACAATCAAATATGCCAACCACGGTAGCCCAACAGTTCATACTGTGAGCGCTGGATGAGGTGTTCCCGGGCTCGATTCCCGGTAGGTCAGTAGGTTTCCAACCAAGTAACGCGAAAGACAACTCGAACATTGATATTTTGTCTTTCCAGCCCAGTGTTGCCGTTTACATTTTGACAAACTTTTCAAAGATATTTTTTTAAAGCAGTGGTTAAATAGCTAAAATTGGTTTTTTGACCGACTTCAAAAAAAGGAGGAGATTGTCAATTCGATTGTATTTTTGTGCATATTACGCGATTACTCCGACTTTCGTGAACCATTTCGATGATTCTTTTTTTGTTATTAAATTAGTAGTGGTCATATACAAATTTAAAAAAATATTCCACTTCGAAGAGTGGCAAATTAGAGGATGAATCCAGTTTATCGTTCTATTTCATACTTCACCTCAATAGGGCTAGCATGGCAAAAATTGCACATCATGCTCTCGCGCTAGTCGCGCCCTGTCGTGCTAGCCCTGCAGGTAAAGTTAGTCCTCAAATAACTTTAGTGGGTAATTAAACTAGGGTCAGGTTACCTATCAGAAGTCCGAAATGACATTTTACAGAAATAACGTTTGTTCGAATTGTCATAACCTCGAAAGTAATTTTATTTACAAATGACCAACACTCAGACAGTTCACCTGATATTAATTGCGTACCGTCGTCTATACATTTTTAATGGTATAAATTCTTCAAGTTCTGAATTTACCCAACCGTAAAGGTAATTTGGTTCAAACGTTAACTTATTGCAAAACATTGAAAAGCAAATCAATCAGTTGTCACAACTCAATAGTGCCTATCGTTTAGAGGCACTTCTTCCGCCGCGGTACCTCGCTAACATCGTTAATACATTAATTTAATCGATTTATATTGACTACAATTACATAGAGATGAATTGTCAAGTTAGTTACAATTATATGATATTAGAAAATATATGATATAAACTCATCGAATATATAACCAAAAATAGAGACGACATTCCGTCGCCATTTAATTTGTTTGAATATTATTCTGCCAAATCATTACGATGACAACTGCGCTCCGATTGGCCAGCCCGAATTCGACATAGTTGACGGGTGTCGTTAATTGTTTCACTTCAAAACGACCAGTTTAACTTGAGTTTTGCTATAATGGACGCAAATTGAAAAATTACACATTTAATATTTAATTACTGATGAAATGTGATTCCGTTTCTTTTGTAATTAGATGTTTTGCTGTTTTTCCCACACCGCCGTATGGAACAGCCCCCCGCTATTTGAGATATAATAAATACAGAATATTTTTGGAATATACGGAGACATACACACATGTCAGTTGTTGGCGCTATACCATTTCAGTTTTCTAATTTGTGATTTCAGCGCAAACGAGAATTGATATTTAAAACTGATATAAGACCTATTTGCCTGATGATTTGCCAGAGATGGATGGCCCTTACTTTATCCCTATTTCTGGTTATATACTCGATGTACAAACTACGCTTTTGCTTTTTATACACTGTAGTAATTACACTTTTCAATATTCTATGTTCTATGCTTTTGCTTTTGTACATGGTGACTTTTTTATCAGTAGCCAATTCTTTTCTACACATTAGGCATCATTCAAAGACACCATTTTTGGAAAAAATTGGTAGGTTAAATTTTCACACAAAAATTATTTTCCCAAAATAATACTCAATATCTTATTTGCACCTAGTCAAAAACACCACGCTAGTCGGCATAATTAATTAAAAGTACACCCCCGGACGAAGAGGGGAGGAGAATTACAACGTTGCGCCGCCGACCTCGTCAAATTGTACTACTATCTCACGCATTCGCAAATAAGCTCTAATTGCTGTGGAGAAGAAATCTAAAGCTGAGTTGGTTATTCCAATTTCTTTCCGTTGTGAGAAACAAATAAGCAATCCAGATGTTATTTATGTATTTCTTTTTTATCCAATTATGGATCTTACAAAGATTATTAGGTTTTTAATTAACCATAATTTTAGGTTCTATATTGGTATCATGGTGAAATAATGCAAAGCAGAATTTAATTTGAAGTAAAGGAATGTATTAAGAAAGCAGAAAAACTATGAGAGTGTGCAGTTGTGTACGAAAGAAAGAAAGAAAGAAAGAAAAATTGTTTATTAGCGTCATAATTATGCCATATTACAATTTACAAATTTTACATTCTTAAGCCTAGATATAAGAAACGGCGTCGAGTGGTCTGTGTTTGGTTAAAGATACGGAATTTATTTATGAGGCAAACAGTTGCCGAACAAAGAAGACATCACACACGAGCTCTACTCCCGTAAAGTTTGTTAAACAAGCTGCGAAATGGCTTGAAGATAATACTAGAGAAACTATAATTGAAAACCATAATCTTAATACAGACTACTAAAAACCGACCTCAAAAGATCGTGGAATTACATCTATTTGCCAAGTTTTATTGAAATCGGTTAATGGAAAGTGCGCGAAACCAGATTCAGCCCTTAATTTTCCAACCTTACAGGTGGAATATTTTTTTCAAATAGGACCAATACTGAGGTACCCTCCTTCCAATAAAAAAAAGAATCATCAAAATCAGTTCACAAATGGTATCACAAGAGTTAATGCGTGACATACATACAAAAAACTACAGTCGAATTGAGAACCTTTTTCTTAAGTCGGTTAAAAATGTGTCATCGAAACATTGACTTACAATTATATGGACGTTGGGTCCGCGCTAAAAAGTGTTCGCACTTGTAAGGCGCTAAAATCGTATACAGAGCGCCAAACTCCGCTTTAGTCTTCATTTGTTCTACTGACAGCGCGATACTGTGATGACATTACAATTTAAATTTCGAATAGGTTGACTTGGGACATTTTTTTCGTGGTTTTTGTATTAGATCCGTCGTCCATTTATTTGTAAGTCAATGCATCGAAAGGCGTAAATAAGTGATGTCCTAATTAGAATGTTTATTATATCAATAAGGTTTTATTGATATGATGATTTAATTATATAAGTATAAATAAAGAGGGAAGGCTAAAGAGATAAACATAAAATGGCCTTCATTACGCTACAGATAAGAAAATAAGGTGAGTTGATAACCTAAAACCAATTCTACTACTCTAAAAATACTACTAAGGGAAAAAACTCGCAGATGGGTAGTAAATACAGCCAAAGATAAGCGTGAAGATCATGACTAATTTTCGTTTAATGGCGAGGCGTCTCCTTGTAAAGCGGATAATTGTAACAAATACTGGAACCTCTACCGAGATTATGCTATGTTAGAATCGCTAGTGACCGCGTTAAAGTATTTCCTCGACAAATTTTAAATATTCTTGTGCAATCTGCCATACAGATATGGCACGTATTTGATAGAGCCTTCAAAGAGGCGAGGCTTACAAAAATACACGTTACTATGATAACGCGTCGGTGTAATAGAGCGCCAAGTATGAAGTAAGCATGAGCTGAATTTAATTATTAGCATACATCAATTTGACGCTGCATATAATCAATCATTTCAATCGTAATGCTTGAGACTGTTAGTGGCAAAAGAATCGCGAAAGTTATAGAGCGTTGTGGGCAATGGAAACACGTAATGCATGAAAAGTAAAATAGGGAATTCATTTATTTTAAATTTGGGAAAATAACAGATCAAGCATTAATTGATGTTCAATGAACAAAATATCCTCCGCAAAAAGCCTTTACAAATGTCTTCGACTGTTCTAAATGCATAAAAGTGCTTAACAGGTGTAGAAAATAGACAAGTTAGAACGTTTTAGTTAGGTAATTTAAAACTAAAGTAGATTAAGATATTAAGTAACAAAAAACAATGATAATAGCTAGTGAAACGAGATTCAGGAGATCAAATTGTATGTCTATATCAATATAATAATACTCTATGCATATATTAGCAGAGATCAATGTAATCTAAAGTAAATGGTCTAGAGTAATGTCAGCATTACTGATTTCCGATTTCGAAGGGGAACCTACAGATACTTTGGACTTGTCAACTTTATCTCGTGGGGATCTAACTGGGTGACGAAATACTTAAGATTTCTCATAGATGGCGCTACGGCTAAAAAGTCGTTGAAAAAACCAAATACAAAGACACAACAACAAACACAGAAAAATTCGTGGGATCCGCTTGTTCGTTCCGTGACTTAGTTGGTATAGCGTCTGGCACGATATGCTAGAAGATGTCGGTTCGAATCCGGCCAGATCGAAGGAATTTTTTCTGAGTGTTCGATCATTGTATTAATAACTATTTTAAGATTGCTAAATTTGACATAGGTTGTTCTTAGTACTTTAATGTTAAAGTCGCGTCATAGTACGAACTGAGTGAATAATAAGTCACAAAGTTGCCAATAAAACATCATTTTAACATTATAATAAGCTTCCTTAAGCACGCCATGGTACGAAAAGTCAATGTAAAGTTAAAGTAACATTGTTTTAAGACGTTGTGGTAGGCTCCCAGGTACTTAGTAGAATGCAGCGCGAGTGGACATAGAATACTTACGTCATTTACGTAGCGGTCAGATTGGCAATTCAATATTAATATACGAATATAAATATTTAATAAATGACAGGTTTATTTGGCTTTACCTGTAACTGAGTGTCCACAGACATCAATATCAACACAGCGATTGTTAGTAAATAGACAATATGCTTTAAATATAACTGTATGTCTAATGTTTGACCGTGCACAGCGAAACTACGCTTGTTATGTTACTGACTACTTGTATACAATCTCTTTTTTCGCAAATAAGTTATTTATGTATTATGTATAAAGAATTAAAAGTATCACAAAAGCATTTATATCCCAGTGACGTAGGCAGCGTTTATGAATCAACATTTGCTACAATCCACACATACTTATTTGACTTTTTGTGCGCGCTCCTGGTGATACGTGACACACCTATACACAACAGTTGCAGTGTTACTCAAAGCTTAAAATTCTAAGGGCACTAGCACTGCGTCCGTCGTTGACAAGTCCAACATGCCTGTAATTTCACCAGCTCCCTTAAGGTGTTTTTCCACCGGCAAGATGAGACGAGGCTTGAAATTTGTATGGCAAAGTTACAATTCTCTACTAAAGCATCTTCGGTGGAAATGGTCTCGATTGACGAGGACGGGCAGACGAGAATTTAAATATTTGTTAATGTAATATTGAACCGTATTGCTGCCAACATAGAGTATTATGTATTATAATCTACAATGAAAATACGATTTCTCACGTGTGCTCGCGATTGATATTAATAACTATCGCGTGCTTGCTTGTGGGGTATAATTATTTACCGGACACGTTACGTCAGCCACATGTTTACCGCTAGACGAATGAACAGCACTGAATTGTCACTACCCACAACCACAGCGTGAATGCACGCGAGGTCGCGAAGACTCGCGCGAGCAATAATGACAGTTTTTGTTGGAAAAAGGCCAGCGTGATTTAAATTCTCGTCTCACCTCGCCGGTGGAAAACTACCTTTAGAGACGCTTCACACTTGTACGATTTCGGAATCGTTATTCTGGACGGTTTCCAATGGTGAACATAATGTTGAGTTTACCACCATACAGTAAAACCGTATACGGTGAAAAGAACCGACTTTACTGATTCCTTTATTTTCGCTGCCGTGTCTTGTCACTAGAAACCATGAGCGAGGTAGGGTAAAACCGAATCGGTCGCAGCGACAATCACTCATCATTCGAAATTATGAGCGTTGCAACGAACGCGGACCCACTACCCCGAAACGGTTTTACAGTATTTGAAAACTGAGTCATGAAACTTATAAATATGAACGCATACGTTTTCTTAACGTATAGAGTAAACCGAAGAACAAAACTGAATCTAATAAACCGTGCAAGCTTGAATCAGCCTTTATTATCCTTCAGAATCGAAACGCAGTACGGTCATTCTCGGACTAGTGTTCTCTGCCTAATTTCCGCGGCATTTTTTAAATTTAAATATTCAAGACTATTATCCTGCAATTATTGAATAATAATTCGCGATACAATTGTCGAATATTAAATAATATAGTACGATTAAAAAATGGAATACTCTCATCAACCGTATCATAAGCAAGTTTAGTAGCAATAGAAGCTTCTTGTGAAAGTGTTCATCCAGGGAAATACTACCACTTTACCTATTTCTGCCGCCAAACAATAATGTGAGCATTACTGCGTTTCGGTTTTAAAAGGTAAGGGTGTTAGTGAAACTACAGGCACATGGCCTACTACTGCCTCCATGGCCGAACGGTTATAGAAAGAAAGAAAGAAAGAAAGAAAATACATTTATTTGTTTACCACAACGACACCACAAAAGACAAAAGACAAAAAAGAGAAATCGGAACAAAACAGAACTAAAACAAAACACGATCAAAACATTTAACGTAAAACAAATATATAATTACGAAACAAAAACACAAACAAACACAAAAATGTATATACAAAATAAAAATGTATATACAAAAATTAGATAAAATTGAAACATGAACTATTCACACAAATAATAAAAAGAAGACTAAGTATTGAGATACCTTGTGTGGTGCCAGCCGCGGTAACAAAAGGGTCACAAACTCAGTATTTGCTGGAAAACGCAATTTATCAATATTAGTTATCATGCTGGGGTCACGGATTCGATTCCCGGGCCGGGAGAAATTGTTGTATGGCCTACATTTATTTCTCTCGTAAGTTTGGGTGTAATTTGTGGTTGTCTATGTGTATGTCCATGAGACGCGCAATACAGGGTTTTCCTAGTGCAGGGCTATTTATTTTATTTTATTTATGGGACTTGTCAACTTATGTCTCAGTGTGACGGGCGCAGTGGCAGTGCCCTTCAGATCTTTGTGATTTAAAGCTCTGAGTGGCTCTGCAACTGCTATGGACAGGCGTGTAGCTTACCATCAGGCACACTACTTGTTCGTCCTGTCACTTGATATTATAAATAAAGAAAAATACTATAGTACACTATTTTGTTATTTTCTACGATTGTTTTTTTTTTACGAAATACACAACCCTGTACACTATCAAAGCGCCCTATCAATCATGTGAGTCAGAAAGAGAGGAATCCCGGCGCCATCAACATCTCCGATAAAAGCTTATTTCCATACTAAGAATAGGTTTTCCCCAATGACCCATCGGTTTATATTGAGTCATGTTTGACATTTGGAAAACGTAGTATTCGGATGAATTATATTTAGTTATTTAAACTTAGTTGCACACAAAACAGTGTAAATGACGGACTTAATGCCATTAGGCATTCTCTACCAGTCAACCGACCGCTGACCACCAACCGAGAGCTGGGTTCAAAATAATTAACAGGGGTGCATAACATGATAATTAAAACACATAGGAACAAGTTTATAAATAATTTTGATATATAGTTTAAACACAATATAAATATAACACATAATACACACATACGCACGAACGCACGCACGCACCCTCCAACACACGCATGCACGCTCGCACGAACGCACGCATGCACGCTCGCACACACGCACGCATGCACGCTCGCACGCTCGCACGCATGCACGCATGCATGCACGCTCACACGCACAATCGCGCGCTCGCACGCACGCACACATACACAACAAGGTCAGACCAATGGGATGAAGATTGAGACTCCAACATGAAATCGCGGACTAACTGCTTGAAAGCTAGCGTTCAGCGCTTTTTGAATAAGGGGTGTTAAAGCGCTCCAGTGTCGTATTGCCTAAAGAGTAAATGAGTTAGAAAGAAAACCAGTACGACGAGAAATAAATGTAGACCATACAAATATTTCTCCCGACCCATGAATGGAACCTGGGACCTCATGGCATGGTATTGTACTTGCGGCTATGGGTTAATTTGTACTTGCGCCTGTTACTATTAACTTGTAAAAGCTAATGGTAGTTAAGTAAACAAATGACAGTTAAACGGAAACCGGAAATTTGTCAAATTCCGCATGTAATATAAAATGATAATCGATTACCAAAATGCCATCGACACTTAATTGATACGTGAAAGCATTTCGTTGATGACAACTTACGGTCGCCATTGCAATTAAGTTTGTTTATGCGCGATATTTAAGGTGATGAATATTTGCTATAGAACGAAAAATTTATAATGAAAACTAACATAGGAAATGAAACTATTTTTTCGGATTTAAATCGCTTAGACTGAGAGTCAACCGCGTACATGAGACCAGTAAAGGGCCCGAAACGTTGGCTTTAATTACATTGGAATGTTGGAATTACATCTATTTGCCAAGTGTCATTGAAATGGGTTACCGGAAAGTGCACTAAACCCGATTTATCCCCTAATTTTAAAATCTTGGATGTGGAATATTTCTTCAAAATTAAATGGGCTCTACTGCTACGTAATCATAAATCATACTTGAAATAATTATTATTGTTTCAACAATAATAAACTGTTTCGAACCCATAATTACCCACTATTTCTAATATTCAAATGCGTCCAAAAAACAATGCCTCTTCAAAAACCAAGAGTTTTGCCATAAAACTTTCTCAAACAATTTTAGAACCAACCAACGTCTCCACGAGCAGCATCGCCTTAACCTAACGTAATCTCATGCCTCCAAATAATGTTATTACGGTAACAGCGTACCGTACCTATTATTTACCATACTATAATACGTATTATAATTTGTATTATTTACAATAACGTCATATTATGTCAGGTTTATTGGCGAAAAGAGAAACGCCATTTTGCTGATTGATCCACGCCCATGTGTTATTTGTTGAAGAAAGTTTTTATACGCTCAATTTTGGCAATCCTGTTTCTGAAATGTATTTAGGAAAGTCGCGCACAGGTGTAGTGTCATCATATAATTAGCCTACTTTCGAACAGGGGCCTTTCCAAAAAGGGTGGC
This sequence comes from Hyposmocoma kahamanoa, assembly GCF_003589595.1. Lineage (NCBI taxonomy): Eukaryota > Metazoa > Arthropoda > Insecta > Lepidoptera > Cosmopterigidae > Hyposmocoma > Hyposmocoma kahamanoa. Next base: position 3,032,299 of record NW_020654748.1, read on the forward strand.
AGGCGATCGGCGACCTCACGTAGACCGCACTATGTCCTATTCGTATCAGGGGGTCTACTCTCGATCTCCGTCCGACATCCGTCCGAAACAATTACTGTCAAATAAGTAATATTCGACAAAATTAAAAGACAAGTATCAAGAATGAATCTTCATGCGCAACTCACGTCTTTTCATTTGGTCAAGTATTGCTTATTTGGCAGTAATTGTTTCGGACGGATGTCGGACGGAAATCGAGAGTAGACCCCCTGTTCCGAATCCTATCCTAATCCGAAAGCTGTCCTTTTCTTTCATGTATGTTTTATACCCTATATACAAGTATAACACCCAAGAAGTGCTGGCTTGACGTCGCCAAGGGTGATATGCGTGCCAATGGTCTCACCACTAAGGATGCCGAAGACCGTGCAAAGTGGAGGAGAAAAAGTAGAAAACGGACCCCGGGCTCCGCAGCAACACTGCTGAGGACGCAACCGGGACAACGCTCAGATGAGAGAGAGAGAGAGATACAAGTATAACACCCGAGCAAGAATAAGATAATCAAAGTCAAAATGAAATAATCTTTATTTCATACTTAAGAAAATTACACTTGAAATCGTCATATTGATTAAACTCTACTGCACATTCGTAAGGCAGGTTTCCCATGAGAGGAACTCTAGGGATTGCTTGTTGTAAATAACCATTTCTACACATTTATCATTTACAATATTTATTTCAAACATACATACATCGAGACCACCTGCAGGAGCTTAATACGGGTCACTACCGCGGTTTTTTGTCATCCAAGTACGCAGAAGCTGTGCAATAACCTTTAGCATAAAGTTTTTGTTTCACTATAGTTAAATCTCCTGAATGGCAAATTTTGATGAAAATTATTCGAAGAATTATAAGAATTCAAAATGTATACTATAGCATTTAGGTTTATTTGAAAAGAACAACCCCTAGAGTTTCCTGCTAGTTCTTCTCAGGGAGGTCAGCAATACGACGTTACCAAATGGAAAAATTTTACCTATATAATAAATGATTATGTAAATGAATAAATGAAATAGAATAAATGATGACTTTGACTTTGAATATCAAGAGGAGTTTTATTATAGAAGCGTATACTTTGCTCTTTAAACGAATTAAACCTTTTCATAACTGAAAATCACATGGAGCGTAGAGTTTTCATGATTAATAGTTCGGGCACTGGTCGAGAGAGGGTGGCTCAAGAAATATGAATCACATAAGATTTGTGAATGTACACTCATCTAAGATATATTTAGCTAAAGTTATCTGACGTTTTATTCAATGATTCTTATGAATATCCCTCTCTTTTGTTTAAGACTAACAACGTAAAAAATCTAGTATACCCGAGAAGGAAGGATATTGGCTTGGCTATCTTTTTTTTATGACACCAAACGAAGGGACGACTAAGTGGTGATAAGCGACATGCCTACCCATGGCAATTGCCAGTGCCACACAGCATTTCACCAGCACTCTAGTGGTCTTTAGAATCGACGGCTTAAGACAGGAAGTGAGCTCTACCTGTAAAATAGGGAGGGTACAGTACGTGCACCCGGGGCGGCTAACCCAAGGCACTAGCCTCTTGAAAACCAGATGAAATCAGTGACAACGGTCTGTGACCCTGTACACTGGCTGATCTGGGGTCAGAACCTGAACTTATAAGGTTCCTGTGCGCGCACGGGTTATAGTGCCCTTCCTGCATAATAAAGAGGTTGACTGGGTTGACTGGGTGTTGATCACCCTGATCATAATGAAAACTTATTTAGAAAAGGTATGGGAGCTGTTGACATTAAGAAAGATATGGAATGAGAGCGAACTGTTTAAATTTAATAATATTATTTCGTATACTAAATACAAAATCCCATAAAACAGAAAGGCAACGGAAGTAGTTAAAAGTCGTTCAAATCATTGGTTGATCTAACCATTGACACTAACCGACAATCAAACAGAACAATAAAAATAACAATAAAGTTTTATTACACACTACACTAAATGTTACGTACATGTTACCACAAAAAAACTAGTACCTACGTAATAATACTTTTACTCGTACAATGTTATAATAATTAACTTTAATACAAGTATGAATGTTTTAATTGCATTTAAAAGATAAGAGCAAACATGGCTGAACTGTTTTACATAATGCTGTCAGAGTTCTAGTTCAACTGTTGTTAGTTCAACGTTAAGTTAGTTTCAATACATATAGATAACTCTATTGTAAAGAAAGCAAGCAAACGACATAAAAAATATTGACAAGAATATCTTAATTGTGTAGGTATATTTAAGTTTTTCGAGCAAATGTAAAGAGCCCGAAACGTTGGTTTGTTTGAAAAAAACAAATACACGCGGTTTAAATCCGAAAAAATTGTTTATTTCCTATAAAAATTGATATTATATATATGTTTCGCGTACTTAATAGTTATCTCGTTTATTAATATTTTTAATTTTTATTATATTTTAAGTAGAGATGCCACGAATATTCAGCCTATGCGGCAACTTTTTTAATATTCCGTAATCACCCCAATACTGCCACTATTCGGCCGAATACTGAATATCAAATAATGAATAAATCACATATTATTGAAAATGTATCATGTATTTTAATCAAGAATTATTGCATTATACTTAAAAACAATCAGTGATAGGCTGTGATGAATGACAACAATGTTTTCAGCATTAGTTGGTAACAAATGATTGCACTTTTCCTCATAAACAATTCCTGCTTTTGAAAATAGCCTCTCATTGTAAACACACGTCAGGAGACGATAGATAAATCTTAGCAAATTTGACAGACTTGGATACTGCCTTGCGTTTGCTGACCACCACTTGTAAGGATCTGCCGTCTGATCTAGGCGAACAGTTTTCAAATAAAAATCAATTTCATATGCAATAGAATTTTTCTCCACATCCTCATAATTTTGCATATTATCTATAGCGACTTCTTTAAAACAGGTCCAGAAACTGTCATGTATTGATTATATTGTTTTATCACTTTTCAACAAAATATCCCACCCCCGTTACCTCCGCACGCCCCGTAATGAGACAGGTCCTAACAGCCGAACATTCGGCAGCTGAACAATCGGCGATTCGGCTGAGAGCGTGACCGGATATTAGGTATTTGGTATTCGGCCAAGTCACTATTCGTGGCCTCTCTAATATTAAGTGTCGCTTTTGCTTAAATCTGTGCATGGTTGTCAATTCTTAACCACTACGGATTATGAGAGAATATTATTTTTTCATAATGTCAATTAACGGGATGAACAAGTCGTGCACTTCGTGGTAGGCGAAGTGCCTACTCATAACCGTTACAGTGTCACTCAGAGCTGTATATCGCAAACTTCTGTGGGACACTGGCATTGCACCCGTCACCCTGAGACATAAAGTTAGCACTTTCCATGTGCTTGCAGTTTTCGGAACGCAGTAATGCTCACATTACTGCGTGGCGGCAGAAATAGGTGTGGTGGCAGTACTTCTATGGTCGAATTCTTTATACTACTTCTTCATGTCATGTATTGTTGAGTCATAGAATGACACGTTTATTTTTTTATTTACTTTTCTTTATTTCATGCCATATTACCATACACAGTTTTATGCCATTTTTAACCGACTTAAAAAAGCGAGGTTCTCTATTTTAGACTGTGTTTGTTTTATTGTTTTTTTTGATAACATCAAGTGACGGGACGAACTAGTTGTGCGCCTGATGGTAAGCTACACGCCTGTCCATAACAGTTACAGTGCCACTCAGAGATTTAAATTGCAAGCATCTGAGGGGCACTACCACTGCGCCCGTCACCCTGAGACATAAGTTGACAAGTCCCGTGTACCAGACCAGTAATTTTACCAGCACCCTTACCCTTCAAAATCGGAACACAGTAATGCTGACATTACTGCTTGGCGGTAGAAATAGGTAAGGTCGCAGTACTACCCTGGATGAACTCTTTCACAAGGAGCTCCACCGTAACTGTTTTTGTATGTATATGTTACGCTATAATGATAATTTGTAAACCGATTTTGGTGATTCTTTTTTGTTGGTAGTAGGGTACTTCAGGGTACTTTTTCTTGGGGATCCCCGCACTGGGGAAACCCTGTATCACGAGTGCCATGTACACACACAAAGACAACCACAAATTACACCCAAACTCACGAGAGGAATAAATGTAGGCCATACAAATATTTCTCTCAGCCCGGGAATCGAACCCAGGACCTCTTCGTGGCAGTCCAGCTTGTTAACCGTTCGGCCACGGCAGATTATTGGTATAACTTAAATTTGAAGAAACTATTCTCCACCTCTAAGGGCAGCAAACTAGGGGATGACTCCTGTTTCGCGCAATTTCCGGTAACCGATTTCAACAAAACTTGGCAAATAGATGTAATTCCACGAAACTTTGAGGTCGGATTATACGAAGATATTTCCCTTTAAATACTACAGAAAACCTGCTAAAGTTTGGTTTTCAACTGAAGCCCTACAATTACTAAACTCAAATTTAATATTAAAAATTACAATAATATGTCAACAAATATAACGTTTTTTTTGTTAACCTATTACGTCCCACTCCTGAGCAAAGGTCTCCTCCAAAATCACTGCCCCCTGTCTTTAACGATTTCCTACCATCCCTTCTCAAACCCATCGAGATCGTCCCGCCAACGCCTTCTCGGCTGTCCCCGCCGTCGCCTTCCATCCTCGGGCACCCAAGGAGTGACGACGTTTGCCCACTTGTCGGGTAGATCGGTTTTTTTTTATAAACAAGTTATAATTAATTTTAGTTTCATGTTAATGCTATTTTTATGCACTTATTTCATTCATATTTGACGACCTGAATCGACAAGTGACTTGTACACTTATTTTCATGGTGTCATTGGTAATTGAGAGGGATCAATGTGAAAAAGTAAAGTTTTCTACATCTCGGGTCAGGGTGTTTGTGGTACCGTCGTTGTTACCGATTTCCATAACACAAATACTTTAGTTACTAACTTTGAGGTCGAAGCTTAAATGTGATGTTTAATATTTATTTATTTATAAATACGAACTTTGATGATAGTGTAATCAATGTAATGTGTAACCGTAATGTAAATGAAAGTTTGAACAATTGTCTAATGCAATTTTATTATGAAACCGTACATTGTATGACAATTTATCAGAGGAAGCTATCTTGTTAGGAGATATAACACGAATAGGTACATAACGCCTGAAGGTGTAACCTAGATATGTGACCCAGATTTATCCAGGGCTTAGTTGACTGTTCTTTGGCTTTTGTTTTTGTTAAGACGAGTTACTTAATTAGTTAGGCGAGTTAGTTAATTCAAATGGTTTAGGTATTTACTATTAAATAATGATTTTACAAAAAATACACGATACACCTAAACATATTGTCTAAAGAAAGTGCTAATTCGTTTCACTATAGTATGTCATCATACAAACTCAGATCACACAAAATCCCTAAAACAGGCTAAAATAAAAATCTAAAACTAATTATTTACGAATGAAATATATATGAGCTCAATCAGCTCATACCACCCCCCTTTTACCATCGGACATCCAGACTTACGGCGGCATGTCATCCTTACTTGGTCGATATTCTCTTCAGGCGTACTAAGCGCTTTTCATCATCTTTTGTTATTCGCACAGCCCAGGAATGGAACTCCCTGCCTGTGACTGTGTTTCCGAACTCATACAACCCGGGTATCTTTAAAATGCGACTGAATAGGCATCTTCTGGGCGAGCTCGTTCCGTCGTAGATCCTATCTTTGCTCCAGAGCTAGGTAGTGGTCAAGAGCAAGTCCATTAAATAAATAAAAAATTTAACTTTGCACTTAATTTTTATTTAAGGCTTTCCTCTTTAAGTATTACAGAGAACCTGCTAAAATTTGGTTTTCTTCTGAAGTCCTATAGTTATTAAATTCACATTTTATATTAATAATTATAATAATATGTCAACAAATATAAAGTTTTTTTTTGTTAACCTATTACGTCCCTTTGTTGGGCAAAGGTCTCCCCCGAAATCCTTCACTGTCCCATGTCATTGGCGAATTCCGCCATTCCTTGCCAAACCCATCGAAATCGTCCTTCCAACACCTTCTCGTTCGTCCCCGACGTCGCCTTCCATTCTCGGGCACCCAAAGAGTGCCGAAGTTCGTTCACTTGTCGGGTTGCATCCGTCTAACGTGGCCGATCAATCTCATTTGAGCCTAACAGTTTTGCTCAATACGTTTAAAGTCCAGGATGCTGCATTCCATTGCCCTCTTGAGTTTAATTATATGATATATAGAAAGTAATTTAATCAAATACACATCAGAACAAAATCTCTATCAGAACTACTTTGGAATAAGAAAAAGTGGTCCACGGTCGTTTCCTATCGCATTTATTAATTCCGATTGGTCGCAGTTTCACCGCCATAATGGCAACTAATTTATAGTATTAATAATAATAAACAGGGAGGTTACCTCAACAATGAGTTCACATTGCTTGTGACAATAAACATTTTTGTACAAGATAAGTGATTTTTTATGGACATTGTCGATGCGTCATTATTCTCAATAATTCAATCATTCTTTTTTAACAGTTGCAGTGCCACTCAGAGCTTCGAATCGCGAAAAAGAAGAGCTCCTTGGGAAAGAATTCGTCCAGCAAGTACTGCCATCTTACCTATTTCTGCCGCCAAGCAGTAATGTGAGCATTACTGCGTTCCGATTTCGAAGAGTAAGGGGTGCTAGTGAAATTACAGACACATGGGACTTGTCAACTTATGTCTCAGGGTGTCCGGCGCAGTGGCTGTACCGTCGTAAAGATAAGATAAGAAAATCTATAGTAGCAATATCTTGCTACTATAGATTTTCAGGCTTTCGTGGTTATTCACTAAATAATTATCACTAATTTCGGGCTTCTTACCAACGGTATGACTTCTTTTTATTTTCCCGATATTTCGGAACAGTTGCACGCTCCGTGGTCACGGGTTGACTGGACGGCGGCAGATGACAGCTCTGTCTACCCTCTTGCGCTGTCGACGACTACTACCTTCATTGCGATTTGTTGTGGCGTTACCATTGTCATTCACTTTTTTCCCACAAACCACATGTCAACCCGTGACCATGGAGCGTGCAACCGTTCCGAAATATCGGGAAAATAAAAAGAACTCATACCATGGTAAGAAACTTGAAATTAGTGATAATCATTTAGATATTGCTACTGTTATGGTCAGGTGTGTCGCTTACCATGAGACGCACGACTTGTTTGTCCATCACTTAGTTATTACAAAAAAAAGTAAAAAATATATTTCTGATTAATTAGGCGATTTTGGAATAGGCCACTTATTCTAGAAAGCCATCGCATGTATGTAAAGAATATTGTAATGATCAAATGATGTCATGAATTCGTGCGCCTGGTGATTAGCGAGCCACCACTACCATTATCCCATATATACGTCCCACTGCTGGGCAGGGTCTCCTTTCAGACGAAGGTCTGGGACATAGTACGTCACGCTGGCCCAATGCGGGTTGGGAACTTTACACGTTTTCCGAAGAACCTTCTTCAACGTGCAGGTTTCATCACGATGCTGTCCTTCACCGAAAAGGTCATGATAAATTTCATATTTAATTTCGCACATAAATTCCGAGAAACTCAGAGGTGCGCCCGGATTCGAACCCACGATCCTCTGCTTGAGAGGCAGTAGGTCAAACCGTTAGGCTACCACTACCATACTCGACATCCTGAGGCATCATCTTCGTGGCGGCCATTTTATTATCCAATCTTGGATGTATGCCTCTTCCCTCTTCTTCCACTCTTGGCAATCTTGTGCTCGACTAATCCAGTCCCGACCTCCGTGTCGACGGATGTCGTCCAACCATTTGACTGCCTCCATGGCCGAACGGTTACCATGCCGGGCTGCCAAACAGAGGTCCCAGGTTCGATTCCCGGACCGGTAGAAATATTTGTAAGGCCTACATTTATTTCTCTCGTGAGTTTGGGTGTAATTTGTGATTGTCTATGTGTGCGTCCATGGCACCCGCGATACAGGGTTTCCCTAGTGCGGGGCTATGAAAAAAAAGAACAAAAAAAAATCAGCGCTGCGGTGGTCTGCCGCGCCCTCTGATGTCCGCTCTAGATCTCCACTCAAGTACTCGCCTTGTCCAGCGCCTCTAGTCCATTCTCGCAATGTGCCCCGCCCACGCCCACCTTTTCTTCGCCACGACAACCATGACATCTTTAACTTTGGTTCTATTTTGGATCCGAAATAGGACCCTGAGACATAAAGCTGACAAATCCCATGAGCCTGTAGTGTCACCAGTATCATTGCCATTCAAATCCAGAACGCAGTATTGCAATTTTTTTAAGAACTGCTTGGCGCAAAAATAATTATCGTGGCAGTGCTTCACACGACGCGCTCTTAGAGCTCTACTACTACTTAAAAACATGATTGAATTTGAATTTAGATTTTTTTAACATAGGGTTGGGTTAACTTTTTAATTAAATCGATATACTCTCAAAACAGCTTCTAATATCAGGTCCAAGACTCTAAGAGAAACATTGTGGTAATAAATTGGTACAGTTGATTCCGGATATGCCCAATATTTTCTTGACAAGCCTTGAAGTTGTAAATCTTGAACACGTCGTAGTACTTTCGCCGTAATTGATGAACAAAACAATTGATGTCTTCGAGAAATCAATTCGCTTCTACCACCTTTATGATGAAGAATATTTCTTACAATAGGCAGACGCGAACTTTAAACATGTAAATTATGCCTATCTTTACACAAGCAACAATTTTCAAATTTAGAATACTGCAGCCTCACCACACGCAAAATAGGCGCTTTGTCGTCGAGTTGCGGAAACCAGCCCGTTGCACCAAGTACCAAGTACCAAGTACTGCAGCCTCATTTTATCGAAACATTCACCAATCCAAGTTTTTAATACACTAAATTGTTAATACCACTAGTTTTGAATTATATTGTTATTAACGATATGGATCCAAGTGCCCGCAATAAATGATTATTATAATAAATAAGAAAATGACCAAACTCGAAAAGCTTTTTGGGGAAATCGACAAAATAGATTTTTTAGAAAATTGTACAGTCAAGAACACATGAAGCTTGACACTGCCATAACATTAAATTTAAATATTAAATGTCAAGCATGACGTGCTCTCGACTCTAACTTATTACAACTTAGTTTAATTAACTATACACTATAATATGATTAAACTGTATTTGATATGAAAAAAATACATTACTTTTGTTTTACGTCATTTTAAAAAACAGTTTCCCAAAAATGTTGCTTTCCGAATTTCGGCACTTTATTGAATCACTTTGATTCTGACTGGCATGGTGATAATCTACTCTAAACATGCAAAGTGGAGCTCCTACACATCTCTCTTAGTTGCTTTTAATGACTTCCTCGAGTTGGCGTAGTGCTATTAACAATCACTCGAGTATAAACAGAGTAAATACCCATCTACATAATTTTAATCTTTGCCTAACATTTCGCCGACGATTATAACATAGGAGAATATATTCGATAATAGCGCGTAATTGCGGCACTCACACCGGCCATTGGCGTTCAACGACTACTGTCTTTAAACGCTTTTGTATTTTGATCAAGCCTCCACAATTAGGAGTATTTTGTATTAAAAACAAGAGACTTCGTTAACCGAAGGAATGGAATATGATTTAATATAAGGTATGCTTGCACACGGGTCCTCTCTGTCATATTCAGTAATGCACTTAAGCTGGTCTAAATGTAGATTTGTTTGTATTTTTAACCGACTTCAAAAAAAGGAGGAGGTTCTCAATTCCGTTGTTTTTTTTTGTATGTATGTTACGCGATAACTCCGGTGAACATTTGTGAACCGATTTTGATCATTTATTTTTTTAGAAAGGGGTACCTCAATGGTGTTCCCATTTAAATTTGAAGAAAATGTTTCACCTCTAAGGGTGGCACACTAGGGGATGAATGACTTTTGAGGTCAGTTTTTTAGTACTCTGCATTGAGATTATATGTTACTAAGCTTTAACATATAATATTATTGTCAAATACATAGTTACCATAATCCCTATTTTTTTAAATATTGCTAATGGCATTATCATTATTTATTTATAGAGCAACTTTATAAACTCAAAATTTCAAGAATTTCAACTTAAAAACGAATGCATTTAAAAACTGTAACTACAAAAACCCTCCATTTTTGTTCTTTCTTATTTCACCGGGACTCTAGTGTTTCCATAATGAACAACTCATGTTAAAGTTCAAAGTATTCGACGGAACCATCGATTTATACAGATAACACTTTCACATCAACTCTTTATTGTAATTGAAAGTTGCAAATTGTCCCACACATGTTCGCGAACTTGTCAAAAATAATCACCGTTTAGTAAAGAAGTTTTATATGCAATCAATCGCTTGTTAGAACTGGCCGGTTTACGTGTCAGAAAGAGAATTTAGAGTGCCGTTTATGAAATATTCAAACGAATATAATTTCTTTTTCTAATGGCTTTCACAAACAGTTTTTAAGCTGTATATAATATCCAGTTTAAGCCTTGTTAATTCAAAAAGCGTAGTAAAAATGTTTATTGACGTTTTAGCACTAAAATAAATGTAATGCCGTCATATAAATAGCAATTAAAAATAAATGCTTCTTTCTTTTTTATTTTGACAGACTGTAAAATAAAAAACAAAACTAAATTCTACTTTGTAATTAATTTGTAACAATTTTAACAAATGTGGTCATGTAACTCGTCAAACCCATTTCGGCTGCGAAGTTAATTTATCATAATAATTTACTTACACTATGATTGATCAATTTAGTTGAAAAAAAATGTGTATCATTTAGTTAGAAAACTTGATGGACTGTAATTATTTTAACTCTTACTTTTTATGATGGAAAAGTGAATCTGCTAGCTCGTTATGCTAGTACTGAGTGAAGATGCGATAATATTAAGTTTTATTTATGTTATAAATCAATTTTGTAACAAATCTAGATCGTTGCTAGTGGAAAGCTATGATCTCTGCCTACCCGGACAGGAAAAGAACGTAAAGTGTGTATGCATGCATATTTCTATATGCTATAGTCGTGTTTTGTAGAAAGGACGAAAGCGCCATTTTGAAAAATTTTTCTATGGAGCTTGTCTAAGTTTTTCACAACTATTTAAAATACTATGTAAAATATTTACGTCGTTTTCAAATTGATTTTTAAAAGTTAAATCTAATTAAAACCAAAAGTGAATTTTGAAACAGCACATGCTCCTCTAAAAGGCTAGAACCTATAACATGCTAACCTGAATAAAAATTTAAAATGGCGCTTTCACCCTTTCTACAAAACACCGACGAATTTATGTAATAAAATAAATCAATAGACATTTAAGGTTTGACATCACTTGGCTACACAGAATCGTTTTTCGCTCGTACTTAAGAAGAGGCTGTATGATCTTTGTCGTCTAGCTAGTGTAGGCGTTTTTGAACGATAGGAACCTAAACAGGCGTAGAAGGGCGTAGAAGAGGTGGCTATGTCGCGGGTTGGAACAGGCATGTCAAAGAAGCTCATGAGGCGGCTAGGCTAGGCTAGGCTTGGGTTTCAAATGTGGAATTTGTATGGAAGACCGCGTTCTGGATTTGTATATGACAGAATGACTCAGGCTAGAAATTTTTTTAAGTCTAAGCTGAAGTGGTGCCAAAATAATCAAGAGCAGATTAGAATGGATGTACTTGCTTCCCATCACACTAATAAGGATTTCAAAAGTTTTTGGAAAGACACAAATAGCATGAAACCCAAGCCGAGCATTCCAGTGAGTGTTGAGAGTAATTGCGAGCCGGCTAGAATTGCTGATATTTTCAAAGACCACTTTAGAGTCAAATCCTCGCTAGCACCTGGGGAGAAGGTGTTCGATGCTGGGGCCGACCTGTCCGGTGTTCGAGAGTTGTTACAAGCTAAAGAAATTAGGCTCATAATTAAGGACATGAAGCGCGGAAAATCGCCTGGACATGACGGCTTGAGTATTTACCGAGAGTACTAGCCATGCTGTTTAATTTATGCATTGGTCACTCCTACTTGCCGGTGGATTTGATGAGAACTATTGTGGTACCTGTCTTAAAATCTAAGACAGTGGATGCCTCCGACAGGGGAAACTATCGTCCGATATCGCTAGCTACCATCGTTGCAAAGGTGTTGGACGGTGTACTTGACAGAAGGCTGGCTAGATACATACATATATATGACGCTCAATTCGGTTTTCGGCAGGAATTGTCGACTGAGTCAGCAATTTTGTGTCTAAAGCACACCGTTCAATACTATACGGACCGCAAAACACCTGTATTTGCCTGTTTCCTAGACCTGTCGAGGGCATTCGACTTGGTGGCGTATGATGTCCTGTGGGAGAAGCTGGCAAGTGAGACTGACACGCCTGCGGATTTGATTGCTTTATTAAAGTATTGGTATGGCAATCAGGTCAACCAGGTGAGATGGCATGATTCGTTCTCTAGCAATTACGGATTGGGATGCGGGGTGCGGCAGGGGGGGTTGACGTCCCCTCGCCTTTTCAATCTGTACATTAATAAACTGATAGGTGGGCTCAGCGGTACCGGCATAGGCTGTTCTATTGATGGAACAATAGTTACTTAATAACATTAGCTATGCCGATGACATGGTGCTGCTGTGCCCATCTGTCAGCGCATTGAGAAAGTTGCTGAGCATTTGTGAGGAGTATGCAAAAACCAATGGCCTTAGGTACAATGTGAACAAAAGCGAGTTGTTAATTTTTAGGGCTGGCTGTAAATATCCTAGTGAAGTGCCGCCAGTAAAGCTATGCGGTGTGCCACTACGCAGAGTCTCGCATTTCAAGTACCTAGGGCACTGGGTGACGGAGAGTCTGTCTGATGATATGGACATGGACAGGGAGCGCAGGGAGTTGGCTGTAAGGTGCAATATGTTGGCCCGCAGGTTTGCATGCTGTACTACAAACGTGAAGCTCACGCTTTTTAAGGCATTTTGCCAATCATTTTACACGTGCAGCTTGTGGGTCAAGTATACACAGAAAGCGTATCGCGCCCTGTGCGTCCAGTACAATGACGCCCTCAGAATGCTGTTGGGGTTGCCGCGCTACTGTAGCGCTTCAGGAATGTTTGCCGAGGCGCGTGTGGACGGTTTTAGCTCCATTTTGCGGAAGCGGGTGGCATCCCTGATGCGCAGGGTGCGGGGCAGTGCCAATGGCATTCTTCGAACAGTGGCCGAGAGGAACGATGGGCCCATATTGTATAGGTGGATAAGGATACATTGTACATTCTAGATAACTCCTATTAACATAGATGGTAAGGATTTTGTTACTAACACGTTATGGATATCTTGTCTGAAATAAAGATTTTGATTTGATTTGATTTGATTAAACAAATTAAAATACTTTTTTTGGTACTGTTTTTTCCATTAGAAAAGGCAATGGCATTAATGCGCCATACAGCCAAGACTGATGAGACTGATGAGAGTCTTTCTTGGATTCCATTACATAAATTAAATGTCTTCGATAGTGCTTCTTACGACATGATATAAAATTGGATAACATTCTTGATTTTTCAGGAGATCTGGTCAAGAAAGCGGGATGTTTTCATGGGTTTTGTACAGTTCAAGAAGGTTGTCGATGAGGATTATTCTAGCGACAGAAAAAAACTAAATCCTCAGCCAGTATAATATTATAATATGATAAAAATATTAATCCAGATGGAAGAGGAAGCACAATGTCAGGAATATAAGAAGAGTGGATCTTTAGTGTTTGTTTATCGGTGAGAGTCAGAATAGCGGTGTATTTTTTTTTTTTTTTTATAATGTCAAGTGACGGAACGAACAAGTCGTGCCCCTGATGGTAAGCTACGCCTGTCCATAACAGGTGCAATGTCACTCAGAGTTTTAAATCGCAAAGATCTGAGGTGCACTGTCACTGCGCCCGTCACCCTGAGACGTAAGTTGACAAGTCCCATGTGCTTGTAATTCCAACATCACCCTTACCCTTCAAAACCGGAACGCACTAATGCTAACATTGGTTGGCGGCAGAAATACATAAAGTGGCGGTACTTCCCTGGACGAACTCTTTCACAAGGAGCTCTTTTGTTACATAACTAATCCTGATAATTGTCTGTACTTAAAGAAATTGTACCTCCCTCAGAACGAAGTTATAGCAATATCAAAGGTACACTCGCCATATTGACGTCAACACAGCGGGTGTACATATATGTACGTCAAATTATCAGTTTTTATCTAATTAATTATAAAAACCTATGAATACAAAAATTTGTACCATAATAAAGAATAAAATAGAATCGTAGAATCTTTAAAACTCTCTTGTGGCTTAGGGTAGTGTGTATGTATAGTGTGTACGTTAAAAAAAATTCTGTACGAAACATTTTTTAAGAATATTATCACACAAACCTAACATGAGCAAATTTTTATGTTAAGTTTTTTTAGTTTAGGGTACCCTATATAAACAAAGGGTACCCTAAACTAAAAAACCTAACAAAAAAATTTGCTAAGGTTAGACTTGTTTCATAATATTTCTAAAAAAGTTTCTTGCCTATATTTTTTTTAACGCACACGCTGTCGCACTACCCAATACCACAAGAGAGTTTTAAATATTCTACGAAATATACTATTAATCGATACATTTTTTTGCTTAAATAGAAGAGTGAGAGAAAATTTCACATACACATAATTTGTCACATGCAGTTCGTATTTTTATGGCTTTCATGTGATAAAGGCATATTTGACATAAGGTCACATGTCGCTTCATTTTCCTTAGGAGGGGTACGAAGTTGGCAGTGGTGAATGTAGGTACGGACCAATGTTGCGATTACCAATCTTTCAAAACTAATAAACTAAGCTTTTGTTTATCTGACCGATTAGTTACCTACATCGCGAAAGGAGATAACGTGGGCGAGTGCAAACCAAAGATCGCTAACCAAATGTGCTAAAACGTGCCAAACACTTTCGCTCTATGGTTTTGCAATATAAGTGACCAAACATTCATTGTTTTACGGGAATACATCTTAAACGATTCACTCATTTATTCATTTAAATTAGGCAACTGTGATCCATGTAAGAATATATCTCTTCTCTCTATATTTCTCTCTATATTCTCTCTCTATCCAAAAAACTAACTTACTGTAATATAATATAAAAACTAAATAGTTCATTTTACACGAATTACATGTCAACTTATGGTGCAATATGGCGTCTGGTAACCAACCTCAAAATCGCTGGCATACGACGCCCTTCGGCCAAAAATCCTCCTTTATGAATGTTGACAGATATTGGGTAGGCATTATCACCACAAACGAATTAAAATTTAAGTTGTAGCGGAACTCCAACCGCACGAATGTCAGGACGTATTTGGACTTAAGTCTGATGTACTCCACTGTCTCTTCAGACTTCTTGGAGTAATGCAGCCGTGACAGGAACAGCAGTGTCGTCGGTAGAACCATGGTAGAACCAGATGCAGCAGATGGTTCGGTTCTGTCGGTGCTGTGCCACCCAGGTTACGGCTTGTGGGTTTCCTTTTATTCTTCTCCACCTTTGTGTAGTCCTCGTCGCATCGATCCGCCTGTCTGTGGTTTACAAAATGCAACTCTAAAGATGGACATATGAGGTTTATTATATCCTGGTTGGTAGTAGGAGAACGGTTGTTTCTCAATTGAAATATCAACCGTTCGTCTCTTAGTAGTAGCATGTACTTAACGACTTTAATTTCTAAATTTAGAGGTTTTGTAGGGGAAGATATCGTAATTAAACGAAGGTTCACTACCCTTGGAAAATTTGCGAAGTACATTATAGTAGCAGTAGACCTCCTTGTGAAAGAGTTCGTCCAGGAAAGAACTGCCACCTTACCTACTTCTGTCGCCACCAAGCTGTAATATGAGCACTACTGCATTCCGGTTTTGAAGATTCGGGGTGCTGGTGAAATTATAGGCACATGGGACTTATCAACTTATGTCTCAGGGTGACAGGCGCAGTAACAATGTCCCTCAGATCTTTACGATGGACAGGCGCGTCGCTTAACACCAGGCGCACGACTTGTTCGTTCCGTCACTTGATTTTTTTTTATAAAATATAAGTGCACATTTGACCTCCACCTCACCTGATGGAAAGTGACGATGAGGTCGACCATCGTCGATCGATTTAGGCTAAATAATGCCTATTCACTCTCGCCGTGAAGAGGCCCAAGTTATAACGTTCAGGGAACAAGTCTGCAGGCAGGGAATTCCACTCCATAGCCGTTCGCCATATGAACGTGGAAGCGTAACGCTTCGTGCGAATCTTTGGAATATCTACAGCATAGGAGTGGTTGATATCATAAAAACAGAAGTCCCCAACCCGCATTGGGCCAGCGTGATGGACTATGGCTTATAACCTCTCATTAAAAGAAACCCGTGTCCTGCAGTGGAACGTACAATGGGTTGATGATGTAATATGAGATGAGTTGTATATCCCCACGTTAGATAGCATCTTTACTCGAGACAAGCCATATCGCGAAGTGATAACAAACGCCGGACGGAATGACTCTCACCCTTGGAGTATGGGTCGGGCACTAATGGCCACGACAACACACTTGCCCAATACCATTTCCAGAACTCCGGCACGAGGGCTAATTCCGCAGCAGAGCAGGCGGAAAGAACAAAGAGTAATAAGTAGCAGGACCTCCGCTCTGACTACCTATTTACAGCCTTTGGAGTCGAAACCCTTAGCCCGACCTGTCCCGGTGCCCTTCATCTGTACAAAATTTTATCCAAAAAATTAATAAATAGTCTGGAAAATCCAAGGGCCGGCAGCAGCACCTTGCCCAAAGTATTAGCATAGTCACACAAAGAGGGAACGCAGCCAGGATCTTGGGCACCTTACCTTGGGACCCAATTTTATTCATATAATTTAATCCTAGTTTTAGTTTCTAGTATTTAAGCTTTTATTGTACTTTACCTGTATATTTATTAACTTATTGTCTAATAAATATAGTAAACGCTAAGTAACTTCGTAAAACATAACGATGGAGGTCAAATCCGTATTTATATGTTATAAAAAAACGTATAGAGATTACAAAAGTAAATACTTTAGTGAAAATCTGCCATGCACAAGTTATGTATATTATTATAAAAGAGCGACGTAACAGAGCACTCACACAATTTGCATAAAAATTAATTAACTTCAC
The DNA here is from genome assembly GCF_003589595.1 of Hyposmocoma kahamanoa. Classification (NCBI taxonomy): domain Eukaryota; kingdom Metazoa; phylum Arthropoda; class Insecta; order Lepidoptera; family Cosmopterigidae; genus Hyposmocoma; species Hyposmocoma kahamanoa. Next base: position 3,049,465 of record NW_020654748.1, read on the forward strand.
ACCAACACAGTGAGAAAATCGCACAGCTTAAATAATTCCTACACTATTGTGTAGTTTGGACGAACCTTATTTGAATCACACTTAAATTCGTACCCTTAGTGTAATAAAGAAATTAAATGAAAATAAAATTATTTCTTGGTGACGGACCAATTATATCTGGCTTTATTACACAACGAGCCCTATACCCCACTTACGGTGGGATCGGGCTCGGCCTGCGGCGCGTAGTCGGTTTCAGATTACAGAGTGTGCTTATACTCTTCGGTGGCACAGTCATTAGTACTATGGGCGCTTGATGAGGAAGTTCCAGATTCGATCCCTGATTTAAGCCAAAAAAACATTTTGAAATTGGTTCTGGTCAGGGTATTCCGGGTATTGCCCTCAGAATTATCGTTACTCTGGTACTCATAGTACAGGAAATTCCCTAGTTTGAGATCAGAAATTTGGAGTGATTGTCTGGCATTTTTTTCCTAAATACTTGTACTTTTAGCATAGCTTTCAAGAAAAAAGAATCTAACGGAGAGACGGTCGAGATACAAAAACGCTATAAGTCAGTATCTTATTTCCGCTACATCGGGAAGTACGCCTTACATTTTGAACAATTGTGAAATCTTGTACCGTAATAGAGTCTCCGTATACTACCTACGTAAGGTGGCGTGCGGACGCTACGGGCTTCGCCCTCCGCTACACCTCGGCCTACGGCCTCGGCACTTATGGCTATAAAAAAAATTACCATAGTTCTTTAGGAGCGGCCATATTGACAAATGGCAAAAAGTAAGTTTTGACTGCAAATTATTATTACACACCCATAGAGATCCCCCATGCCGATTTTCAATCGAATTACAGCAAATTTTTATCTGCCGCCAAAAAACACTTCTATGGCAGCCATATTGAAAAATGGCGATAAACTAAAATGTTGATCACAAATTATTATCAAGCACTCCTAGAGACTCCCACATGCCAATTTTCAAAGGGATCAGAACAATTTTTCTTCTACTGCCAACAAACGCTTCTAGAGGCCTCTATATGTCAAATTTCAGCTCAAACAGAGCGAGTCTCTTTCGGCAGCCATTTTAAAGAAAAGCACTTATATGGCAGCCATATTAAAAAATGGCGAAAAAAAACTTGTGACCCCAAATTATAATTAAGGACTCATAAAGACACCCGCATGCCAATTTTCAGCCGCATCGAAGCAAATTTTTCTTTGGCCGCCATTTTGGATTCGCCATCTTAATTTTTTTTTACACAGGCAGTTGACCACTATTACCCTCTATGACATTCCTTCGTTTCCGTGATAGAAGGCTTCGAATTTGTATGGTGGCAATCTTGTTTATTTGAATTTGGAACATTTTTTCAATCAGGTATTCTTTCAACAATCGGTATTCTCATATTTGTTTCTTTACCTTGGAGCCTATCCGTGTACAACGGTATAAATATCTTTTTTCCACCATATCGGGAAGTATGCGTTCTATTTTTCTAAGTGAGTCAGAATTCGTATATGTATTATATATATATATATATATATAAGGTACAAAAAAAGCGAAAATACTAAAAACTTCAACTAAGATTAAATTATACGAACAAAATTGGGTCCCCGCAGCAAGGTGCCCAAGATGCTGGCAGCGTTCCCCCTTTGTACGGCCATGCTAATGCGTTGGGCAAGGTAGCTGCCGACCCTTGGGTTTCCCAGATTGGTAACTGTATTATACGTTACAAATGAGTTACCTACATCATTCAACATTTATAAAATGAACATTAAATCAATTTTATATCACATCACATTATTACATGTCATAAAAAATAAAATAGAATACAATAACAAATAATCAAACAAAAATTACATTATGACATTTCTTCAAAAAGAAGAAGAAGAAGCTATAAAAAGAAGCCACATGTTATCCGACCTCAAAGAAGTCAGTAGCAGTAGAGGTCCTTGTGACAGAATTCGTCCGGGGAAGTACTGCCTAGCAGTAATGTGAGCATTACTGCGTTCCGGTTTTGAAGGGTAACTTATCATGCGACTAGGGATTGCAATCCGGAAAAACGGATCCGGTAATCCGGCGGATCCGGCATCATTTTATGGTTACCGGATCCGGTACCAATATACTGGATCCGAAGACCGGATCCGGTGCTAGCAGTTTGTGGGAAAATAATACAGCTGTTGCATGTTGATGCATGTTCATGCGTGCGAGTCAGATTCATCAATTCATGATGGTGTCTGTCATAATCATAAATACCTATAAGACTTGTTTGTTAGCATTCTCAAATAATTTAATAATGATTTTGATCTCATTTCAGTTAATTACGTAAGGTTAATTGTATCTATTAGATATTATAGTTACTTGATAATTAATATTGTTACTTATAAATTGATATATCTGTGAAAGTGAAATCTAGAAAGACTGAGCTACTCGTTAAGTCGTAAAATTATTACTAGTTACCTACACTACTAAATTTTAATTGTTTTCTTGTTGTCTATTTGTCTTAACATTGGTTAGGAAATAAAGTTGATTTTATATATTTGTGTTTTTTTTATAAACTACCTACATGTAAGTGCAGTGACACTTGATTAATTCACTTATTATGTACTAAAAAGCGAAAATCATCTTGATTTAATCAATCCGGCCGGATCCGGTCGGATTGATGGGAATCCGGTCGTAGCCGGCCGGACTGAAAATGACGCCGGATTGCAATCCCTACATGCGACTTATCAACCTATGTCTCAGGACGACTGCCGCAGTGACAGTGCTACACAGAACTTTATGTTTTAAAGCTCTTGAGTGACAATGCAACTGTTATGGATAGGCGTATTGCTTACCGAAAAACCACGACTTGCTCTTCCCGTCACTTGGTGCCATATAAAAAAAAAGTTCTATAGTCATCTATTTGAAACCATCTACGTGAAATTCAATTGGAGTTGAAAAGAAATTGTTCTTGGGTAGAGTTATCCCGTATCTCAAAAAGATAAACATTTATTATTGGGACTGGTATAAAACCAAATCCACATGTGATCATACGTCAAAAGTTCTTTCTTCACACGAAGGTCATAAAAATAATACGAACTACCTATATGAACCAAATTATATTTGTACAGTCAACAAGCACATTAACCTGTGTTCGGATATCGTCTCCATTGCAACAGAACAAGGTCCGTCAATGTGTAGCTGGAGGTGCTGTCGTCTGCACGTGTCAAATGTTATAACTCTCCTATTTAAACATAACAAAGTTATCGACTAATTCGTTTCTAGAAACCGCTCTCCTGAAAAGTTGTCATTTTACTGATGTGGCCAATATTTATTATTTGATTTGATGACAAAAATACCATCCTGTCGGGGTTTTCCCGCAGGACTACAGCATGGAGTCCTTCAAAAGGGATTTGAGACGGGTCCTGGGTTTGCAACGCGCTCGTGACGTCTCTAGTGTTGCAAACTTTCATAGGCGACGGTGACCGCTTTCCATCAGGCATGGTTGCTGCTTACGTAATATAAAAAAAAATATCAGATATGACAGGAGATGCACTGCATTATTACAGTGATACTATATCCTAAAAACGATTCATATCACTGGTGTTCGATATGAAATGTCAACGTATATATCTATTTAGAAGCAGTAGAGCCCCTTGTGAAAGAGTCGTCCAGGCAAGTAATGCCACCTTACCAGACTGCAAACTCGTGCACAGAACTAGTGAGAGAGAAAATTCTTCGTAGTTCTGTGAAAAAAACTATCTATTTATCTACAGAACAAATGGGAAAAAATGTACCAGTAGTTCTGCCAACAGAACTGCACTACATAACTAATGGAAATAAACAACCTTACCCTATTTCTGCAAGCAGTAATGTGAGCATTACTGCGTTCCGGTTTAGAAGGGTAAGAGCGTTTGCCCACTACATCCGATTCGTATCAGGGATCTCCGTCCGACATCCGTCCGAAACAATTACTGTCAAATAAGTAATGTTTGACCAAATTAAGAGACAGGTATCAAGTATGAAGCTTCATTCGCATCACGCGTCTTTTCATTTGGTCGAGTATTGCTTATTTGACAGTAATTGTTTCGGACGGATGTCGGACGGAGATCGAGAGTAGACCCCCAGTTCCGAATCCGACAAATAACGCTCCGAAATGTCACAGGGTTCATTTTATCTCTAGTATTTCTCGGATTCGAATGGGACTTAGTGCACAAGCGACATCCGAAGGGGGTCCGAGTTTTCTAGATTTGTATGGTCTCAGATTCGGAATGAATACGAATTGGAAGTAATGTACAAACGAGCTAAGGATGCTGGTGAAATTATAGGCACATGGGACTTGTCAACTTATGTCTCAGATCCTTGTAATTTATAGTTGTTATGGATGCAATTGTTATGGAGAGGCGTGTGGCTTACCACGACTTGTTCGTCCCGTCATGAAAAAAAGAACTTAAATATCATATTAAGAAGCTGAAGCGTGCCGATAAATATGACATAACACAACCAAACAGTGCCTGAACTAACATTGGTTTGACCCGTTCAATATAATTAATAGTTATGCATTGCAGTGTACAAATATCAAATAAAGGTTGTTATCATTAACCCGGTCTAAATGTAAGTATTATTTCGGTGATATAACAGTTATGTCCGCGCAATCGCGAAGATTGTATCGTGGATTAGGTTCCGTTCACACTTCCTTCACTGACGCAATCTTCCCATACATATACGTATTGTTTACTTTTACGGAAGCCACTTTTTAGTATTTTTTATCTGTGACCCCGAAAGACAAGTCTCTCGACAGATTAATATCTTCTTTTTAATTAAAATCTTTGTCTTTGTTGGTTGGATGACGTCAAAATACATAACTCAGGTTAAATTCGTAAACCTCGTAACCTCCATTAATATGAAGTTTTGGAGTGTGCCTCGATTGTGTTTTTTTATGTAAAGAAGGAGGCAAACGAGCAGACGAGCCACTTGATGAGAGGTAGTCATCATCGCCCATGGACATTTGCAACATCAGATGAGCAGCGTTGCCAGCCTTTGAGACCCCTGTTGATACGCTTTTTAAAGACTCATCTCATAGCGCAAGGGAAATATGTATTTCAGCAGGAAGATCAGTCCACATCTTGCAAAAAAAAAAGTTCGAGAAAGGAATGAACGAGATGACCGCGCGGTCCTACAATGCAAGGGATCTAAGATATGGGGATAGAATCTACTCCTTTGGCAGGAGGTGCAATGGTGGAAACGAGACGGTGGCACCAATTCGAAAAGTTCCTCAGAGGATTATAAAGACGGTAGAACACACACAGAGAGCCAACGTCTGTCCAAAGGCTAAGGGGGCTCTATACCATCTGTGAGTTTGGGATTTCAAAAAACGTTTATATCACATCATCATTAATTTATCTGCCTCTGTGGCCGAGTGGTTACCATGCCGGGCTGCCACGCAAAGGTCCCAGGTTCGATTCCCGGGCCGGGAGAAATATTTGTATGGCCTACATTTATTTCTCTCGTGAGTTTGGGTGTAATTTGTGGTTGTCTATATGTGTCCATGGCACCCGCGACACAGGGTTTCCCTAGTGCGGGGCTATGTTGAGTGTGTACGTTATTATTATTATTATTATTATTTATAGGTTTCAAAAAAGTAATAACACTGATATTTTAATTCATAACCTATGATTAAATTTCATTTTAAGAAAGAATAGCCGCACTATCGAAAATGTTTATCGATACCTCACCTCATGCAAATGCATTGTAACCAAGTAACCTTTGCATCTTGTCGTAAAAATTAATGAATTTTTGAACAATAATGTTATTCCGCTCATTTCTAACAAATAAACATTTATTTGGTGTTATTTTTACTTAAATTTAATATTTACAACAAAGGTTATTCATTTACAAACGAGGCTTATAAAAATAGTTTTTTGACGTAAATAAGTGCACTTCGTGACAAGGTTATAATGTGCAGATTTTTACAAAAACTTATATTTGGTTTTATCGTTATTTACAAAGAAACTGGGTTTTTTGTGTAAATAGAACTGCATTTATTTACTAATAGTCTCGATTTTGCTTATAATACTGAACTCTAACGTATTGGTGCCTTATTGTTAAATAATCAGAGATGTAAGTGTTTAGATCACTAACATGGTCGTACCAATAACGACTTAGTTATTAACCCGCATACTCGCACTGATAGTAATGGTCTTTGAAGTGAATTGATGACTGAGAACTATCGGATGTACGCTCGTGAGTCCATTTCATAATGCGAATAAGTTTAGGACACACCGAGAACTAAATTACACTCCTATACTTTTTACCGTTATGAACACTCTTGGCTCTCGCCGCCGAGCATTCATGACCATAAGTTGTGAAAAGGTTGTAACCCTAACTAACCGTGAACAGGTTCACGGCAATGAAACGAGAAATTTCCGGTCCACAAAATTTATTAAAGAAGTAAAGTTTAAAGTAAGGGCCGTAACAATAAAAAGGTAAAGGTAAAAAAACAGGTACAACAGTATAAAACACTCCCTACACTTTATTGTTAAGGCCCTAAATGGGCCGAGTAACTGAATTACAGATATAGGTAGACGAAGGCTGTAGACTGTTATAAATTATGACACATGATTTAACTTATTAAATGATTATAAACGTAGTAAAGCACCAAAATTAGCGATTATTCGCGATGGAATTTGAAACATCTCCGACTGTTGTGGCGGTCGAGCTAGGAGTCACCGTGGTACGAAAACAAGATGAGAAAGTGAAGGAAAATGGAACAATTCAAATTTAAAATTTAAATACATGTAAAATAAAAAAATTATAGGATATAAGCCGAAAGAGGCGATACAAAAAGGTGACGGTGTAAGGAGGTCACACCGTCACAGGTGTGTGACTTACTTTTTTATGACACCAAGTAACACGCTATGCTAACAAGCCATGGGCCTGGTGGTAAGCGACACGCGTTCCAGTGCCACTCAGAGCTTTAAATCTCAAAGATCTGAAGAGCACTGTCACTGCGCCCGTCACCCTGAGACAAATTGACAAGTCCCATGTGCCTGTTCCATTAGCACCCTGAGCGGATTAATTCGACACGAATTTCAACGCTCTCACGTCGCGCGGTCGCCGAGCCGTCGCAGCGCGGAGACCGCGTTGTCGCCGCGCAGCGACCGCGTGCTATCATGGCAAAGTATGCTCTATTTATTTAGCTTTTATATTTTAACTTAAATGAGCATCCTGGACGCGCGGGCGAGTCCGGCTTGCCTTTGGTCTACTCGGCGACCGCGCGATTGTATTATTCAGAGGAATTTGAATATTGTTGCCTAATAAATAGAATTCATATACGCCATTAATGTACGTGAAAACGTGGTAACTAGGTTTTTCTGATCGGTTACTACGATAAGTGTGGTGACTCACAAGTACGCGCAAATGAACGGTTCTTTATCTTATTTAGTTTTGTACCCTTAGTACCGTTTTAGTACCCTTCTATGTACAACTTTGGTTTTTTTTTGCACTTCGATAAAGTAGCAAGAGCAGTGGCCGACGCAGATTTGAATCCTGTCAGGTCGGAGGAATTTTCCTTTGTGTTCGATGTTTCTATTAATAATTATAACAAACTAGTGAAGTAATTTCACAAAATATAATAATAATAACGCACACACTCGACATAGCTCCGCATTTGGGAAATCGTGTCGCGGATGCCATGGACACACACATAGACACAAATTACACCCAAACTCACGAGAGAAATAAATGCAGGCCACACAAATATTTCTCCGGGAATCGAACTTGGGACCTCTGCGTGTGGCAGTTCGGCATGGTAACCGTTCGGCCATAGAGGCATTTAAATATTATATTAAATAAAAATCAATAATATGTAATAATGTTTACGAATTTCTTTACCACAGAAAGTTAAGCTCAGTGTACAGCCGACCCAATCCTATGTCACGCAAATTATATAACTAGAGTCATTGTACTTATTGTTCATAGTAAATACAAGTACATACTATCTGGTAATTAATCTACTACAATAACGCATGCATTGACTAACGACAATTAAGACAAATATCCATTTCACGACGACCTGAGATTTACATACATGTTATATGTGAAATGTAAGAGTTCAAAGCACTAAAGCGATATTGTATGTAATAGTTCAAAATATAAATTAGAAATGTCGAACGTTATGACTCAAACTTTATGTACTTTGTGTATAAAAAACTTGGGTCCTCCAGATAAATGACGGTACGTAACAAGGTGATGATATATTAAGTCAGACTATAGTACTTGCATTAAGACTCGAAATTTACCTGATTTGTTTTAAAAATGCTAGTCGTCGAGTGGAAGAAGGTATGATGCAAGTATTTCAAGTTAGTTTCAACAGTTTAAACCTTAAAACTAGGTAGTAAAAAGTGTTAGGTAATTAGTGTACGTGTTGTGTTTTTTTAATATTTTTTTTTATAATATCAAGAGACTGGACGAACAAGTCGTGTGTCTTGTGGTGAGCTACGTGCCTATCCAGAACAGATGCAATGCCACTCAGAGCTTTAAATCACAAAGATCTACGGGCCCACGGCGCCTGTTACCCTGATACATAAGTTGCCAAATCCCATGTGCCTGTAATTTCACCAGCACCCTTACCGTTCAAAATCGAAACACAGTAATGCTCACATTACTGCTTGGCGGCAGAAATAAGTAACCTGACAGTACTCTAATTAATAATAACAAATTTATTTCATAATAATAATGTATTTAAGCCTTTTACATAACATATTAGAAATAGTAAGAGGTTTTCTGTCCTCTAACTTTCAAGCTAGGCTAACCTGTGTTATGAAAGTCAGTGGTTCGGTTATTTGTAAGTCAATTGTAAGGATACCTATGTTATGTAATGTAAACAAGATATTACATATCTCTGGTATTAAACAATAGATACTTAAGAATGCTATAAGCGTTAGCAAATGAGCTTGTAAGGATTTAAGCATAATTTTATGGACCATTCTGAAGCGTGCGCACGTTTTCATTTTAGACCTCCAGGACGTCATAAATAGGCAAATTATGATCTTTTTTTTTTAAATTATGATTTATTACGTGCCAATATTTCGCACCATTGTGTAATAAGGCCCCATCTGAAGAATGGTAACTTTTCAAGAGAGAAGCTTTAAGATTCTACCAACGAAATTAGTCGACAAACAACAATGCCCAAGTTCCATACCGTCCTGGACTAGCTAACAAAAAATTGACGTCCATCAATTGCAGATAGAGGGGTTCATTTATATTGCCAAATAGTTTCTAATTATACTGGATTTATATTTTTTTGACTAGAAAGTTTATTTTTAGCAATATTTTCTTTTTGAAGTTATGTTTTAATGAACGTTAACATGTTACTTTGGTCGTGCTTGTTAAAAGCAATACTTAGATTCATTACGAGAGACGAACAAGGTAAAAATGGTGCAAAAGAGATACGATGTTTTAAAAATACTTTAAAATAAATCAATGCGTTATTAGCATTTATTTTTTAACATAGCACAACAGATTTTGACATTTCTTTTGAAGTCTCGTAAAAGACTTCAAATAGTAAACGCTTGACATGATTTTGGCAACGTTGAGACAATTGCTTCTTGAATTTTCTGATAACTTTGAAGTTGAGAGTCAAGTTCAAGTTACGGAAGACGTATATAAGATCATTGCTTATCGGTGTCACAATTATTGTAACTTTCGTTCATAATCATCTCAATTTTGATGAAATCATGGCAAGTATAAACAAGGCTTAAAATAAAATGTCCAAAAAAAGCCGTATTAGGTTTAAAAACAAATATTTGCTATGCCTTTTTACATTTTCAAAAAATTCATACCTTTGTTTCACCAACTTATTTCAAAGTTTTATGAATGAAACTTACATTGTTTTTTAAAGTATATTGACGGGTATAAAATTTCAACCGGTCGCGACTAAAAACATTGCGAATCCAATATGGACATTGTTCTTTTTTACGCTTAAGGCGAGGTATGTGAACGCGAGCCTAGATTTTAGAAGGTGAGGTGTGGGGAGCCGCCCCTCCTGTTCCGCAATCTGCGCGCTTAACAAGTCTTCAGCAGGAACAAGCAACCAGATCATCTTATTTATCCTAAGTTTCTAGCCAGAAACAAAGCACACGAAGAAAATAATACGTCTCGTGTGAACACAATTACTAGCCAAAAATTCTGATTTTTATCATCACACCTCGAACCATATCTTTGCAAATCTTTAATTATAGTTTAATTTGGTTGAAAGATACAGTTAGCAGTATACCTATTTATTACTGTTTCCTCGCAGGGGCTTTATCTAACGCAGACTAAACAAAATAGCCTATTGTCGCGGCGCCTAAGGTGTGGTTACGTATCGCCAAGTCTGTTCTGTATGGCAGAATTAGAGAGCAAACTAACTCTGCCACCGTTATTTGAAAGGGCACATGTGACATTATTTAAAAAAAAAATTATGTCTACTGCCGTGATCAGTAAAAAAATGGCGATCTGTCACCATTTTTTTTTTTTTTTTTTCAATTAACGGCAGTAGTACTAGTAAAGGCTTACTGTCAACATTATTTAGATTCATCAACATTTATAGCGATCGTAGCGAAAGTTATAGTTACTAAACATTTACAAATATTCGTAAGTTACAATTTAAAGTTATTGGTACTTGCCGTCAGATACTTGAACAATCGATCTCTCAAATGAGAAACAATCATTATGGCACTAGGCTACCATAGCTATTTAAATTAATGGAATTTAATATTTAATCCACGGCCGAGATATATAATTTCGCGATTATTGCACATAGGAAATGAAACTATTTTTTCGGCTCTAAAGCGCGTATATTGTTTTGTTCAATAAGTTATGTACGACAAATTGCGTAGTTGAATGTGTCATTATTTTTTCATCGAAAGAAAAAGTTAGGTGCACCACAGACCATCGTCAAGTTCGAATTTCAAAACCTTTTCTACGCTAGTGCGCAAAAAACGCTGTTGCGCGCTGATTTCTAATGAGAAAGAGAGCCTTTCGAGCTAGTGAGGTGAACAATATATAATATACTTAAATATAGTTAAACAATATAAAGAACTAAATTAATTATTAGCTGAATGCCTATAGCCTATAAACAAATAAATGTCGCCATTTATAAGTAAGTAATAATATCGAGATAGCAATCAAATATGCTGTACTTATTATATAAGCATTTGCTGCAAATGCTTATCTTACGACTGGATCGATACGAGTGTATCAGTTATATTTTTAACACGGCTGGCTGTGGGATAATGATGGTACTTCGCATAGTTATTTGTATGTGTGTATTTGATATATTTGGTATACAATTTCCATGTGTAAATAGCATGTGTAACAAAGTATTTGCCTTATTGGCCTCTTCGACAACCTCACGCTACCGCGCGCTGGTCGGTTCCACGACGCGCGCTCGTCAAAGGACACATCAGGTGAGATTGTGGCCAAGCACGTGTATTCCAGAACTCTATTCAATGCTCTAGTCGTGACTTGAGTATAATTTCGAGTACTACAAATCATACTCAAGTCCTTGCCATTAGGGTCGTATTTCCAGTGCTTGAAATCATACTCTAGTCCTGACTTGAGCATTGAGTAGAGTTTTGGAATACGACCCTTACAGGCAAGTAAACCGTCCACATTATGATCATATTTATTATTTTACCTCCTTATTTGGCTCCATATGTAGACGGCCATATTTGGAAGTGTCTACATATTTATCCGCATGTCAAATATTTTTCCAAGTACATCAAACGCCCAATAGCGAATACAAGTAGTCATGTGAAGTGCCGCCATAATATCAGCGGCACTGTAAAATACTTCGCCATTTTTAACCAACTTCAAAAAAGGAGGAGGTTCTAAATTCGACTGTATGTTTTTTTTTGTATATATGTTAAGCGATATCTCCGGCATTTGTGAACCGATTTTGATGATTCTTTTTTGTTCGAAAGAGGATACCTCAGTAGTGGTCCCATTTTATTTTGAAGAAAACCACCACCTCCACCTCTACGGATGGCTGTTCACGCATAAAGATTATTTTTATAAATGGCGCCTAAATTTTATAAGGAGCAATTATTTGAATGGTTGGTTTTGCTATGCTCCAATTTGAGACGTATTTCTTTCAAATAGAGTGAGCACCGATTATTATTATCTCCTGTGTTAAGTCAAGTTAAGTTTTTTTTCATAAGTAACTGTATCTAATCTACATCGCCATAAACAAGTAAATGCTTGAAGTTGTCTTACTTCCAAAACTTGGTAGTCTATACAAAACTGCAATGTATACGTTTTCACGTGATAATATCGTAGTTAAGTATTTTAGTAGGAAGTTAACTTTGTGTGAAATTGTCTCGAATATCTTTTGTTTTTTGTGAAAATGCTTAAGATCAACCAGATACTGCTCTTGTAACTTTTATGTTATTGTTTTTAACCTCTTAAGCGACAGTAACTGTCCTCTGGTTACGCGTTAGTCAAGTAGGACAAATCACACGTTTAACAGATAAACAAAACCACTGTTATGTAATTATATTATGCCTGTTACTGAATGAGAAAAGTTTGTTTACATTTTACACCTTGTGTTATTTAGGTTAATAGCCATATGAGAAAGTCCTAAATAATTTGGTGTTCTATTGTTCCAATTGCACGCAACAGTATTGGCTTAGGTTGCTAACAGATGGACGGCAGTAAGCAGTAAATGCATGCTGTTACGACTTCGACTGCATGCAACCGAGATTTCAACTGCGTGCAGTCAAGATTGAAGCTGCAGACGTCGTCGGCTACAATCGATGTGAACTTAAGAGGATATATAACTTTTTTGTTTGTCACAAAAGCAAAACTTTTTAAATCTTTTTTTAAATTTAAAAATAGCTTTTTTCTGAAAAATATTTGGAAACATCATCCATTTAAAATTTTTCGAAACATTACCCAGCGCAATTATGAGGTCAGTGAAATGCAATGTTACGTTATATTTTAATATTTATTATTTAAATTACGAAAACTAAAATGAAACTATTTTTTCGGATCTACATCGTGTATATATTTGTTTTTTCAAACATCAACGTTTCAAATTTTTTACAGGACCCGTGGTCACGGTTGACTTGAAGGTTTATTCAAGAAGATGTATTCTCTGAAGTAGAGCGCAGTCGAAACAAAAAACAAAATGCTTGCAATGCCCTGCAGCTTGCAGTAATGACCAAAATGGGGTTTTTTGTTTTAACGTAAATATTTCATACATGAGAGAGAAATACTCTAAAAGTACTGGCAAGAGTGAGACATATTTATTTTTCTTAATTCCAACAACACTACTGCTAAGTTAATAAAAAATACATTCAGTTATTTATTTACGTAACATTCTGATTTAACTATTTTGCTTATATATAAAGTATTTCCTTAGATCATACTTACAAAGAAAATTGTTGTATCCAGAATGTCTACAAGCTATCAATGGCAGTCATTGTTATCTCCTCAGGGCTCAGTAGGTGGTCGGTAGGTTTGACCCTGACACTCAACTTGACCCCAGACCCTATTGCCAGTTGTCGATGCACGTCAATCAGGAAATAAAGTTGTGAGAGGTAGCGGAATATTTAATAAAATTTCACGCTGAACAGATTATACATGTTCTTATTATTGCTACAATGATCGAACAAACTCAAAGAAAAATTATTTCGATACGACTGGACTAAAATCGATAAAACATATCTTGCGAATTTCTGTATAATATGCTTGTTACGGATCTTTTTATCGGGTTTATTAGAGTGAGGCCAGATGAGCATAATTTTGTGAGTCGTGAGTTGCGTTTTTTGAGTTGGACAATTTGCGCTCGACCGAAATTCGATTGGAGGTTCCAACCGAAGGAGCGCCAGACGATCGTATTTTATTCAGTTGCTTTTAAGCTTTTACACACTACTTTATACGCTAATACGACATTCATCCATTGAAAATAGTATACATTTATGAAGCATTAGAAGACGATGTTAAAAAAAGAAGTTGGGTACATCCACTCAATATGAAACGATTAAAGTATGGCCAGTTTCATACATTATATAAAAAATTATGTGAACATCCAGATCAATTTGATAAATACTACTGTACTGTAAAAGAACTATATATAAATACTACTGTACTGTAGAAGACTAATTGTCAATTCAATGTAAATTTAATTATAGTTAATAGCGACATCTCTAGCCAGGGCTGGTAGCTGTAAAGTTACCTAATTGGGTGACGAAATACTGTCATAGATTTCTCATAGACGGCGCTACGAATAAAAAGTAGTTGAAAACCAAATACAAAGATCCGACAAAAACAAGCACATAGGAAAATTCGTGAGGTCCGCTGGTTCGTTCCGTGGCTTAGTTGGTATAGCGTCTGGCACGGTATGCTAGAAGACGTCGGTTCGAATCCGGCCGGATCGAAGGAATTTTCTCTAACTGTTCGATCTTTGTATTAATAATTATAACAAACTAATGAAGTAGTTTCACAAAAATAATCGTATAGAAAATTATGAACAGTTTCTTGTTACTTTATAACGATGTGTCAACATACATAAGTAGAGTTACAATCTAGTACAGAACTTATATTATATTTAACAGTCATCATATGTCATTTGACAATTAATTTAAATCTCACAGAGGCGATGCGTTATTACCTATCAAGGGATATCAATTATTTAGTGGAATGGGACCAGACCTAATTCTCAATGCTAAAACAAGAGATTCCCAGGGAGAAACTTAACATCGATAACTGTCGGCGCGATTTTGCTATGTGGGTAGCCCAAAGACGGCCACCATGCAGGGGAAAGCACTGGTAACTTCCTTCGATTTGTGGACTGTATATGGTCGATTGGAACAAAAATGCGAACAGGTAAATTGGGAGCACAATACCTTTGAGCGAAATTAGCCTCGTGGCAGTTCGTCGGAGTGTTGAGATTTCGGCTCCTTGCGTCGCCCAGGAAGCGATTCTTGATGCTGCAGGTTCACTAAGGCGTACGTTCACTATTGTTCACTATAGTTTTCAGTTTATTATAGTTTCACTGCAATTTTTTATTAAATTAGCGGAGGCGGTTGTGCGCGGCCATTTGCATTCGTCGGCGAGATTTTTAACTTGAACGGAAGCGAGACTTATCTCCTCTGTCCGCTAGGTGTCACTAGTTGGGTGACGTTGGGTCGCTCTTGCGTGCGAGTAAAGGCATGTGCGGAAAAGGGATGGAAGAAGGAAACAATTATTGATCCAATCAAACCATTTCTAATACAATTCAAATATTAAATCGGCCAAATTTTGCGAGGTAAAATCAAAATGCTATTTTGGTGCAACCAATAACAAACAATGCAGTAGAGCTCCTTGTGAGAGAGTTTGTCTGGGGAAGTACTGCCGCCAAGCAGTAATGTGAGCATTACTGCGTTTTGGTTTTGAAACGAAGGATAAGTAAGGGTGCTGGTGAAATTACAGGCACATGAGACTTGCCAACTTATGTCTCAGGATGACAGGCACGGTGGCAGTGCCTCTCAGATCTTTGCAATTTGTAGCTCCTGGACAGGCGTGTAACTTACCACCAGGCATACTTCCTCGACTTGCTCGATCCGTCACCACGATGTTATAAAAAAAACAACACTATATTTTTCTTCTAGCCAAAGGCTGGGCAAATCTGTCCTATTTCTTGCTTGTTTTTTTTTTGAACGTTATGATTTTTTGTTCGATTCCATCGTGGTATTACACCAATCCAACTTCGGGCATCGCCATTGCTGGAATCTTATCCGAATGCATATTTTACTTTAATCAACTCTACGTGACTTTAATACCTTGTCTAATGTACTATTATATACGTACTCTTTGCTTACAATATCAATCTAAAGTCATAAATCCGCCTCTATCTCATCGCTTGATCAGCACTCTCTCCATCGCCCACGGCGAAGAAAATGAAACGAAAACTGCACATAGTCCTGAACCGAATCTTTAATCGATTATTCATTGAACGATAATAACGTAAATCGACTTTTGATTGAACCGTCATAACTATATTTTCCTATATTAGCATTGACTTACAAATAAATGGACGACGGGTCTAATACAAAAACCACGAAAAAATGTCCCAAGTCAACCCATTTAAACGTAGTGACATGTAAAGGAATATGAAAAAGCTAAAACGTTGAATTTAAATTGTAATGTCATCGCAGTACTGTCTAATTTTGCTTGTTTCGCTGTCAGTCGAACAAACGAAGACTAAAGCGTGAATGACGCTCTGTATTTTTAGCGCGGACCCGACGTCCATATAATTGTAAGTCAATGTATATTAGTATTATTTTTTCGTTGTAAAATGAACGTTTATTCGCTACCTAGTGAAAAAAAGTACCTAGTGACAGAACAATTGCTTCTCTCTTGAAAGGCAGACAATTCGGTTTCCTATAGAATATTTAGTAACTAATTCAAACACATGTTGTTGTAACAATAAATGAAGAACCTCATAATCCTTGGAAATAGTTTTTTACACATCATACAAATTACCAATTTATATTTTATTCTATTCGGACCTAACGTCTCACGAAAATAAAGTTTTATTGTTAAACAAATTCAGTGTAATTGAAATTTTTTAGGTAAACCGCTAAGTAAAATGGATATAAAAATAACTAAATTAACTACAAAATCATTTGAAAAGGAGTTACCTGATATAATTTATTATTTTCGGGATAAAAATAGAACTAAGCCAATACTACTTGGAATGATTTTCTCCAATTATTTCTATTGTTATTGAAATATAATTTAATATAGAGCTACTGGGCCAAAAAAGTCGCAGTAGTTCTATAATAGAACTACTCAATAGAACTAGTAATAATTTTAGTACTAATTTTAATAAAACTTAGTTATGACGAGGAGGGCAGTATGAGTAAGATACAGAATTCGTAGACTTTTCATTTTTCTAACTTACCAGAATAACTTATTTGTTACGGACAAACACAACATATGCTGTATTATCAAATTATTCAAATTTATCAACAGTTGCCGAGTTGTGTCGTACAATTAAACATCCATAAATTTTAGTGCACGTCACTATTGACAACACCGTACATCAATTAGCTTCTTCAACGTAGATATGAATTAATATGAAACTTGATGAGAAGACAAACGTCAAAACGGCCATCATAGCGTGCCGGTACTTTAGTATACTAAATACGCTTTATTAGAAAAAAAGACTCAACTTTCCTAAAAAAAACCGTGGTAGCCTAATAGTTTGAACTGCCGCTTTTCAACCAGAGGCCGTGTGTTCGGATCCCGGCTCGCACCTCTGTGTTTGCGGAATTGATGTGCGAAAGTTACCATTAGCTTTCCGAAATGACATTTTCCAGAAATAACGTTTGGTCGAAATTTCATAACCTCGAAAGTAATTTTGAGAGAAAAATGTTTTTTTCTTTTAAACCTAATTTAACCTAACCTAATCATTTGGATATAATATATAAGTATACAGGCCCTCTTCGGCCTTTTCCTTTCTTTTCATCTTTTAATAAATTTATGCGGACCGATCTTTTAGGTACTATAACTAAGGCTAGGCTACAACGCAATAGAAATAAAATTAAGTTTCATAAATATTTGTCTTGAAGAGAAAAAGTTTCCGATTTTACCACCAGCAAAGATAACTTTGTAAAGCATAATATAAGCCTTTCATTTACCGTCTGTTTATATTGCTGATGGCCGGGCGCAAATCGTGAAGGACTTGAGTGCAGCTCTAAATAATGGTTGTCTTCTCAAGATTACAATGGTGAACGGCACTTCAGCTTGTGTGATATGGTGTGTGAGAGGCCTTAACACTCATTGCATAGAAGTTGATTGTTGAAAGTTGAACTTAGGGTTACGTGACGTACTGACTGACGTTTTGAAATACATATATAAATCTAACCGTAGTGACCTAATATAGTAAGTTATAGAAGTTTAATGTTATTTTGTTGTTTAAGTATTAACACCTATGTTTTCAAACATCACGTAAAGAATCTTGTAATATCTAACCATGGCTGCCGAGTTCTCGTAAGCGAGCGTTTTTTTTATTTCAAATAATATTTTAAACTATAACGGACAAGAACGCGTCAACATTTCCCGCCAAAGTATTTGTACGTGTGTTTTTTTACAACAAGTTGTGCGCGTGATTGTAAGCTATACGCCTGTCCGTAACAGTTACAATGCCCTTAAGAACTTGAAATTGCAAAGATCTGAGGGGCACTACCACTGCGCCCGTCACCCTGAGACATAAGTTGACAAGTCCCATGTAATCAACATACACGCACACATATTAGTAATTTCACCAATGTGTGTGTGTGTGTGTGTGTGTGTGTGTGTGTGTGTGTGTGTGTGT
>NW_020654748.1:3067780-3074790 GCF_003589595.1 Hyposmocoma kahamanoa
GTGTGTGTGTGTGTGTGTGTGTGTGTGTGTGTGTGTGTGTGTGTGTGCGTGTGCGTGTTGGTGTGAGTGGATGTGTCTTCAGTTATTTGCTAGTTGGTATTACGTTTTCTGTGTCTTTATAGTTCTGATTTAAAAGCCAATTCGTCAATGTATGTTCAACTTCAAATTAATTTAAATTGTGATGTCAATGTTCAGGATGTTATTTACTAAGTTGTAGATTATGGAACTGCACGTAAACCGTAAGAATTTCAGAATATGATACTTTAACTTTGAAAGGGTTGTAACCCTAACTAGCCGTGAACATGTTCACGGCAATGAAATGGGAAACTTCCGGTCCACAAAATTGATTAAAGAAGTAAAGTTTAAAGAAAGGGCTGTAACAATAAAAAGGTAAATGTAAAAATCAGGTACAACAGTATAAAACACTCCCTACACTTTATTATTAAAGCACTTACCCCTAAATGAGCCGAGTAACTGAATTACAGATTTAGGTACACGAAGGCTGTAGACTTATAAATTATTACACATGATTTGGCTTAATAAATGATTACAAACGTAGTAAAAAACCAAAATTGAAGGAAGATGGAACAATTCAAATTTAAATACATGTAAAATAAAAAAATGATAGGATACAAGCGGAGAGAGGCGATACAAAGAGGTAAGATGACGGTGTAAGGAGGTCACACCGTCACAACTTTAATCTTTAACGCACTTAGTCATAGCCCCGCACTAAGGAAACCCTGTGTCGAACCCGGGACCTCTGCGTGGCAGCCCGGCATGGTAACCATTCAGCCACAGAGGCAGTTTACTGTAGAATAGCAACAAACATCTTAATATAAATTGATAAAGAGTCTGTGAAGTGCAATAGGAGCGAACGATACAAAGTATTTATACACGAAGCTATCCTACAAACGCCAACATACTAGTTACTTTATTAGGAATATATGTACAAAAACTTAACCTAAGATCTGCAATCATTTAAGTACGTAAAAGTAGACTCGTTACATTGGATGTAGTGTACATCAGATCAATGTAATCCTTGAGAAGGCATTGAACTAATGTAGTGATTATTAACATTTCTGTTTGAAAATTTTCAGCTCCGTATAAAAACAAATTCATTTCAAAAATTATGCTAGATTTCGAGTACATGAAGCGATTTTCTGTAATGGTGGCAATATGGACATGGTTTCTAAAACTTTTATTTAAAAATTTTAAAAAGTTTTATTTAAGATACCAGGCGATTGGACGAACAAGCCGTGCTCCTGATGGTAAGCGACACGCCTGCCCTAAACAGTTGCACTGCCAATTTTAAATCACTCAGTTTTAACTCACCTTGAGGCTTTAACTTGACAAGTCCCATGTGCATATGATTTCACTCTTATCCTTCAAAACCGTGACTACACTTCCCACGACGAACTCTTTTACTGCTTTCTAAAATTTGAAGTCTCTACTGCTTTTTAGAATTTTGTGTTCGATCTTTGTATTAATAATTATAATAACCAAATCATGGTAGTAAAATATCATGACATTGTAAAATCAATAACATTTGCAATTATTATTAATAAAAAGGTCGTACACTAACAAAAATTCCTTGGATCCGGCTGAATGCTGTTATAGCCCAACCCAATACGACTATTTTGCAAAGGTCGATATTTCTATTACAACAGTATTTTTCCATAATGCAATGCGCAAGTTTTGATATTTTGCATGAAACTCTAATTGAGTTAATTAGACATTGGCACTCGTAAAGAGCGGTACATCGGGAATAGTTCGATTAAGTGTAATTTTCATCAATAAATCGGGTGTTAGGAAATTAGTTTTTTTTTTTAAAGACATCGGAACGGACGCCTAACAATTCGACCCAGCGCCTTCAAGCAATCGTGCCAGATGCTCTCCCAACTGACGGAACGAAACAACAGACCTCACGAATTTTTCTTTGTACTCATTGTAAATCTTTGTTTTTACCGTAGCGTTATCTATGAGAAATCTGTAATGTTTATAATTACAGAAGTATGGAGCAATTTTCATATATCGATCATGACGTAGAAGCAGAACGAATTTAGACGAAAATTATTAATATATATACCCACTATACAAACGAAGTCACGGGCAAAGTGGCTCGTAAAAAAACGTGTAACTAAGTAGTTTGTTTCAGAGAATGTTTTTCAAACAAAAGAATTAGATACATATAAAATAGCTCCAATTTTGCGGGGTCACCATTTCCCCCTTTCACTAGTTCACCTTTCGCACTCGCCGTTTGTGTAATTCGATGCGCACGCGCACGAATCGTCAATTCCGTGGTGCAACGCTACTTGTGGAAGTGATACCTTATTATTGCTATTACGTTGTTAAAGGGGATGGTAATGAACACCTAAGCTCAATCTTGGTTTAGTTTGTCTGAGATACAGTTTAGAACTTGTGCTGTGCACGGTTATGCTACAACCTCTGTGATCGTCAAAAAAAGATATTAAATTATATTTCCGAAGATCGTAGCAATTTGTAATAATTTATCGAGTTCTTAGGTTTTCGCGATTGTTACACATAGGAAATGAAACTATTTTTCCGGATTTTAAATCGCAGGGAACAACAAAAAAATCAACAGGAAAGATGGTTTCTCCGTACCACCAGTTTGGGATCCAGTATTTCCTCTAATGAAAAATCCCAAACAGACATAACACTGCAGTACTAATTAATATGTTTTAGTTTATTCTAATTTCTATTAATAATTAATAATAAATTAAACTTAATAAAAATTCATTCAATAAAATAATTTGTAAAACTTAATGTAGCGTAAATTGGAATGTTTTCTTTGTAAAATTAAAAATAAGGTATTTAATTAATAACTATTGTAACTATAGTGAAAAAATAGGGTGGTTTGCATTAATATTAGACATAACTGGTTGAAGACTGTACCACCTCAGTCAACCGTGACCATGGGACCTGTAAAGGGCCCGAAATGTCGTTTTGTTTGAAAAAATAAATATACGCGATTTAAATCCGGAAAAATAGTTTCATTTCCTATTATAATAATTTGTTTATTTTCTCTGAACATAATCGCTCACCGTGTGTGAACACAGACTTAACTGTAAAAACATATGAATTTGCTCACAAGCAGGTATATTCTTTTCTTCATACAAGGCGCAATGCTTCTTGCATTCTATGAAGAAAACATTTAAAAGCTCTTCAAATATAAAACTCGTACTTCGTACTACTAAAAACAAAAAACTTGAAATTCGAATTTTGCAAATATAAGTTAGGAGACTGTTTCACCAAAGATGCTATATAGGGTTAATTATGTAATAAGTTGCTAACTGACTAGCGCGGTTAGTATTGAACCTTATTTGTGAGATATTGGTGCCTAAGATAGACATAAATATGCATGTATTACAGGTCGCCAGGTCTGCATTCTGCAGGTTGTACTAAGTTACATTAATTAGGTATAGATCAAAGGTAAAACAGTGGTAAAAATATGCTTAATTAAATTAAGAAAGAATATAATAATATCCATTATATTATCCTTAGAGCTAAGTCCAAACTCATGGTACCACGATTTCGTTTAACCAAGGTAAACGACTCTTTTATGGGGAACTGTATACGCTTTTACAATAACAGTCCGGAGCATACATTAACATTATCATTTCCTGAGTTAAAAAAATGTTTTAATTGAAAAGTCATATTACAAAATTGAAGATTACGTTTTAGATAAAGATGCATGGACAGACGACATGGGTCTAGATTCCATACAAATTTGATTCTAAGTGTATTCCATAGCATTTAAGATCATTAGAAAAGAGCAATCGCTAGAGTTTCTTGCTCGTTCTTCTCAGGGAAATCAGCATAGTGAACGAGCAGTAGCTTAAAAGTGACATTTTCAACAGTAAATTTATTTTACCAAAGGCATAAATTATTGTTTGACTTTGACTTTGTGGAGGTACACGGCGGCAGCTCCAATAGTGCGACGAGATTTTTTCCCATGTGAAAAAGACCTGTACTGCATTTACTCACGTCATTAGTAAATCCGCTATTTTGGACTGATAGTTGAACAGATGGTATAATGAAGCCACATGTGATCCTACATCAAAAATGCTTTTATCACATGATTGTCATAAAAATAATACGAATAACATGAAACAAGTTATGTATATGTAAAATTTTATAACTCCTATTTAAGCATAAAAAGTTATCGGTTGTGCATCTATCGGTTGTAGATTTTTTAACATCTCTCTTGAAAAGTTGTTATTGTGCAAATGTGGCTTTATTACACCATAGGTGCGAATTGTAGGTCGTTGAAAGAGCGCGTGCTAGAAAAACTCAGAGTAAACACTAAATGAAATTTCGAAGTCTCAGCTTCGCTTCATAATGGAGACTCTAGACAGGATTGGACAAACAAATTGACAGGGTCATGGTTTTATGAGGTTCAGTTTTGAGTTTCGCGAAATCCAAACAAAATGATATTCTAAACTTTTGTTATTTTTTTTAAATCTAAATGTATTTAAGGCGTAGTATTTGGACGCGAGCCTGAATTATAGGAGGTGAGGAGGATCGCCCCTCGCGTCCCGCAGTCCGCGCGCTTAAAATTAATATGAATAAAATAAGAACAGGCGAAGAGAATTTGTCACATTATACCGCTTGGCAATTTTCAAGTTTTGAGATAAATGTGAATTTAACAACTATAGGGCTTCAGTTGAAAACCAATAGCAGGTTCTCTGTAATATTTAAAAAGACCTATTTCCGTATAAAAATTAAGTTCAAAGTTCGATATTTTATTCTTAAATAATTCGTATTATACTTTTATTATAGCCTGTTTTGATGATTTTATATGATCAGATGAAGTACATCCTATCATGTAACGAATTAGCACATTCTTTAGACAAAACCATTAGGTGTATCGTATATTTTTTGTAAAACCGGTATTTAATAGTAAATACTTAAACCATTTGAACAGCAAAACAGTTTTTCCTGCTTCATCTCCGGTTGCCCGTATTGTCGTACAATCTTTTACTATTACATAAATATTATACAAAAAAACCTCAGAGGCTCAACGGTTATCACTGTGCGTTCAATTTTTCAAAGGTTGGCAATAAATGGAAACTGACTGGTATCCTCTGGGACCCTTAGTGTAAGAAGACCACATCTGCAAAATGATAACTTTTCAGGACAGAGGTTTAACGATTTTACGAGCGAATTTAGTCCATAACTAGTTTAGATAAGCAGGAGCTCTAAGCTCCTTGTGAAAGAGCTCGTCCGGGGAAATACTGCCATCTTACCTATTTCTGCCCCCAAGCAGTTAATGTCAGTGTTAATGCATTCCAGTTTTGAAAGGTAATGGTGCTGGTGCAATTACTGGCACATGGGACTTGTCGACTTATGTCTCAGGGTGACATGATGTCACCGGGGTGAGTGGCGAGTCTTAAGAGAGAGCATGCCAAAAAAGTTTTGACGTTAAAAAAAATCCGTAGTGACAGTTGTCGATCATGCATAAATATAATTAATTATCTAATTTTTGTCCTAATAACCTGTAGCATTTCGAGGATAAATCGAAAAAATGTGAAAATTAGAGGTCATTTCGTGATTTTTATCTATCGAGGAAACTTTATTGTTTTATGTTTCTGATTAATGTCTATGCTTGAATATATCGTGTAGTTACTCATATAATATTTTATTTTTAACTTTAAAGTGGATATACCCCTCTAAAATCAAATCGAAGATTAGGAATGTTTCCTCTGCTCCCTCTTAACGGGATCCCACGAGCCGGCACCGAGGTTATACAGGTTTCTAGTGGGTAGGCCTCTGAGGATCCATCGGGCGAGCTTGTACCGTCGGGTGGATCAATGGAGGACAGTCCCACATAACCCCGCCATGTCATCGCCCGCGGCGAGGTATGCGTAACGCATTTTCCTGTATATAAAAAAAAGGTGACATGATGTAATATCAAGTAACGAACGAGTCGTGTGCCTGGTGGTAAGCTACACGCCTGGTCATAAAAGTTGCAGTGCCACTCAGAGCTTTAAATCGCAAAGATCTGTGGAGCACTGCCACTGCGTCCGTCACTCTGAGACATAAGTTGACAAGTGCCATGTGCCTGTAATTTCACCAGTATCTTTACCCTTCAAAACCGGAACGCAATAATGGTAACAATACTGCTTGGCGGCAGAAATAGATAAAGTGGCAGTAGTACCCTGGACGAACTCTTTCACAACGAGCTCTACACTCTATTTAATTTAATAGATTATAGATTAATTTTCCCTTTACATGTCCTAGATACCTTACTAGCGTCGATGACTAATAGTTTACCGTGTTACGCGAATAACGGAGCTAATAGGTACACGGACCAGAAGAAAAGATTAACGCGTATCGTTATTAGACACGCCCGCAACATAACACTCGAAAGCGTGGAGATCGCTCGCATTGTATTTAGTGATAAGAAACATAACAGAAATTGTCATTCAGTAACATGAATAGAAGCTGCGAAAAAAATAAATTGATATGAATAATTTTAGAATCAACAATTTGCATCAGGAGTTACAAAATACATATCAAAAATATTTAACTTTCTCGTACAATAAAAAATCAAACATTAGCAACCTCCTTGGCTAAATTCGACCGGTTACCATGCTGGTACGCCACGCGGTCCCGGGTTCGATACAGGCCGGGAGAAATATTTGTATAGCCCATTTATTTGTCTCGTGAGTTTGGGTGTAAGTAATTTGTGGTTGTCTATGTGCATGTCCATGGCACCCGCGATAAAGGGTTTCCCTAGGACGGGGCTATGAGTGTGCCACAGACCACAGAAATATTGTGTTTGCGTTATTAACCTCCATTAAAGTGAACTTTTGAGAAGGCACACAAAAACAGAATTACCAGAAATAATTATATGACGATCTTATAATTATTAAGTCCGAAAACAAGGTTACGAGGTTTTCAAATTTAGTCGAATCAAAATCGAGTGACATGCTAACAAGCATTCCTGCTACATTACCTGGTTTTGTAGCAGGAATCATTTTTCCTCT
>NW_020654748.1:3084790-3105461 GCF_003589595.1 Hyposmocoma kahamanoa
CCACTGAACTGTCTCGTTCAAAAATGGATAATTAAGTATAAATAAAAATCATCACATTATTCACAACAGTATTCCTATTTTGAATTTTCAAATTTCTTTTTTTCAATTCCATGATTTTGGGTTACGAGTTACAACAGTATTTGGTTTCAGATGCCAAAAATTTGCCAAAAATTATGTCAAAAAATTTTCCGTTCCCAAAAAAATTCTTTATTTGGTTAGGTGTATTTGTATGTTAGATAATGCGATTTTTTAATTTGCTAAATAATGAAAGTGAAAGTGTGACGAAATGTTAGTTTTCTTAATTGGTATATTACCAATGCTAACCTAATTGAAAGTTGACACCTCGAGCGCACAAATCTTATGAAGTACACTTCCTCACAATCAATCTCGGTTATGGAAGTCGGTATTAATATCAATTTCGTAACACTTACTTCATATATTTAACATGGGAGCCTTATAACTTATCGTCGATAAATTAAGGTTAAGACGCCGTGGAATAAGTGCACCGCGTTTTTATTTCCGTCTACATACGACTAGAAATTTATTTGCTGTTCGTTCAATACTTATTTATTTCATTCATTCGTATTGACTTCTTAGGTTTTAGACTATTTTAAAGTATGCCATCGATACAATAAGAAGAAGTAGCGATTAATACACACTTAGAATAATAACGTGAGGCAAATTGTAGGGATAGGCTTACACGAGCGGCAGTGTGACCAGATTTAGTAGGATCCTGCGATTGTAGCAGGATAAGACCCCTAATTTAGGACAGGAAAAAGTTGGCAGTTTTAGCAGGATTTAGTAAAACATTAGCTGATATTTAGCAAGATTCGGTGTTATACTGCATTTCACGTGGTCACATAAGTATGTACATAAGAAACGTAAACAAATTTCTACCATTTTCAAGTAAGGTTTTATTTTTTTTAATATACTGGCATCCTTTTAGTACCATTTTAGACAATTCCCCGAACATGTGCGTTTCGAGTTGTATTAGGCACATTTTCTATGTAGTAGTTGGCTATCAAGAGCCAAGGATGACTCCAACTCAGCTTTTTGTAAAGCGTGTAATACCAAATTAGTAATACCGGGGAATACCACGTCTTTCAATTTTAAAAAATCACGTCAACACAGCCAAGCAACAAAAAAGCATTATTTTATTATTGAAATGAATGCAGAAAATGAAAAGCAGAATTTATGATTTCAATAAACTCGAAGTCCTACAAAAATCTATACTATTATACTACAATGCCAGAGTTCCGTACAGACCTGGACCAGCTAATTGAAAGTTCACGGTCCTTAATATCAATTAAAAATTTTGCATTGGTATTTCCATATACTTTTTTAATTGTACTGGATTTATATTTTACTTACTGCGGAAAGTTGATAAAATAACAATCAAATTATAGTAATTAACTAATAGTCAGTTATTCTGTAGTACAGGTCTTAATAATATTGTGGTAGGTACAGTTGGGGATGCATTAAAGGTAATAAATACTTGTAGTTAGATTTTCACTACGACCGATTGAGAAATATGATAAGGATGGTACAAAAAAGGTAGGATTGAATGTGACGTAGCTTATTTCTGAACGGAGCTTAACTTAACAATTATGAACGAAAATAACTTTACTAAAATTAAATTTATTTTTACGAATCTTTCAAAAATCACGTTTTTTTCCAACTTATCTCAAAGTTTTATAAATAGAAAGGACTGTTATTTGATAATGTATTTTAAGATGGATATAAATTTTTAGCTGGCCACTTTGATTCACAGGTAAACAATATTAAAACGGATCAACGAAATAGATTTAAAAATAAACACGTTTCCGCGATCTTACAAGTGAAACAGGAAGTAAAAGTAAGTAAGTAAGTAAGCAGAATTAATATATTAATATTTTAATTAATATAATAATACGCGCATAAATTTTAGTGCCATTATTTCCTGTGCATATCTTCACAACCCAAAAATAAGTATTTTCTTCAATATGGCCAATAGATTTATGAATCTAGTTCAGAATGGGTCTTTTTGTGAAAAAATGTGTTATGTAAAATTTATTGTATAGATTAAACGATATGATTAAATAAATACAAGTGTGTAGCGGAGCGTTAGTTCCAAACGACGCAGCTAGATGGCATTGATCACTTTGAAGCTATTTCTAAAACGCGGTGTTAAGATTTTCCGCTTTTTACGCTGTTACGCCTTTTGTGTACTGCCACCAATAAAGTTCTGCTTACTTGTTTACTAAGCGCGTTATTTTTCTTTCACTGACGAAACGAGCTTTTGCCACATCGTCCTGGATCCCGTTACAAGTGGAGTTTAATTCTATACTAAATATGAGTTACGCAGTATTAGTTAGCATAATTTTAGTATTTTTTCAAAAAAGTTTAGCAGATTTTAGCGGTTTTTAGCCAAAAAGCTAGAGGGATCTTCAATTTAAATCTGGTCACACTGACGAGCGGGCGGGAAGGTCAACTTGCACCACGAACAGCTCAAGAATTTTAGCTAAAAATTACGAAATGTGCGGTCAATGAGTGTAAAAATACATCAGACAAACATAAAATAGATACTAACATCACATTCCACAAGGAAGTAATGCGTTTCAACTTGTATTTTTATGTAAACGTTCACTAAAACAGAAAAATAATTTCGTTGCAATAAGATACGAAAATGTTGCAAAGTATAAAAATAATTATACTACGTAATTGTTAGAGAATAGGCAATATCGCGACTGTTGCAAAATTTCTACAAATGTGCACCGCCGCGCTATATACGGAATACATTTAGTATTTGCCTTCATTAGTTCCATGTGAAAATCATTATTCTTGTTTATCATACAGGACTCATTTTAAAAATTGTCTTAGCCAGACTCACAATTTCTTAACTAAACCACACTAAACTTATTTCAGGGAACTGACTAAAAAAGTCATTCTCCAAAGTCGTGTATAAATAACTTTCAGATTCAGGTTCTTTATTATTATCATGTACTTTTCTTGTGTTTATTATCCACAGATAATATCAGGCTATTTATGTATCCAAATTTTCATGAACTAAAGTCATAAGTGCGAATATCGAATTTCAATTTTCAATTTGAAACCTAAAAGCGAGTCTAAACACGCTTTTAGGTTTTTGTTTATTTATGAATTAGATAAAAAATGGGTAGTATTTATTAACTTAATGATGAGTTAAGCAAGAGACAATTTCCCCACTTTTGAGGGTATTGTTATTCCATAGCATCATTATTTGTATATTTGTGTGCGTGCCGACGAGCGTAGATACAAGTTGCTTACGCCTACATGAATTTGATTTTTTCCTCACTTGTGACAGTTCGTTTGATATGAAACCTTAGACTATGGAAACTATTTTTTTTTATGAAACTATCATTCTATACACATTGGAAATTTAAACCATATTTATTGGGACCTAAATCGAATATATTTGTTTTTTCAAACAAACCAACGTTTTGGGCTCTTTCACGGTCTATTTACAGGTTTGAAAACGAATACTGATAGATTTTTTCTTCTAATAATATCACACGAGGAATTAGTAGTAATAGAGTTCCTTGTAAAAGAATTCATTCAGGGAAGTAATGCCACCTTACCTATTTCTGCCACCAAGCAGTAATGTGAGCGCTACTGCATTCCAGTTGTTAAGAGTAACAAATTACAAGCACATGGACAGTGCCCAGATATTTATCTCAGATATTTATTATTTAAAGCTGTTTTGGACAAGCGTGTCACTTACCACCAGGTGCACGACTTGTTCGTCCAATCACTTGGTATAATTTCGTGGGATGCTGATGCCTAAACCAAGCATATAAATGCCTATGCGTCAGGCCACCAGGTTCCCATCTCTCAAATACAAGTTAAAAAAATACATATTGCCTATCTAAGTATATATAACACTTATATACTCCCGGACACATAATTAGAGCCACCTTGCATTTTTCTCTTATAGGGCTAGAATACAAAAGTAGTGTTATCGTCAAGAAAAATGTTTTCCCCCGGTTTTGTAAATCCAAATTTCCAACAAGGATTTATGGAAACAACGTTTAGTATAGCAGTTTCAAAATTGCTTAACAGCTTTTGATCATTCAAACATTGTTTAAGTTTAGGGCATTTAATACTGAAAATGCCAGGTGGCTCGAATTATGTGTCCGGGAGTGTATAACACAGGCAACCGTACAAATTACCTGGTCAATTTCGGGAATTCCTTGTTCTCTAGTTCACTACCCAGAATACTCAGAACCAATTAAATGTTCGTTTCCCAATAATTTCCCAACCGCATTATGTGTATACATATCGTGATATAAATACCTTAGACGAGGAGACCCTATGTCTCCTCAAGTCCTCCTCCACTGAGCCACAAAGGTCATCGAATTTACCAATTGCAAACAAAATTACTTGTTTTTATATATGGGGTTGGTCTAAAAGTTCGTTCTGTATTTAAAAACATTTAACTTCTATTTGAAAGGTGGGAATCTGGTGGCCTGACGCATAGGTATTTATATGCTTAGTTTAGGCATCAGCATCCCGCAAAATTATGCATACTGAAACTCAATGTGTAAACTGTTCCTAATTAAAAAAAAAAAGTAATATGTATTTTACTTATTACTTTTTCATTAATTATGAACTTAAAGCATTCTCGCTTTTTCTCAAAATGCGCGCTAAAAATAAAAAAATATATATTATTTAAAAAAAAAAAAATTTTTAAACGACCATAGACAACATAGGATAAAGGTTTTCTAAAAGTTAGTAGCTAGTGGTAAAAACCGCACAGACTTTGGTCAACCCATTACTTACCTACGACTATAGCAGATGCACATTTGAACAAACTGTGTTATTTTAACAAACAGATCGTAATTCATGATGAGGACTGTTTAACTTGACCAAGATTTATTTCCATTTCCTTTGTCCTGTCGTCTTCAGAAAGCGTCGTACGTCCCTATTACATAACTGTTATTTGCCTATAAGTATCCTGCACACGTTCTCTCATAGAAAAGCTGTGATTTCTTACATCCATCGAGAAAGTGGATAGTATCGAATATCGCGACGCTCTGATTGACGTCGGAATGGTCTGCGGCTACTCTATATTCCACACAACATCTTATACGTAACTTAAACTAATGATCATTTACAATTGCCCTTTACATTTTTAACCGACTACACTGAAGTAGGAAAAGGTAACGCGTTTAACATTAGATAAATAATATTTGATGTTTGTTTGCGATTTGTGTGTGTGATCGACAACGTAGAGCTGCCATGGTCGGGTCGAGCTGAAAATCAGGGCTGAAATCACTACAAAGTGATTTCAGCATTTCCCTGAGCTCGTGTCCGTCACACACATAATTTAATTTTTTTTTATTTTACATTATTTTTTTTTTAAATAATTCATTAATTCAGTAAATTGCGTAATTATACATTGTTTATCCTCATTTCTGTAAATTATTATTATTATTACTTATAAAGTTTTTTTTATTATTATTATTATTATTATTATGTGTGTGAAAATAAATGGTTTAAATGGTTTAAACATAAGTTGATGTCTATCAATAAATGTGTTTGTTCAGTCTTTGTATCAACAAAGTTCGTTTCATAAACCTCAATCTTTTATATAATATCAAGTTATGAGACGAACAAATCGTGCCCGTGATGGTAAGTTACACGTCTGTCCATAACAGATGCAGAGCACCCATACCCTACAAAACCAAAACGTAGTAATGCTCACATTACTGCTTGGCGGCAGGAACAGGTAAGGTCGTCGTGGTGAATGTTCACTGATCCCACGGCGCCGACTCAACCGGCAAAAGGGAAACCCGGGGGGGTTTTAGTGGGGTAGGTCCTCCAGCCTGGAGGGAGAGTCCCCACATAGCCCCTGAGTCTCCCTGGGCTCAGGGGTATCCATAAAGATTTCCCCCCCGTCAAAAAAAAAAGAAAAAAAAAGGAACAGGTAAGGTGGCTGTCACGGAAGAAAAAAAAAAATTGAAGTCTAGTAAGTCTCGATTATTATCAGAACCGAAAGAACAGAAAGTTTTGGTGACACTCACCAAAACTCACACGTTCATAATTGAAACTATATGAAATCTTGATAATGATTGGTCGTAGTTTCAAACTGAAAATAACTATTTCTGGGCTCTTAACTTTACCCTCTTGGTATGTCGTTGAAAGTTCAATTATCAATACCTATTAATGCAAGTTAAGACGTTTTAATTTTATATTGAAATTTCAATCAATGTGCTGTCATCTAGTGGTTAATAGTTGAACGACGACGACAAATCGGGATGTTTATTTAGTTCTCCAAAAAAGGGCGACTATATTGCAGCGGTATAACATTTACTTTCGTTTCTTGTAACAAAAGAATGATTACGACAAAAATTTATTAAAATTAAATAAGTTTTAATAATGAATTATCATTTTTGCACTCCAAAGTTTTTCGAGGTTTTGCGCGAGGTAATTGACACGAGCATAACGTACAAAGCGAAAATGGCGGATTGAGCTCGATTTTGTGGAACTGCACGAACTGTTGGCAAACGTGGAATGCCAACTGAGTAATTCTACTGTATTTATTGTTCATTGTTTGACGTCTTAGTACTTCTCTGGACGAACTTTTTCAAAACGAGCTCTACTGCCTGCTAAACAGCCTAAGATATCAGCGAAAATCCAAAATAACGGAAGCTCAGTCTCCAAAACCCAAAAAGTACATCATACTTGGGCAATCAATATTTGCTTATCCGAAAGACATCAAGTATGTCAAATTACGGTGTTAATTTACGTTAAACGATTGTTATTAGTTACAGGTTTCTTGCCATGGTACGACTTTTTGCTCCTATACCAAGATTTCAAAATGATTTCATGCTCAATGATCACGGGTAACTAAACTGTGATATAACATTACCGTTTAATAAATTAGCACGAAAATCTATTAGTTCACTATTCACATTATTGCTAAACGAGAAACTTCTATAAGTCAAAGTCAAAGATTATTTATTCCATAGGTAAAATAAATTTACACTTGAAAACGTCACATTTAAGCTACTGCTCGTTCACTACGCTGACCTCCCTGAGAAGAACGAGCAAGAAACTCTAGGGATTGCTCTTTTCAAATAAACTCATATGCTATGGAATACACTTTGAATCAAATTTGTGTGGATTCTGGAGCCATGTCGTCTTTCCATACATCTTTATCTAACACGTAGTCTTCAATTTTGTAATATGATTTTTCAATCAAAATATTTTTAATGTAGTTTTTAAACTTAGGAAATGATAAACTTAATATATGCTCCGGAATCTTATTGTAAAAACGTAACAGTTCCCCATAAAAGAGTTGTTTACCTTCGTTAAACGAAATCGTGGTACCATGAGCTTGGATTTAGCTCTAAGGTTAATATTATGGATATCTTCTTTCTTATTGAAATTATGTATATTTTTACGGGCATATAAAATATTTGAGTAAATGTACTGTGATGCCACAGTCATGATACCAGTCTCCTTAAACTTTTCTCTGAGAGAATCCCGAGAGCCTAGACGGTACACAGAACGAATCGCTCGTTTTTGCAATATAAATATGGTTTGAATGTCTGCCGCTTTACCCCACATGAGAATCCCGTAGGACATTATACTATGGAAGTAACTAAAGTAAACTAGTCTAGCAGTACTAACATCGGTAAGCTCACGTATTCTGCGGACTGCGTATGCAGCGGAGCTTAATCTGCTGGCCAGGGAAGATATATGTGGAAACCATTGAAGTTTACTATCTAAGGTCACTCCCAAGAAGACTGCTTTACTAACAAAGTCTAACTTTTCTCCGTATATTTCTATGCTTGGACTAGTCGATTTTACGTTAGGTAATTCAAATTTAACACATTTTGTTTTCGTGGCATTAAGCAGAAACTCTTTGGTTCCAATTCTTAAATTTCTATCGTAAGATATCTGAACCCTAACGGCTATTTGGTTATAAGTAAATCATTGTAAAGAATGTGAGCATTGCTGCGTTCCGGTTTTGAAGGGGACGGATACTGGTGAAATTACAGGTACATGGGAGTTGTCAACTTATGTCTCAGGATGACCGACGAAGTGGCGGTGCCCCTCAGATTTTTTATGATTTAAGGCTCTGAGTGGCACTGTAGTGGCGTGTCGCTTACCATCAGCCATTGTATATCCTGGCACTTGGATCATAAAAACAGTATATAAACAAAGATTTTTTTTTATAATACTAAATTATGGGACGAACAAATCATGCACCTGATGGTAAGCTACACGCCTGTCCATAACAGTTGCAGTGCCACACAGAGCTTTAAATCACAAATACACTGGTAAATCGAATCGATTTTTAACATCTGACACAAAACGAGGGAATAAAAATCGAAATATTTATAAATTTGAAATACTTTACCAGTGTATTTTAGTAGTGCTAGATCTCCTTGTGAAAGATTACGTCCAGGGATGTACTGCCACCTTACCTATTTCTGCCGCCAAGCGGTAACAACCATCAACCTAGCCATAATTTGCTGTCGTTTGCAGAGGACACGCAGTAGTAAATTGTCGCAATTTAGGTCATATGGGTCGCCTTACGCGACCTGAGTCTTGAGACTTGAATTGCATACTATTGAGATGATGAGGAAGTATTCCGAGCAAATTGTTTCGCATTTGTTGACGCTAATCGTGAAGTTGAGTTTCGCTGGCGACAAAACGTAGTGACTTTGCTGCTAGATCTACTTCCGAGGAACATAAATGAAGTTGCTGAGGCAAATTGACTGATATATTCTCTAACAAACTTAAATTAAGTTAGAATTGAAGAGTTTTGGTAGTCTAGATCAGACTCTCCCAAACTTTTTTGTCTAGTAGACGACGTGCCAATTGTTTCTTATCATAAACATATTAACTTAATTATATTTTTTATTTAAAAAAATAAAGCCACTTCAAAAGTTTTTGGAATTACGTCTCCTTGCCAAGTTTTGTGGTTTAAATCCAATAAATCTGATTTGTCCCCTAGTGAGGTGGAATATTTTCTCCACATTTAAATGTTCATCATCATGTTGACAATTTTTCAGGGCAGAGGTTTAAAGATTCTACGAACGATGTTAGTATATAACTTTTTTATGTCGATACTACCTACTTATTTACAACTACTTGAGTCAATACTGCCTGTGCTCCAATTCAAATTTTTCTCGTACTAATACGGTTCATTTTACTTGGGCACGAACGGCAGGAACATTGGCTTTATTTCATATTATTTTATTTATTTTTTTACAAACGAAATTAAAGCCTTTTGAAAAACGTATATCGTATACAACACGTGTTCTGTTTAGTTCAGTTGATATAAAAAAAATCATTAGTAACGTAAAGTACCTATTAAATACAACTGTTTTCTTGTAAAAAAAATTTCGAGGTAAGTTTGTGTTTTTTTCTCATTGACTTACAAATAAATGGACGACGGGTCTAATACAAAAACCACGAAACAAATGTCCCAAGTCAACCTATTTAAACGTAGTGACATGTAAAGGAATATGAAAAAGCTAAAACGTTGAATTGAAATTGCAATGTCATCGCAGTACTGTCTAATTTTGCTTGCTTCGCTGTTAGTCGAACAAACGAAGACTAAAGCGTGAATGACGCTCTGTATACGATTTTAACGCCCTATAAGTTCGGACACTTTTTAGCGCGGACCCGACGTCCATATAATTGTAAGTCAATGTTTTTTGTATAACGAAAATTTTTAGGAATCATGTTTTCACACCGTATTTTAATCAGAGTATTTCCTCAATTTGACTATATATTTTTTTCCAAAATGATTGATTGAACACCTTCACTGTTATGCGAGATCAACCAATCCCATTTCGGGTTGAATAGACTCTTAATAATCTCAGTGCAGAGTATTAAAAAAACCGACCTCAAAAGTACGTGGAAGTACGTCTATTTGCTAAGTTTTATTGAAATATTCTTAAATTCGCCACTGTACAGGACTTGACACTGGTGATAATAAAAATCGGTTCTCACTACTCAAAGAATACCGAGAGAAAAACGCCTTGAATTGGAGAAATAGCAAAATCAACCATTAAAATAATTGCTCCTTAAGAAAATTTAGGCGCTATTTATAAAAATAAATCTTCATGCGTGAACAGCCACCCTTAGATGTGGATGATTTCCTTCAAAATGATATGGGAGCACTATGTAAGTACCCCCTTTCCAACAAAAAAATAATCATGAAAATCCGTTCACAAATACCGGAGTTATCGCGTAACATACACACAAAAAAACATATAGTCAAATTGAGAACCTCCTCCTTTTTTGAAGTCGGTTAATTGGAAGAGTTACAAAGTTTCACATCTACAGGTACATAATTTGCTTCATGTAGTTCGAATTATTTTTATGACTTTTAACTAATAAAAGCACTTTTGACGTAAGACAACATGTGACTTTATTATAGCAGGGCAACCTTGTAAACATCCCTGCAACATTGGCAATACAAACATTCTCCTGAGAACAACTGTTAATTATTCTATACACCTGTTAAATTTATGATATTCCATTATTATATTACTCAGTCTCAAAAGTTACGTATTCAATGAAAGACATTGGACGAATGGAATAATTACGGTCACTAGACCATTCTGAAGTATAATATTAAATCGCTTTTGATGGCGTGAAATTAAATTCTCGCGACTGTTAATCCGCGTAGTTGGGTCAACTAAATAAATTGTGGCCCATTTGTATTTGTAATTGATTATTTAATCCGTTTTTACTTCCGCAAAAACGATATAAGCTATATACATGTGAAAATACAATATGTATCTACTGTATGTACAATCAAGAGCACATGAACCTTGATATTTTGAACTTTGAATGAAAAGCACATCAGGTTTTACACTTTGTACTTCGTACACAGACCACGTCAAACTTGAAACTCTGGACTTTGCACCAAAAGCACATCAGGTTTGACACTTTGTGCTTTGGACCAAAACCATGTCCAGGTCGACACTCAGGACTTTACACCAAAAGCACATCGGGTTTAACACTTTGTGCTTTGGACCAAGAACACGTCCAGCTTGACACTCAGGACTTTGCACCAAAAGCACATAAGGCTTGACACTCTTAACTGCCTACATGGGCGAACGGTTACCATGCCTTATATATATATACCCCTTTATATGGCCTACATTTATTCCCTCGTGAGTTTGGGTGTAATTTGTGGTTATCTATGTGTGTGTCCATAGCACCCGCGACATATTATTATTATTCTGCCCTTTGGACCAAGAGCACGCCAAGCTTGGCACTTTTTACTTTAGACCAAGTGCACACCAAGCGTCACACTTTCAAGATGTCATGTGTGGTATTTTAAATTTACATATAGTAATTTGCGATTAGATCAGTCCAAAATCCAAAGTGTCAATCTTGATTTTGCATACTCCGTATATTTTAATTTTATTTATATTAGTAGCTGTAGAACTCCTCGTGAAAGAGTTCGTCTGGGGTAGTACTGCCACCTTACCTATTTCTACCGCCAAGCAGTAATGTCAACATTACTGTGTTCCAGTTTTGAAGGGTAAGGGGTGGTGGTGAAATTACAAGCATATGGGACTTGTCAACTTATGTCTCAGGGGGACAGGCAGTGGCAGTGCTCCTCAGGTCTTTGCGAATTAAAGCTCTGAGTGGCTGTTACTGTTATGGACAGTTACAACTCTTATGGACAGGCGTGTAGCTTACCATTAGGCACAAAAAAATCAGATAATCAACGGCGTTTCTTAAATAGTAACAAAAGAAATTATATTTCTTACTTAGTAAGGCCAACAGCAGATCGCCCCGTATTATGTTCGGCAGCTGTTGTTTTGCTATCTATTTCTAGTCCTTCTTGGCGAAAATCTTATGAAATGTGTAGAAGCTGGCATAAAAATATCACCTGAACTAAAATGTACCTAATTTTCTACAGAATATAATCATTAATCACAAGAACATATACATAATAATATGTACTTAAGGAGTTTTAATAAGCATAAGCGAAAGAAAACTTAAACACCACACTTTCTCACGGCAAAACAATTGCGCGGGAGCTTTATGGCCTCTCGTATGGCCGAATGGCCACGAATAGGCTTGGCCACAACACCTTATTTTCCCGACGGCACTGTTTGTAATACAAAACACAGTTTCGCATAACGCATTTGATTTTATGTGCAGCCTCTGACGTGTTAGTAGGTAACAGAATTTAATTTTAAAATCGGCCCACACTAAGGCTTTATGCATAATCTCAAAGTTGACTTTATCAATATGTGGATTAGCAAATTATAGATCTAGAAATTACGTATTATTAAATGCTCCAAGAATAAAAAGATAAGAAAAAAGATATCCAAGAAGATTACGATTATTTTACTTTTGCACCCAATCCTTAATGAGGTTTAGGCTGCTATTAGACAGACTGCATACGCAAAGTCGATATTACAACTGCATGCAATTGAAACCGACTTTACAAACACTCGATCCAGTGCGTGAAATGCGATGCTAAGTGTTTACATCAATAACAATTAAAACAAAAATAGTTCAGTTTCACGTCTTGTCGGAAAGAAGTGAGTGACAATGGTAATGCCACAAGTAATCGACATGAAGGTAGTCGTCGACAGCGAAAGAGGGTAGACAAATATATCTGATCTTAAGGCGATTAACACACTGCACCGCGCCACGCGACCGAGTGTGAGACGCGGAATCACGCGCGCGGTGGCGGAGACGCAGATCTCCGTCAACGGGCGTTTAATCTGCGCGGGGGCAGCGGTGTAGAGGCCCCGCGCCACTTAAAGTACTCGTTTCGTAGTTGATCGCCGTAGTGATTGTACATGTAGCTCATTCAGGACGCTGCAGTTATACTATTTGGTTTTCGTTTACTCAAATAAAAAGACGCCGAAGATATTGAATACATTCCTTTTTACGAACCAGATCGATAAACGGGTCATTTCAACTTCATCACAAAGATTTATGAAAATATGAAGATATATTTCGTCGATTTTCAATAGCAAATATAAATTTATCAACGTCTAGATCCATGAAAACTGAACACGTATTTACGCTTAAAAATCTGCGCGGTAGTGCGGAGCGCGATGCGCCATACTCACAAAACACTATACGCCATACCCTGCGGTTCGCACCCCTAAGCGCGAGAACGCGGTAAAACCGCGCGCGTGCCGGAGAAGCGTTGTCAGTGTGTTTGACGGCGCGTATTTTCCATACGAACTGAGGTACTTCAGTACAACGTTAAAAAACGCAGCTCCGTGAACAGTCGCGACACGCGGTGCAGTGTGTTAATCGCCTAAAGATGTCATCTGCCACTGGCCAGTCAACCCGTGACCACGGGGCGTATAACCGTTCCGAAATATATAGGTAATCATTAATTTTAGTAGCAACAGACCTCCTTGCGAAAGAGTTCGTCCAGGGAAGTACTGCCACCTTACCTATTTCTGCCGCCATTATTATTTATTTACCATTATTATTATTACTACGTTACTGTTCTGAAGGGCAAGGGTGCTGATGAAATTACAGGCATATGATACTTGTCAACTTATGTCTCAGGGTGACGGGCGCAGTTGCAATCTTTGCGATTTAAAGCTCTGAGTGGCACTGCAACTGTTATGGACAGGTATAGCTTACCATCAGGCGCACGTCTTGTTCGTCTCTTGATATTATAAAAAAAAATTGCTCGTCTTCAGTTCGCTTCTGTGGCCTACATTATTTGTTTTTTTG
Source organism: Hyposmocoma kahamanoa (assembly GCF_003589595.1). Classification (NCBI taxonomy): domain Eukaryota; kingdom Metazoa; phylum Arthropoda; class Insecta; order Lepidoptera; family Cosmopterigidae; genus Hyposmocoma; species Hyposmocoma kahamanoa. The sequence goes on from NW_020654748.1 coordinate 3,098,507, forward strand.
TTCACTTACAGTTATTACAATGTTACATACTATAAATTCAATTTGGTGAAGATCTTATCTAAATTGCACAACTACTTATGAGTGAACACAGCTTGTAAAAACAACGTAAAATGTAAATTATATAGAATTTAAAAACAGCTACTTAAAATTAAAAAAAAGAAAAAAGTAATACAAACAAAAACAATAAATAAAAATGAACAAGGGTCTGGGACAACATCAAACTAGATGGGGGAAAAAAAAAAATTAAGGTTTAATATAATACTATTGCGAAATTTGTGGTTATTATATTCTCTAGGACATTTATTTCTGTTTCAAACTTCCAACAGTAATCTTTTAACGATTTTTATTTTCTGGAACTTTCCCGAGAGTAGATAGGAGGCTTTTGTATGACTCTGATTTGTAAGTGCTTGTTAACTATGAACAAACAAATTGAACTTTTCAAACACAGCCGCGAAACTGGGAATGTTTGCCCTTCGAATAACCATTGGTTTTATTTTGAGAAATCACATCATTCCCTCTGTAGACCGATAGGTACGTTTTTATGTCTTCAGCTTTACAATAAGACATGTATAGCAGTCGCCGTCACAAAAGTAGTTATTTCTACGCACGTCAAAACAATAGTACACAATGGGCAACACGAGAAGCGCAGTAAAAAGTGCGCATTTCGCTCCCACCTCATTCCGTTTTTAACCACCATTGACGGGCGGTCGTAATTCATAGTTTTAGAAATGCAAAAACAATGCGAAAACACGCGTGTAGCCATATCTAAGGTAACAATACACTGCACTTTGCAATCACAAAAACCCTTCACACAAATCTAAATAGTTTAAACAAGGATCAGGGTTAGTTTACTATATGAAAAAAAAAAACTCTTATCTATATTACGAATAAGTAAGTAGTATGTGATCCAACGGTTCAGATAGTGTGAACCAATTATCTTACAAAGTGTATGATCATTGGTGTGAACACAATAAATATGAAACAACAGTTAAATGTTGCCAAGTAACAAAATTTAAATGTTTAGAAGATTTTTAATATTTTACGGTGGTTTAATTTTTTTTAATGTAGGTACTTCCAGGCCGCGTGGGCACTGTAACATAAGCCCTTTCATAGTGAAAGGAGGCCTGTGCCGAGCAGTGGCACTGTATATAGGCTATTAACTAAATATTATGTTGTTTATAAATTATAATATGTTTTATATTTTGTCATATAAGTAAATAAACGAACCTGTATCGCAGATGCCATGGACACACACATGGGTAGACAAATAACACCCAAACTCACGAGATTAAATAAATGTAGGCCATACAAATATTCCCCCGGACAAGGAATCGTACCCGGGACCTTTTACGTGGCAGTCAGTTTAGCATAAATATTTAGATTAACATATAAGTCAGTGTAGTTTTTATTGTCTAATTAGGTACTAGCGGTTTTGATCAATAAAGAGTAATCATTTTTAATATAATTTAATTAATTTGTGCCTACTAGCCGTCTATTAACAAGGATTAATAAACAGATTAGAGCTAAGATTATAATAATTAGTATTAGATAGTTGCGATATTAACCTAATATCAAGTAGAACACTGTGTTATGTCCATGAACTGTACTTTAACTATTAAAACATTAAGTACAGGGAGCCTTTTTTTAATGTCAGGAAATCCTCATGGATGCCCTCCGCCCGTGTGACGCGAAGGGTTATATAGGATTCCTTTTGATCAAAACCTGTTCCATCTGCTCACCTGTGCACCGCTGTGGCAGTGCCCCTCCGATCTATGCAATTTAAAGCTGTCAGTGGCACTGCAACTGTTATGGAAAGTACAGGGAGCCTACTAACCTAACCTTTTAGAACAATTTTTCTTTGTATACTTTAACCTTTCATTGAGTTTTCCTACCAAGACGCGCTTAAAGTAAGCTCATTATAATGTTAAAACGTGGTTACAACTATGATGTTTTATAGGCAGCTTTGTGGCTATTCTTTCACTGAATTCGTACCATGACGCGACATTGACATTACAATAATATTGTTCTTTTATCAAATTTAGCAATTGACTGAGGCAAATAACATTTATTGGATACATAAATATATATCTAGTAGCAAAAGACAGCTACTTATGAAAGAGTCGTTCGGGGAAGTACTGTCACCATACCTATTTCTGCCTCCAAATAGCATGAGCATTGCTGCATTTCGGTTCTGAAGGGTAAGGTTTCCAGTGAAACTACAGGCATATGGGACATGTGAACTGTATGTCTCCTGGAGCCGGGTGCAATGGCAGTGCCCCTCAGATCTTTACTTTAAAGTTTTAATGACACTTCAACTGTTATGGATAGACATATCGCTTTCCTCCAGGCCCACGACCTTGTTCCTTCTGTCACTTGGTATCGTAAAAAAATCACTATTAGTATTAAGAACAATTGACATAAGTTGGCAAGTTCCATGTGCTGTAATTTCGCGAGCACCCTTCAAAACTGGAGTGCAATAATGTTCTTTTTACTGCTTGGCGGCAGAAATAAGGTAAGATAGCAGTACTTCCCAGAACAAGCTCTTTCACAAGGAGCTCTACCATTACTAATGTACACATTAGTTCAGAATCCTCGCCATTTTTTAGCATTTACAAAATGCTATAACACGTTAGTGCATTTTGTTTAATTTACTACCTATATGTAAGACTTCGTCTGATGTTTCGCGTTTTTTTTTGTAACGTTGTTTTCTTATAAGACATCTCTATTTACATGAAAGGAAATTAGTAACTAATTTTACTAAAATATACAAAATTCCAAATTTAAAGTTTTTCTTTAACTTCTCATGGAAAGTAAAGGTGTGTGCACGATCGCCTAAAACTTGCTATTCACTCTGACCTAAACTACCTTTAACCAAACAATTACAGTGACTCACGAGGCTTTTCTTCGAATAGCTATAAAATTCCCAATAAGATAAATAACCTCAACTAGATGTTCTGAAGCAACAGCGAGCTCCTGACAACTTTGTGTTGGTGAGTCACTTGCGGGAAGCGGGCGTCCTTACACTGCGTATCAGATTGCACGCAAACCGACCTCCGACTAGGTTTAGCAATCCTACTATAATCTAGACATGATTCTAGATATTCAAAAACAATAACGGCCATGCCCTTTCTACACAAGTGATAACTAGACATTCAAAATTATGAGTGGGTACGCAAGCGACAATATTTCTTTTTATTAGTTGTGACCATTGTGGTCATAGAAATAGATGTGGCTTCTACCTCTGGCCGGGGAAACTAACAAGGCCCGAATAAGTCTCTGAAAGGAGAGATACCCCACGGCGTCACTCATCCGCTCGGAACACCTTCCTCCTGGGCCTGATCTACCTTGACAAACTTGGAAGTCCCTAAATAGGCTGCGGACCCAAGTCGGCCGAAGCAAGGAGTACATGCACGGGTGGGGTTACAGCTCGGAGAGCGCATGTCCGTGTGTTGTCTCTCCCCGGGCAATGGCACATATTTTGTCCTGCCCTGCGTGTTCCTACATCTGCACACGCGAGGACCTGTACAACGCCACTGATAATGCTATCTCAGTCACTAAGTACTGGTGCTCACAAATATAAACGTCATAGTCGACACGCCAAGAAGAAGAATAGATGTGGCGTATTATTTGGTATTTTACAGGCGTATCACTTTCACTTACCACCAGACACACGACTTGTTCGTCCCGTCCCTTAGTATTATAAAAAAACTTCACAAGCACATTTTTGGTGGGCGATGAGTGACTCTACGATAAGTCGTAAATAAATGCATACAGGTTGTGATTTCTCCACCTACATCCGCGAGTGTATTCTTCAAAACTCAATCAATAGTTATTTGTTATGCAAGGCTGCAAAGTTGTTGTTTGCTTGTATTGAATCCTAAGCGTAGCGAGTGTTTCAAGGCACGAGTCGCGAAACAACTTTGCTGCCGGGCGAAACACAACTTTTCACCTCACTATAGCGAGGAAAATGGTAGATGAAAGAAAATAGTTGAACTCATTGACTTACAAATAAATGGCGACGGGTCTAATACAAAAACCACAAAAAAAATGTCCCAAGTCAACCTATTTAAACGTAGTGACATTTCAAGGAATATGAAAAAGCTAAAACGTTGAATTTAAATTGTAATGTCATCGCAGTACTGTCTAATTTTGCTTGCTTCGCTGTCAATCGAACAAACGAAGACTAGAGCGTGAATGACGGTCTGTAATGATGTCCATATAATTGTAAGTCAATGGTTGAACTATAACAAATCAGTTTTTATCAACAATATAAAATATATGAACTGATTAATATTACATAAATAATGTACGTCAAATCGCGTAGTTGAACGTGTCAGTATGTTTTTTTTTTTCATCGAAAGAAAAGTGCACCACAGTCCATCGTCAAGTTCGATTTTCAAAAACCTTTTCCACGCTAGAGTGGAAAAAACGCTTTTACGCCCAGTAAAAGCTTTCCGAGCCAGTGAGGTGAAAAAGTTATTTCTTTATTAGTATGTAAATGCCCGTCCATACATTCGAGCACTACAGCAAGGAAACTTGCGCAAGTCAAGTAAAGGTCACATATGTGTGTTGTTTAAAGAAAAACGGTACCACTAGCAAGGGTGCAGACCTCAAAAGTCGCATTGGTACTAGTATACATCGTTGGGTCCTAATAATTTGATCATTTTCACTTTTTTGTAGGAAATCCTTAATTTCATTATAATCTATAAGGTAGCGTTAAAACAAAATCAAACATATTCAAGGAAACCTCGAAATACAAGGAAAATATACCAGATTGAAAGTTTGGAAGCCTCTCCTGTAAAATTGTGATTTTGCGCTTTGTCCCTTATACAAAGTACCCATCGACATGTAAGTACCAATGTGATTTAATGCCAATTTAAAAGTAAACCATTCACACCAAATTCGGATGTAGTATTTATTAAATTTGGTACATATTACTACTTACTTAATTTGTATTTATAAAATTCAAAATATAAATAAATAAATAGACCATTTTACAATAAAATTGAAATCAACTTTTACTTACACGAAGGTTATACTTATTTATATTTAATTTTACTTCTGACGATTTGTAATAATTTGTGCATTATTTATTTTCAATGAAATAATAATGTAATTAATTATAATACAAATTTAGATTTATTTAGAATATATAATTGACATTGCATTGATCAAACATGAACTCTCAAGGCATATGACAGGGTTCATATTTGATCCTGTACTGATTAATTCACGGCCTATGTATGTATGCAATAAACATTTTAATTTTGATTTATTTATTTATTGTGTACACATATACATTTACAGTGGCTTGTAAATGTATATGTGACACCCTAAAAGGCAAAGTGATACTGGCACTTACTAATTATAAAAGTATTAAAATAAATGCGATATTGTTAAATAAATCATTACAATTATGTATAAATAAGATAAATTAAGAATGATATAGAAATATGTTTAATTAAATTACATTTTGTCATTGAAAAATTCTTTAATATTATAACTAACTATAACTTTTATATACGAGGAATTCTTTTAAATTTTTAGAGAAAATTTTTAATTCTTTAATTTCTTTTATGTAAATTGATATGTGATTGTAAATTTTGGTTACTATAACTTGCTTAATTGATGTAGATTTCTATTGTTACGTTTAATTTGTAGTTATCCTTAGGTATAACCAGAAATACCTCAGTGGTGTCAAGCGCGACATGTAATCAAACGATTCAAGAATATATCGTGACGGAACCTTCAACAGAAAAAGTTCAACGTTGTTTAAAAACATGTAAAGACCCAGCCCGCTTTGTACCACTTCGGTGAACCTTAATTTCTATTCATTGATGAGACCAATGTCCAGCAGCGGGACATGAAAGTGTTATATGCGTCTATATCGTTATTTCAATACTAATACACGTACCTAGGTGTTGTGTATACGTAATATTATATACATTAAAAAATACTCCTTATCGTTTTATTTTAGCAATAAGATATAGAAACATAATTGCTGTGGTTTTGTCGGAAATTAAATGTAACACAGGCGTGCTAGCGTCACTCACCACTAGACACCCGAGTACACGACTTGTTCACCCCGTCACTCCATTTGGGATCGGAGAAATAGTTTCATTTCCAATTAACTTAGATATAATGATATAACATTTTTATTGTTTGAGTATCTTTAAACCTTAACCGTATTCACTGGGTAGCAAAGCCGAGTTTTAAAAGATTTTGCTTCAGTCTGTTTTTGGATTCTTCTGAAATGGGTTTCTGGGGAAGATGTGGTGGACCCATTCTAAGGCCTGTTATGAGTTCCATCGCAGCTTTCGATGCGCCTGCAGTTCCTGAAAATGTTTAACAATACATTTATAAACAAAAGAAACATGCAGATACTGACTCTTGTGCGACATTTAATTTGAAATTTGCCATTACATGTAATTCACCGAAAAGGTGCAGTACACCATCGTGAGGAAACCTACACGTCGAAGAAGGTTCATAATCTTGAAACATGTGAAGTCCCTAGACCGAATAGGCCCAGCGTGGCGGACTACGGCCTAAAACCCTCGCCTGAGAACGTGCCCAGCATTGGGACGTATAAATAGGTTGATGATAATGATGACGATGATGAAGAAGATGATGATCTACATAGTTACTATATATAATGATAATCTGCATAATTGACATGGGGTGCACGAAAGGGCCCACCCCGCAAGAACAAAGAAATTGTATTCCTAGTAGTATTTACATCTGACGCACCCTGGTCGGCAGTCACCCAATACCTAACACTGATGGGCAAATTATGACTTGATGACAAAACATGGAGGCTACTTGTGGTTTAGTTCGGCTTAGTTCTTATAATATAAGAAGACAATTAAGGCAATGAGTGTAACAAGGGCGTATCACGTAAAAATTTAATTCCAGAAAATTCCTATATCTTTTTTAGTGTTTATAATATGACTCTTAT
>NW_020654748.1:3105471-3105929 GCF_003589595.1 Hyposmocoma kahamanoa
CCAGAAAATTCCTATATCTTTTTTAGTGTTTATAATATGACTCTTATATACTTTATTATGTTATTTATCTTAAAAAGCTAAAAGATTCAGGTGTTGTCATTATTTTAAAACAATTAGAAACGTGTGAAAATATTTTTTTCTCCTTATGTTATCCGCCCTTTTTTTTAGGAAATAAATAATAATTTTAAATGCTATACAAGGAAAATAATTTAAACGTATTTGTGTTTTTAAAGATTCATTAAATTCGCTGGATTGAAATATAGCGTCAGAGTCATCTGCGGCAGGTCTCACTGGTCTCCTAGACGTTTCATAATGAGAATGAAATCGTTTGTTTCAGACATTTTTTTTTTTTCATATTAAGTTTTTACAAACTGCAGGTCGTGACCGAATTTCAAATGCACATTTATAATCTATGCAACAAGGGCGGAGCGCCACCTTCGAAATGAATGAAACTTGCG
>NW_020654748.1:3110929-3118003 GCF_003589595.1 Hyposmocoma kahamanoa
GCAGTAACATCAAAACGGGCTTCTGGTGTCGCTTTTGTTACTGTCAATGCTTCAATTGATATAAAGTTTATTATGCTCGGCAATGTAACACGAGCCTTCTTTCTCATTATTCAAAATATTACGTTCATTAAAATGCAATGTAACATCTTGCCTACATTAAATCTCACCTTCTCTGCTAACTGCCTCCTGTCCCGCAGTCAATGTCTCCTGTAACTCTCTAACCTTTTGTACGTCATTCCTTTCCACTGCTGCCATTATATCCTGAACCAGGCTGAGAAAATAATTGTGAGGGCCGCCGATGTACGATTTGATGCCTAGGAATGCACCTGCTGCTAGCGGCTGAAATTTTTTCTTCTGGTCAGTGTCACAGCACAGCAAATAATTTATAGGTTAGCTATGAATCATAGCTAATCTGACCACAAGGCGAAACAAGAAGAAAAACGTCCATAGCCCAGGAAAAACCTGATGCTATCATTATATCACCTTAAGTCTATTGCGATTGATTGCTTTTGGATTATAACAGTACCTATTGTAATGTTTATAAGTTTCATAATGATGTCACAGAAGTTCTTTTTCCCAAAGACTAAATATTTTAACGCTTGTGATCAAATTTTTCCAACAATATTATATTAGAAATAGAAACAGAAACCATTAATTGCAACGCCACATTATAAAAAAGACACATAAAAAAGACTAATATAAATTAAACAGAGTATATAGAATAAGGGTATATTTCCACCGGCGAGGCGAGACGAAACGAGGCGAGACGATTTTTAAAACTTGTATGGTAAAATATCAATTCTCTCCGAGCGCATCTTCGGTGGAAATAATCGGGATTGACGAGGAGGGCAAGACGAGATTTGTAATATTTGTTGATGTAACATTGAACTGTATTGCTGCCTACATAGACTCTTTATTAACTCTGCAACGGAAACACGATTAACGATGTCTCGGAAGATATCGCGCGCGTGCACGCGATGACTATTTATGTCAATCGCGAGATTCTGGGATACAGTCGCGTGCATTGAAATGTAAACGTTCACACATTTCCGAAATTATCTAAATATTAGATATTTCAAAAATGTAACTTGTGCTGTGTTTAAAAATATGTAATCAAACACCATTTGAAAAAAAGGTATACTTTTATTTCAGAGAAAAATAAACAAACTACAGTCAATGAAAAATATTTAGTCTCATACATGTATCAATATCATTTTCGTAAATATTTATAAAATGCATATTATATATTTATAATTGCACACGATTAGGATTGTGATTTTGTCATAATTATGTAACCACTTCTAAAAAATTGCATCGTTTTAAAAAATATGTATACACAATATAGTTGCAATATAATGTAAACATAACAGCGCCAGTTGTAAACTTTTTATGTGTATTTTGCTTGTTCGTAATATTTGCCCGAGGATAAAAGATCGTATACAGGCTGTATATTTGAAAGAGAGACATGTTAATACATGTCATAGTAAATCATGTTACAACTTAATATAGCCTAAAATAAAATTAGGATATGGGATAGAACAAAAATAAATCAACAATTTTGTTTTGGAGTGTACATAGAAATAAACTGATTCACGTTTACGCTTAATTTCGAGTGCAATGGGAATACTACCAAGCGAGTGCCGAGTGAGACAACAACAATAACAATGATTTCACATCTCTCTTCCTACTAAAAGCACCTCTTTTCTCTAAAAAATAAAAACTAAGTTACTCGCCTACGTATATTTATGTTTTGATGAAAAAAGCTGTTATCGAAAGGATTACGTTTTAGCTTATGCTAATTATTTTTTACTTCTGAACTATGTCGAAATGTTTTACGTACTTAAAAAGATAAGTTCATAATTTAGTAACTAATTATCATTTAATAAGAATTGAGGTTTTTGGCGCAGTTAAAAATTTTAATCAAATTATTTAAAATGATTGATTTTTTAGTTATTTACAGTTACGTGGTACGGAGCAAGCTTTCAAAATGTCCACTTTTTTCCACAATGCATAGTCTAGCACGTTGTAGTAAATTTTATTTTAAATTGTTCAACACAAAACACATTTTGTCTTACAGTATAAAATGCTGAGACAATCCTCTCATGCAACACTTCGACACTGTTCACCTCCTCCGCTTAAAACTCCGATTTGGGAACATTTCAATAGCTCGTCTCACACTATCACCACTTATTGCGTAAAGTCGCACCGTCTCTGTCAATTCGACGTTAGAATAAATATAAGACCAAGGTCGCGCGTGCACTGTCTGTATGCGCCCGCGCCCCCACCCCAGACCTGTGCTTTGATTTTCGCCGCCATGCCGCAGTTCGTCGTTGCGTCGGAGCAATAATAGTGATGTGCATAGATTTCGATAACTAATGTTATTCACAAGTAGTAGTCGATAAAAAATTTTTGTAAAGTTTAAGTATGAACTTAAACTAATGATAGTTTATTATTTCTTTGGGTTCAGAATCAGGAATGTAACGCTCTCTATAAGTATGTACCACTTTCAAATATACAGCCTGTATAAAAAGGTTATTTTCGAAAAAAATCTTTTTATTTTTATTTATTTTATCTTGGAGGGTACAAACAGCTTATACTACAACAGGATTATTTCTTCTTACAGCATCTTCATCTGATTCTTCTTCCGTTAACATATTTCATAATAAGAATTCGCGGGACATGGTACTTTAGCCGCGTGTTTACCGCTAGATGAATTGAACATTACTGTGACTTCACTATCCGTAACTATAGCGCGAGCTCGCGATGGCAAATTTTGGTGGAAATAGGTCGACGAGATTTCAATTCTCTCATCGCCTCGCCTCGTCTCTCCTCGCCGTTGGAAAAGCACTTTACACAAAAACAGCGTAACAACATTTAAACAACAAGTTACGTAATACTATACTGACATGTATGCGGCTATGGCGTATGCAAAAGGTCCCATTCAGTTAAAGTCACAACCAACACTAGGCTATGACGCTGGTTTTCAACGAGCCCTAGCCGAGTGAGTGACAGACGTATGCGTCGAAACAGAAAATAAAATAAACTACGTAAATACTTATGTCTTATGTATATTTCGTATATCGTATTTGTACTTAATTTGTCGTACTTACAATACTGGAACCCAAAAAGATTTCTTGACCAGGCTTCAAAATCCTTAACACCTCATATGCCTCGCCCAATTCACTTGCCGAGTACTTTAGGCCTTTGAAGTTAGGGATTCGCTCTGTAGCTGTCTTCACGAAATTCGGCATGTTCACTGTAAATGAGAACTTATTAGCTGACAAACACTAATGAATTAATTGTCGATTTTATCCAGTCTGAAGCAGTCCACTTTTCTATTTTTGGGAAGGTTAGCTCTCGAAATAAATCGTACTCTTGTTGGTATGGTCTTATTGTTCGGATTTTATTTTTTGTTTCTTTCTTTTTTTTTCACAAAAGTCGGGGAGTATAATATTAGTAAATAAATATGGTTGTTTACAAAAATAACAGAAAATGACAAGAATAAAATAGGCTTCATTGGAGTCACTCAACTTGTCGACCAATTTCCTTCGTAGAATCTTTAAGCCTTAAAAGTTGTTATTTCGCAGATGTGGCCTTACTTCACCAATGGAATGAATTTCATTACCAACTCTAGAACAATTTTAGTACACACGTAATATTGAAGGAGAACTATGATTTTTAATATTATTAGGTACTATTATTATAAAGGTTCTTGATAAATCGCTGGTTTTCAAGAATAGTGGCCTAAACCAAAATAGTACATTTTTTATCTTATCACACAGCTGTACTCAGAATTAGCTAAATTTTATTGCGAAAAAGACACAATGGTTTTTATTGTTTTTAAACAACCATGTGACAACATCGCCCTGTATGTGATACACTGCAGTAGTTTTGAAACCATTTCCTGACGAATAAGGTGATTTTGAGATAAGACGCTATTCTAGAAGGGCATCGAAATATCCTTATTCTAACTAGACTCAATGGTAATCAAAAAGACGACGACTTGTAAATCAAGCTGCTGCTCCTGTATTAACAACCGTTGTGTTCAAAATTTGCATAACGACAAAAATATTTACTTATAGATCATAGTTTCCCAAAAGCGGTCCATACCAGGTAGGGCCTCGGAAGCGAATGGGGGACTTTGATACTGTCCAGCGGGAGCTACCACATTTGAAGAAAAAACTGAATTATCTATATAAACCCACTACATTTATATATTTTGTTCCTTGTGATTTTTGCGTTAAGTTAATATAAAAAAATACATGTTTTCAATTATTATTTGAGGTGGACGTTGAACCAAAAAGTTCAAAAACCTATGCTATAGATACTCACTATTTACATTAGATTTCTTAGGGTAATGATAATACAGAATTGGCAAATTATCTGCCTCATTCGCCACCAACGCTACGTAGTCCACCAGCTCGTCTACTGTATTCGGTCGGAAATATAACTCTGGTAATGTTAGGATGGTCGATACTCCCGCTGAAGCGTAGTAACTCGTCTGTATAAAAGAGAATTGCAAATATTATAGTTCATAGTTCGCTTTGAATAAGACCTGTGAGTTCTTGTGATTATGTCAATTATGCTCGTCGAATAAAGTAGTGATCGCCTAATTGCGAGAACGCTTGCCTCCCATAGGGTATACTCCCGAATAAGTACAAATATCAACAAGGGATCTGCTCCACCAAGTCTTTTCGATTCAAATAAAGATCAGTTAATGTACCTGTCACTTGCGTTATGAAAGAAAACATAGTGATAAAACCACTATGTCACAAAAGATACATTGGACACTTCAAAAACATGTAAAGCTCTCATCTTGCATTTCGTCTTAGGGTGGTCCAAAATTATGGTACCAAACTCTCTTCTTAGGGAAATACATTCAAAAAGCTTGATGGCGTCTGCTCTGAATTTAAATACACATTCTTTCAGAGTAATGTGGAGGTGGATCGACAGGTGAAGTACAACATTAGGTCCGGGTTAATGAAATGGCGACAGATTACGAGAATAACCTACGATTTTAAACTAAAAGAGTAGCCAGTCATCATTAGACTTGTCATTTTGTAAGCATCGGAACATTTGTTTAAAACTGTATGCTACTGAGATACACAAATGCTAAAATAGATATGTGGAGTGACCAGAATGTATAATATGGATATAATTTTTTTTGTAGCAGTAGAGCTCCTTGTGAAAGAGTTCGTCCAGGTAAGTCCTGTCACGTTACCTATTCTTGCCAAGCCAAGCAGTAATGTCAGCATTACTGTGTTCCGGTTTTGAAGGTTAAGGATGCTGGTGAAATCACAGGCACATGGGACTTGTCAAGTTTATGTCTCAGGGTGACGGGCGCAGTGGCACAGCCTCTCAGATCGTAGGGATTTAAAGCTCTGAGTGGCACTGCAACTGTTATGGACGGGCGAGTGGCTTATCAACAGGCGCATGACTTGTTTGTCCCGCACTTGATATTATAAAAAAACATATAACTGGAAGTATGAAATAAAGCGTCAGAGAAGTTAAAAAGTTGCACAGACTATGTTTGAATATGGTTATGGATGACAATAGTATATAACAAGATCAAAGAAAACATGTGTGTATTGTGTAAAAGGTGATAAACGGATAGTAAGTGAGCTTTAACAAGATGACGGCTGATACAGACAAATGGAAGATATAAATCCTAATTAATTAGATAAGATGACTTCAAAAAAAAACTGACCATGTTCAAGACATCGGGCAATGGAGCTCCCCCAACCTGGGCCATGATTTTCAAACCATGTTCTCTTCCAGCCTTTAGCCAAGCATCTATCAGACTTTTACGATCTGCCACCGTCAGGCTCGTATGTTCGCCGGATGTTCCACCAACTAAACAGGAGATCAGTATAATTTGTAACCAGGTGCAAAGGTAAATTTTTAATTAATCCATTACTTCTGAATACTGATTTTCTTGGAATTTGACATACAAAAATTTTAATTCTCATTGATATAATAAGGGAATTAAAAATAAATGATGACAGAATTTATTGAAATTTCAAATGGTGACAGAGAGAGATAATCGTAGATATCCTTATCTATTCTACAAATAACAGATTCGTGGTAATAATTAAAAAGAGCCCGGTATAGATCACATCCATTATACGTCTAAAACATCTATAATTAGACGAAATCCGTGATCGAGTGGCTTGCATACCTCTCCGACCGGGATAGTGTAGAAAATTAACGTCAATATAGTCTCGGGTCTGGATGTTTGTGGTACCGTCGTTGTTTTCGATTTCCTTAGCACAAATACTTTAGTTAATTTGGGGTCAGATCAATGTATGTGATGCTGTTTATTATTTATTATTTGATTATTAAACAATTTTAATATCATCTGTGTTTCTACAAATAAATAAGTTATGAATTATAAACATTTACAGTTCTTTAAAAAGTCTTGAGAACTCGTATCGCTACTAGCTGTTGCGCATGAACTTATCAAACTGAGTTTAAATGATGACCTCAATGATAGAAACTGTCTCTCCGAATTGGTCTAAGGATCCGGAAATAAATTCATTTCTTTGGTACAGACGGAAGCATAGCCTACACATTGACGGATTTTATTCCGTTGCTCTCTGGAGGCGATATTGGCACAAAAATATATTTATTTTTAACCGACTTCAAAAAAAATTTTTATTAATGTTACGCGATAACTCCGGTATTTGTGAACCGATTTTCATGATTCTTTTTTGTTGGAAAGAGGGTACCTCCACAGTGGTCTCATTTCATTTTGAAGAAAATCATCCTCGAACGCATGAACATTCACTTTTATAAATAGCGCCTAAATTTTACTTAAGGAGCAATTATTTTAATGGTTGGTTTTACTATTATCCAATTCAAGGCGTTTTTCTCTCTCAATATACTTTGAGGTGTGAGAACCGATTTTTATTATCTCCAGTGTCAAGTCCTGTATAGTGGCGAACTAGGGGATATTTCAATAAAACTTGGCAAATAGATGTAATTCCACGTACTTTTGAGGTCGGTTTTTTTAGTACTCTGTACTGAGATTATATTTTATTAATTTGAAATAACAACAGCCATATTTAATACAAT
>NW_020654748.1:3118103-3132787 GCF_003589595.1 Hyposmocoma kahamanoa
ATTATATTTTATTAATTTGAAATAACAACAGCCATATTTAATACAATTCTAACCTTAACATACGTTTAACACTTTTTGAATAGGCCAATTACAGTCATCCACTAAAATAATTACAGATAATGGACGTACAATATTAAGAATAAAAATAAGGGTGAATAAATTATATATAATATTAAACGAAATTAAATAATACTGTCTCTGATAAAAGAAAAACAATATGAGAAGAAAAAGAACATTAAAATAAGATAAATAGTACATGAATATCAATACATATTAATAATAAAATAATACATACTAATAATACATTAAACGTATATAGACAACACTATTATGTATTTAATATAGAAATATTTTGTAATACTGCGAACCTTGAATATATTGTGCAAATGACCAAATGATATCTGAGTGCAGGTGACTAATCGTTTGATAGTTTTAAAGCAGTTTGTTTTGAAACAGTGTTCAGAAGAATAGTAACTTGTGGTGACTATACACATAGTACAGGAAATCCCGTGTTTGAGATTTAAGAGATTGGTATCTGTGATCTGGCATAAAAGAATATTAAGTTTATTAAATATCACGACGTTCTACTATTTCAAAGGCAGATCTTTGTTTTAAAAAAGAAAAGATCAGAAAAAATAAGTATAGGAAGATAGTATTTTTTCACTCAGCCAGGTACCTTTATAGCTACCAGCGACAAATTTGTTTTTTAGAAATGCCGCTTTAATAATTGAAGCATAATGTTAATAATACGCACAACAAGCACATAGAAAAATTCGTAAAATCTGCTGGTTTGTTCCATAGGTCAGTTAGGAGAGAGTCTGGCACGGCTTGCTAAAAGACGTCGGTTGGAATCCGATTGGATCGAAGGATTTTTCCTAAGCGTTCGATCTTTGTATTGATAATTATAATTACATTATTGTTTTTAAAATTATTATTAAGTTACCATATGAGCCCAGTATTAGGCTTATTTATAAGTCAGAATGCTCACACAACACAAGTCTTCCCAAGATTTTCGCATTTCAGTCGCATTACCCGTAACCTATTCTGAGGACGCACTTACCTAAAACAGACGTGATTCCATGATCAGCGTAATATTTAGCGTAGGCAGGTATATTTTCATAGTTAATAGTCCCATCGTCGTTTAACGCAGTGAATGCTGGCAGCACTAAGCCGCGGGTTTTCAGCTCAGACTGCTGAAGAAGTGTGATAAATCGTCGCGTTACTTTCTCAATAGTATTTTAAAGCACAAAGTTCATTTTCACACACCGGCTTTTACCTATTTTTAAAGTAACTCCAAATTAACACCCTTGATAAGACATTTAAAATAAATACAAAGTTTTGCCATCATCGACGTTCAGAGGAAGGCAACTAAAATACCTCAGTTGGCGCTTGAGGTAACCAGCTCAATTTCACAAAGGTAATAGAATTGTGTCCCGTTGAATTGAATTGGGTCCCGCTTGAGCTCCGTTACTAAGAGAGGTCGTTGCCAATGGCATCCTACATTAATTGCAATTACCCTTCGATGTGTCTTGACCCTTAAACATTATCTTCAGTGGTTATTAAGATTTTTTAAGCACTCTGATCTTATCTTAGAGGTTCAAGATTGTATTGCCGGTAGTAAAGGTACATTTGGGAGTCACTAGGTCTAAACCTGAGTCCACATTGAATTTAATGACACATTTTTACGTCGAATGATACAAAATTCCGTTTTTAAGACAAACAAATGTAGCATATTTATTTATTTATTTATTAGATTCGCCAACATAAATACACTATTAAACATGGACATAAAATGAAAGTGCAGAAATTACTCGAGTGTAAGCCCAATAATAGGCAAATACAGCGCGCACATATAACACAGTATCCGAAGCGTTTACTGTGTGTAATTTATTCTCACGGCAAATTCGGTTGAAAATAGCATTGGAGCCAACATTAGTTCTGCATTGTTTGATATTAAAAGGACGGCAATTACTTAGCCTGGCGTTGCGACGAGAAGTAGAAAACCGAAGTTGCTATAAAACTTTAGGGCAATCAATTTGCCCCGAAATAAAATATATAGGTATAGAAAAACTTGATTGGCAATCCAGCGGTGACGTTGAAGGGTGCACATTTGAAAATCATTTAGTCTGTCTTCGTATCCCTTCAATAAGTGCAGCTTTCATTGGAGGACCGTGAGGAAAAAGAGAAATAGTTTTTGTACGCTTTCTATGCGATCTATTTGATTTTCGTACAGAAAGAGAGAGAGAGAGAGAGACAGAGAGAGAGAGAGATCCAAATGGGAGATGCATATTCTAAATTAGTACGAACTAGGACGTAGTAAATCATTTTTAACGTAGTGATACTTTTAAAGGACTTACAACCTCCACACGAAGCCCAACATCCGGAGAGAACCATTAATGATGCTGTCAAATATGACTCCTAAGTCTCCTATATGATTGATCTCATCAAGAATGGCTTCATCAATGGAGTATGACGTAGGAAATTGAACTTTTTTCTTGGAAAATTTAATAAGCCTGCACTTTTTGATATTTAAGGGTAATTTGTTATCTCTAGTCCAGACTGATCTTCTATCGAGATCTTCTTGTAGCATAATCGTGTCGTATAAACATCAATGGTTCTGTATATTTTTAAGTCATCTGCAAAAAATATAAATTTGGAATGTTTGATTACGCTACCGAGGTCAATTAATAAAGACAAGGAAAAGAAAAGGACCTAAGTGGGAACCCTGGGGAACCCCCGAGGAAGTGAGAAAAGGTCTGGTTCGCAACCACCAACAACCATTTTAGGAATCTGTTCTGCAGTTAAGAAGCAAACTACTTCAAAATTTTCCCATGTACACAACAGCAATCCAGTTTCCCAAGAAGTAGTGGATGGTCCACTCGATCAAAAGCTTTACTAACGTCCGTGTATAAGGCATCGACTTGTCGACCGTCACCTACCCCTTGACAGAGATGTGAGACATAACAAGCCAAATTGGTGGTAGTGGAGATATTTAAACGAAAACCATGTTGCTCGGGGATCAAGACGGATTTAAGGTAATATTTTAAGATGGGTCAACAATTGACTCAAATAATTTACCAAATGAAGACATCAATGAAATTAGACAATAGTTTTGAATGTTCTTGAGGTTACCTGGTTTAGGTATAGGTATCACATGAGCGATTTTCCAACGAGTAGGGAAGACGCCATGATCCAAGGACAAATTAAAAGATTATTGATTGTGGACGCAGTTGGATTTTCGTGCAACTAACAGTAAAATAGGCTGGAATACCATCCGGTCCGGGTCCTTACTTAGTGTTTAACATTTTTATAGATTTTTCAAGTGGTTTTTGTGTCAATTTGATAACTTGATAAAACGGATGGTGTCGTAAAAAAAACATAGGCCTCTCCTAATGTGTGCCCTTTAGCCCGGTCCTCAGTATGTCGCATCGCTTTTGCTGCTAGCAGTCTTTCACAAAACGTCACTCCATCTAGCCAAGGCTAGTCCCCAATCTCAATTAACTATCGAAAAAATAATGCAGCAGATTAAAAAGTTTTAATAAAATAAAAATGTTTACTTAATATATCGTCTAGTCGAGTTTGCCGGAGGTAGAAGTTGTACTGGCCAGCGATCCCATTAGTGACGATCGTATTAGATTTCATTTTTTTTAATTTCGAATTTGGAACAACAAATGCCGAATTGTTCCGTAAAATTTTACGACACAATTCGGCATTTGTTGTTATACGATCCATAAATTTTACTGCACGTCACTATTGACAACAACGTACATTAATTAGCTCCTTCAACGTAGTTATGAATTAATACGAAACTTGATGAACGGACAAACGTCAAAACGGCCATCATGGCGTGATGGTATTACACGTAATCTCACTTACATGCCATTTAATTAACAAACCCGTACCAAAAACGAAAGCGCAAATTAAATTTATAACTAAAAAGGGTACACATATTTTTAAAAAACTTTTTACAATATACATCTTATGTAAAAACAAGACTAACTTCTAAACATTACACAATAAAAATTAAGATAACAAATTACTTACGCTGCCGCTGTCTCCATCTGCAGTAGCGACGAACATTGCGAACCCAAGAAATATAATTCTTATGGCCATGGTAATTAAGGTTTTCTTTATCATTATTCACTAAACAAAGGTAAATATTTTATTTATATAGGAATTAAAAATTATCTAAGAGTAAAACAGAATAGCTTTATTATGTGAGCATGATAAGCAAAAGAGTAGACCGTCAGTTACGATAGAACTTAATTATGATATTTACATCAAAACTAAAAGATAACGAAGACAAAAATAACGCTGCCACACATTGAAATGTAGCATATATATAATAATACGTGCTACAGTAACACTCCTGCTCTCCTTGTCATAACATAACTAACACATTTGCATTTTGGTTACTTTCGAGGTATTTGCTTAACAATATAACCTAACCTCCGGTTAAAAAAACCGACCTCAAAAGGCATTCATCCCCTAGTTTACCACCCTTAGAGGTGGAATATTTTCTTCAAATTTAAATGGGGCCACTTCTGAGGTACCCTTTTTTTAACAAAAAAAGAATCATCAATATCGGTTCACAAATAGCGGAGTTATCGCGTAACATACTTACAAAAAAAAACATTCAGACGAATTGAGAACCTCATCCTTTTTTTGAAGTCGGTTGAAAAGTGAAAGTAATAGTAAATAAGATATAAAATATAGATCTCATTTCGATTCCAGATATGTTAATAACTCAAAATGTTTCGCTCAAAGTGTTGATTACGTTAGGCTCAATTTAAATTGCCGCGGGTCGGAGTGGGAACGAATTTTTGTAACATAGCATAATGAACTTTATGGTCAATTGTATAACGTACTAACTATATGTATACAAACCAAATTTTTTCCACGGAATTCTAGCGCATGCTCGCGCACAGAAGGATGGCGCTGCACCAATGACGACGAAGACCCGTTCTTGGACTTTGGTAGTATAATTTTGCGTTTTAGTTTATGCCTAGTTATCAATATATTTTTGTATATTTTTAGAAGTCGGGAATAAAAAAGTTGTAAAACATTGCATTTTAGAATAGATGCAAGAACACAACGCAATTGATTCGCTCGACCATAGATTAGGTAACATTCTTGTATGTACGTTTCAATTTAAGCATAATTGAATATTTACGTTCCAGAAGTATTGGTTATTTTATAGTACACACATAAAAAGCTATGAATTACCTAATGAAATAATCATTTGAACAGTACTGTTACAAAGCAAAAAATAAAACACGATGTGACAAAATATTTCGACAATGTTTACGGTGACCACGCGACGGTTAACGATGTTTTGTATGTCTGGCAGATTGTACTGACACATCAGAATTTTATAAATCTCAATGAGGTTTGTATTGCATGATAAGATTATATTACATTTACTTGATTTCGATCCATAAGTATGGTCAAAACTAGCCAAAGACCAGGCCAACCAGGCTGAAAAAAATTTTGAAAGAAAGTTTGACGCTTAAAAAGTCGTTTAGAAAAACGTTTAAGCACATAGACCAACGCTTACGCTTAAAATGAAAAGCGTGCTTAAGCGCTTATTTTAAAAAGCAAACTTTTTAAGTGCTTTTCGTTTAAACGCCTACCTCTAGCACTGGCAGCCCGATCAGTCAGTACGGTAGCGGACGCAGGCGGCGTCGGCGAGAATCTACACTCGTTTGCTTCATTTTTATTAAAGTCATGCAGGATTGCACACTACAATAACAACGTCACTTTATAAAGTCTCTTCTACACTAACCAATGGCGTAGTACCTAACACTGTTTTCCAGCCGGGGGGGTACCGATCATCCACTATCACGATTGAAATTCGAATGACGACCAATCTCGATAGTTTCACGTACTTTCCGCGGAATGAAATGTTTTCTCTCGCCAGTATGGACACTTTATCAAAACGAATACAGTGCGTCGAATCCGAATCCAATGAGTGTTCCGTCACTGCAGAGCCCCGATTGTCCCGGTTCTTAATACTACGTATGTGTTCCGTTAGTCGTGTGGATATGTTGCGGACGGTCTCTCCTATGTAACTCTTGCCACAGGA
This sequence comes from Hyposmocoma kahamanoa, assembly GCF_003589595.1. Taxonomy (NCBI): domain Eukaryota; kingdom Metazoa; phylum Arthropoda; class Insecta; order Lepidoptera; family Cosmopterigidae; genus Hyposmocoma; species Hyposmocoma kahamanoa. The sequence continues at coordinate 3,124,189 of NW_020654748.1, forward strand.
GCAGGGAATCTTATATACACCGGGAACATTCAATGGCTCCTTATCCTTCGGTGAACGCACCAAATAATGTCTGAGGCTCACGGTGGTTTTCTATTTAAAATATACTATTTTGCACAATAAACGATTCAGATACAAGCAATTGTCCACATAGAAAATAAAAGAAGTTCGTAAAAATAAATATTTATTTGAAATATACACATCGTTCTAAAACACTACAATAAACTTCAAATTCTTTGTATCCAGATGATGAGTTGAAACAACACATATTGTGTCGATGCAAATAACAAAAGAAATTACTTTCCGAGTATTAAAAAATCAACCGTATTCAAGTTCGTTTTTCCGACTTCAAAAAACGGAAATATTTGTGAACCGATTTCGATGATTCCTTTTTTATTTGAAAGGGGATACGTCTGTAGTAGTCCCATTCGGATTTGAAGAAAATATTCCGCCTCTGAGAGTGGCAAATTAAGGGATGAATAAAGTTTTCTTGATTTCACCCACTTTCCGTTAATCAATTTCAATAAAACTTTGCAAATACATGTATAACTTTTGAAATCGGTTTTCTTAAATAAAAAAGTTATAATCATTCATATCGCACTGCTATTACAATAGTGTTATAACTCAAAATATGTGGAATTCAAGATTATACCGTTGTTGAGCGTAAAATTTGATTCTCTACACGTCAATAAAAACCTCGTTAGAATATTGTAAAACAACAACTAAAAGATACTTACCTAACTCAAAATGAGACGCTTTATGTGAGCTAGTCCTGGCCAAAATAGTCCTTATTCAAAATTATGAAACTATTTTTCTCTTTTATTTTTAAATATGTATAGTTGGCAAGTAGAAAATAACTTATACATAAATTTACACAGATCTTTAACGGGAAGCGAGTAATTCTTTTTTCGTCGATTCTGAGAATATACACTTTTCGAGTTAATACACTATTGAATTAACAGTGCGATACATTCATTTCAATTCATTCAAGCAAACCGGCACTAAAATCTAATTTATACAACCATAATCATCACGTCATCTAAAGACTCAATCCTAATTCAGAAAACCCAGTTCTTGAAACAATTTCTCAAGCTCATGTACATCCTCTTTGCTTGCAGGCTTCATCGGTAATCGCGGAGGGCCCATGTCCAGGCCCGATACAATCTTCATAACTGCTTTTAATTTTGGTATGCGCCCTAAAATAAAAGCAAAAATGCTAATTTCTAATCTTTGCATTATTTAATCTAACTCTTCAAATACGAATACAGATAGATAAATAAACACTTTGCTCACTAATATGACAAAAATATAGATTAAACACAAAATTAAATGTTTGCCGGCAACAGTACTATCCACTAACACAGGTTCTTTTGTGGGGTCTGGATGTTGCCTAACTGTAGGGCTAGCACATCGACATCAGAGCCTTTGCACGACAGAGCGCGACATATGCGAGAGCGACATAAAGTATATCGCCATTTATATCGCTAAAGTTACCATATTATTGTAATGTCATCGGATTTCCACAGCATAACAAATTCCAAGTCGATCGGACACGTGGAAGCAAAATAAATATTCATTTTATGACCAAGATCATAAAGATTATTATGTTACGTATATACAAAAACGCATTTCCTTTATGTTTTATGATCATACTCTCATAATCGAGATACTAATCCGCGGTGCTAGTATAAAAATATTAATGTGTGAGTACTGCATGCATTTGACGAAGGTTATTTCAACATATCACGAGAATTTGTGATTAATAGATATCTTAATTTTTTCAAATTACGTTTTGAAATCTGGAGGTACAACTAACATAATCTTCTTCGTATCATATCAATGGAATATATTTATAATGCTTGCCATCGTGGTGGAAAGATATGCCAATACACGTTAGGCACTTGCCGATTGCTACCCATAGTGCGCCAGGTGTATACAGCAAAGGAATGGTGGGTCATGCGGGAAAGCTCCTTTCGTGCATCCCATTAGGGGTGAACTAAAATAATATTGCGGAAATACTACGCTCGGAGCGACATGTTGGCATTGCCTTATTGTACCATTAATAATAGTAATAATAATAATGCACACACTCAACATAGCCCCGCACTGGGGAAACCCTGTGTCGCGGCTGCCATGGACACACACGTAGACCACCAAAAATTACACCCAAACTCACGAGAGAAATAAATGTAGGTCATACAAATATTTCTCCCGACCCGGGAATGGAACCTGGGACGTCTGCGTGTCAGTCCGGCATTGTGACCGTTCGGCCATGGAGTCATTCTAGGAGTTTAGGAAGCATTATAAGGTAGGGTCAAGAGCACGTCAAGCTTGACACTTAAGACTTAAATCCAACTCTATGCCGCTTACGATAAGAACGGTCCAAAGTACAGTGTCAAGCTTGATATGCTCTTGACTGTACTTAGAACGATGCCACATGAGTGCTGCCGATGCGTTACGTACATCGTCGCAACGCTATGATTTCAACGCACCCCACAAATAAAACATAAAAATCTAGGCGCTTCGACGTTTTTCTAAACGATTTTGTTAGCTTCAAACTAAAAAACGTTTAAGTGAAAAGCGTTTTCATAAGCGCATGCTTTTTAAAAAAGGTGCAACGTTTTGACGTTTAAAAAATAAGCAGTTTTTTCCATCTCTACTACTACGCACCACAGCCCTCTTTTCGCTTCGTTTCCTAGCCTAGCCCCTTGTCCGATGCGCACGCTTTCCCTCGTCGCGTACTATATACCTAGTTCTAGTTTATAGGTAGTATGTACACAGCGCAGCATGACGCAATTGTATCGAGTGCCATTCTTAGGCAAAAACACTTCTTCAACAACTCTGGAGTCTCCTCAACTATTAACTAACCTTCTTGACCAATAGCATCCACAGCTCTAGTGACTTTCTCCTGTATACTTCGAGCTATTAAAATATGTTTCATTGCCACCGCCGACATGATGTCTCGACACTGCGTTGGGAACAAGTTGAATGATCCAGCTGTCGCCGATTTGAAGCCGAGGATTGCTGCACCTGCTAATACCTGCAATTTTAATTTAGCTATTTATTGTAGGTGCTTCAAGAATAAATTATAGCTAACTATAATTTATTCTTTCTAAAAAGACCCTTGGCCGATCCTACTAGCAGGCGCACGAATTGTTTGTTCCCTCACTTGGTCTCATATAAAAAAAATTACATGCGAAAAGGAGACCCGGAGAGCACGAAAGAGATTTAGTTCAAATAAATATAAATAGTTTCTTATAAACTGAAATTTAATGTTAGGTAATAAAACAATAGTATGTCTCTCACTTCATAGTACTGCTTGTGATTTACAACACATCTACTTTTGTTTAAAACTTACTTTAAAAGTATTTTAATTGAAAAGTCATATTGCAAAATTGAAGAATATGTGTTAGATAAAGATGTATAGAAAGACAACATGAGTCTAGATTCTACACAGTTATGATTCAAAGTGTATTCGACCTAGTGTTGTAAAAAACTCGAGTTCGGGAATTTATATTTTAGGACTCGACTTCAATTCACAATACTGGACTCATACATTTTTGCTGTTAAAAAAATAATAATAATGAAAGACTGGTGCTTTTCTGTAGGGACTCTACATTCTGCCTAGTTTATTGTGGATAACAGGTGCATATAGACTTACATACTTACATCGATGATGTAGAATACCGTCAATTCTGTTAGTTATAATAAGGAGGGCAGTACTACAATATGTATTTAAAAAACTCACAGTAGGAGAAGCCAAGATCAAATCTTGATCCGCTTTTAAATTCCTTAGCGTGGAATACGCCTCGCTCAGATTCGATGATGTAAATTTGATTCCTTTGAAGTTAGGAATGCGTTTCGTGGCAGCTGTTACGAATTCTGGCATAGGTACTGAAATACAAACACGAAATTGAAATTTAATGTTTTTAGTTTTTAGGGCCCACTGAAAATCAGCGTCACAGCCTTTTCTCGGTGGTGACAATAGCTGAGTGGGATCCTGTTACATACGCCACAGCCACGCACATGACACTTAATCTAATTGTGTTAAATATTTCATGTTTGCTTTGTTGTTGTGTATAATTTTATTTTTATTCCTTTTTTTCCAGTTATTTTTATTTTAATTTTTTGTTTAAATGTAGCTTCATCTTTTTTTTTTATCTTCATTTTATTACTGTGTATATTTTTGTTGTGGCGTAGTAATAAAATATTTCTATTTCTATTTCTAAATTGAACCCTTAGTCTAAACACGCCACATCTGCAAAATGACAACTTTTCAGAGTGGTTATATAACTTTTCAGAGAGGTTATATCTTTTATCTTTTTACACATGTAACCTGTGGGTTAGGTACACTAATGTAGCTTGCAATGCCCTCTGAGTACAGTACAACAATCCTTTGAGGGTATTGCTGGGTCTGCCTCGACACTGCAATGCGTCGGGGATGTTGACATCGGCACGCGTTGATTCTTTTTACGCAACAAAGCGTAAAAGATGTACCGTTGTTATAGCTAGGGTATATGTATAGCATATTAAATACTATATAAATTTTGCCAACCTACTAAAATACAAATTACCTTACCTAGTAATATAAGTTTACTAAAATAAGTAAGTACCTACTAAAGTAGTAGCATAAATTTAGTTTTACGTATCCTTTGCCTACATTTATATAAGATTTATTTTTATTTAGTAAATTAATATCCCAAAAAGAACTTGTGTTTTTTTTATATATTTATATCCTCGTAATAATTTCATCTCGCAAATAATTTCTCAGAAACGTTCCAGATAACTCACACTGAACGAAAGATTTCTTAGGATGATGGTAGTACAAAATGGGCGTATTTGGAGCCGCCTCCGCGACTTGTTTCACGTAATCCACCAGCTCTTCAACTTTATTAGGTCTATAGTACAACTCTGGGAGAGTAAGGATTGCTGCCACTCCCAGTTTCTCAGCGTATCGGGCCTGAAAGAACACAATAAGGCATATGACATCGAACTGGATACAATATATCTTGATAATCAAGCAAACGACTGCAATTGGAAGTTGACTGTAATTTATGTTAAGAAGAATAGTAATTCTTTTTACGAAAAATAATAATAAATATAATAAAAATATACTGATTGTTCGGACAGTCATCTTCACAAAATCAAATTCATTTCAGGCAATGTACACGCTTCTATAAAAATATTTTCACTTCTCATGCTCTTAAAGTTTTTATGCTCGGTGTAGGCTGCATAAAATGCTCAAGTGCATAACATAAAAAAACCATCACATTAAATACGTCAAATTGTTGTAATTTTACTTTCAATTTTAATTAAATAATCACTTATTTGCAATATTGCTGTTTAATTTCCTCGCAATCGAAGTGAAAAGCAAACTCGTTCATAAAACCCATTTTTGCTCGGGTAAAATGAAACATTTTATGCACTTGTTGTACAATATACCAGTAACAGTAAATCTCCTTGTGAAAGAGTTCATCCAGAGACGTACTGCCACCTTACCAATTTCTGCCAACAAGCCATAATGTGAGCATTATCGCGTTCCGGTTTTGAAGGGTATAGGTGCTGGTGAAATTACGGGCACATGGGACTTTACAACTTATGTCTCAGGGTGATGGGCGCGGTGGCAGTGCCCCTCAGATCTTTTCTGTGTAAAGCTCTGAACGGCGCCACCACGCTTACCTACTACTTGTTGGTCCCATCACTTGATAATCAAAATAAAAGATCCGGTTGATATTATGTTAAAATTTGCGATTTACGAGATTCAAAACTGTAGTGAAATAAACATTTTATATTAAAGGTGTATTAAGCGACCCGTTTCACTCTTAGGTGTTGTCTAGATATTTTAAATAAATATTGTAAACATTAACTTGCAAATAAATGGACGACGGGTCTAATACAAAAACTACGAAAAAAATGTCCCAAGTCAACCTATTTAAACGTAGTGACATGTAAAGGAATATGAAAAAGCTAAAACGTTGAATTTAAATTGTAATGTCATCACAGTACTGTCTAATTTTGCTTGCTTCGCTGTCAGTCGAACAAACGAAGACTAAAGCGTGAATGACGCTCTGTATACGATTTTAATGCCCTATAAGTTCGGACACTTTTTAGCGCGGACCCGACGTCCATATAATTGTAAGTCAATGATTGTAAATGATTAATATGTACAAATGTTTATTTACAAAATGCAACCCCTAGAGCATAGATTCCCAAACTTTTTAGCTCACCGTCCACTTAGGCAAAATAAAAACTACAAACAATAATTATAAACAGGTATTTTAGCTCTGTGCCTTCGCTTGACCTTTCGGGGATAACTATCATCCTATTCATGTGAAAACGCAAGTTACCTACTCGCTACGTCTGTGAGAGAAGGGCAGTGCGCGGGGATCGCGAGGAGTTATCATCACTCTTCAGTACGCCATTATTTCCCATCAAGTGTGCATGCCTAATTACCAGTGTATTAACATTGCGAAATGTTCGTAGATAAGTGCGCACCAATATAATTTGGACGTGAAATACAAGTTGCTGACACTGTAAGTAGATAAAATTTTGTTTTTCTACTTTTCGTTATGTCTGTGGGAGATATGGCAATAATTGTATTTAATAAAAGATGTTGTGGTTTGCAATAACCTGTTATATGTTTAATTCTTATTAAAATCTTTTGATCCAGTAATTAAAATCGAGTAGGAAAGATAGGATGCCTCTAATCACAATTGTTCCAGGTTAAATTAAATATTTTCTACCATTTATTAGTCTACCATTCTTTCTGGGCTGCTCCCTACGGGACTCCCGAGATGGCTAGTCGGCCAACTGCCCGTAACCCATAGCCCGTTGGCTTGTAATCCGCAATACTGCAATACGTCGGCTCATGTGGTACTATTTTCCACTACTCGGTGGTAATTAATTCCTCTTTGCTTCAGATGGCGAACGAGAACGATAACTTCATAACATTGCAAGAGCTGCTAGTACAGGACGAAGAGGATGATGACTACGACATCTTGGAAAGAATAAAACTGGTGGCACAGGAACACATGCCAGATGGATGGACACAATGGAAAGTACTGAACCTTAGAAAGTAGATATCTTTGGAAAGACAATCGATCATCAGATTCTAAACAAACTACGATTCTGCCTTCCCATAGTGGAACTAGCAAAATCTTTCGATCCCGAGGTCACTCATCTATCTGAAAAGAACTTCAAAAGAATGAAGCTAAAGATGCTTGATTGGGCCTGTACTATAGTTTTGATTATCAGCCCCCCTGCTATAACTAACAAAATAAGAGGATCTGCTGCAGCTACTGAAATTTTCAAGGCAGCTACAAAACACATAAAATCGCAGATAATCTCGCGTGAAGAGGTGGATAAAGTACTGGAGTCAGAATCGGAGGATGGAAGCTGAAAGAGAAAAGGTTCTTCGTGGTCGACTGGCTCGGCAAAGCGTTCTGAAGTAGAGCAGCTTGAAGTTCGAATGAATAATATGTTTAGTATCATGATGGCCGAAATCAAGAGCTAGCGTACACGTCAACCACACATGGATAAGTGCGACGAGGAATACGGCGAGGATAACGATTCTGAACGAAGCGTTTTCGATTATGAAAATAAGGAAAATGATGTTAAGGACCACTCGGACTCTGAGATAGAGTTCGGAGACGTTACCGAGAGTGAAGCTTTTAAATTCCTCCCAGATGTTAGGGAGGTGGAGCTAAAGATTCCTGAGTCTTTTCCTGAAATAAAAACTGAAGGAATAGCAAGTTATCGATTTGATTCAGATGGTTGGAATCGTGTACGATACAAGGAAGTAGAAAAGAAGCTACACGCTTCCCCAGTTTTCTCCTCTTTGAAAACGAAAGCCGAACGGAAAATTGCGCCAAATATTCGATCTTCGGGGGTTAAACGCCTATCTCAATCCAAAAAAGTTTCGACTAATCAATCAAAGCGAAGTTCCAGCCCTTCTCCAAAACGGCGATTACATGGGAAAATTGAACATCTCTCAAGCCTATTTTCACATACCAATAAAAGAGGCTCACAGGCGATACCTGGCTTTTTGTTACAAAAACCAACTTTTTCAAATGACGTGTCTTCCCTTCGGGCTATCAAGCGCCCCCACTGGCATTCTCACGGGTGAGCAATTGGTTAGCAAGCCAGTTGAAAGAGGAAGGCATAAGAGTGCTCGTTTACCTCAACGATTTCTTACTAATTCACCAAAATCCCATTGTCCTGGGGAACCAGTTAAGCTACACAGTTCGTTTATTCCGGAAATTAGGCTGGTCGGTCAATTTACAGAAATCTATTCTAACACCGACGAGAGAGATCGAATTCCTATTCCAGACTATATCTAGTCTGGAATACAGAAAAAACCTCAAAAGGTTACCAGAGGAGAAGATAAGTCGGCTAGTGGAACTGGAAGCAAGGAACTTCCGTAATTGGAAGACTAGGGTTTGCGTCGACATTAACTCCCCTTGGTCGTCTTCATACAATGCACCTCCAAAGAGCATGTCTCTGCCTGCCAGAAACGCTACCAAAGCAAATGTTCGATGTTCCGATAGACGGCTTGAACGACTGTCGTTGGTGGATCGTGAATGTGTCGGTTCCAGAACGAATT
>NW_020654748.1:3133187-3169127 GCF_003589595.1 Hyposmocoma kahamanoa
GTCTGTACATTCTATTTTTGTTTAAAGCAAATAAACATTTGTTATTATTATTTATTTATTTATTTTATATCAAGTTATTATATTTATCTTGGTGCTTACTCAGAACTGTTCTAAATATACAGGATTGTTTTTAAATAGCCCGAATTTTCAATACAATATTCCTTTAGTTAAAGCAAACAACTTTGTTCTACTTTCGAAAAATCATACTTTTTGTAAAATAAAATCAAATTCGAACTTTTTCAAAAAAGTAAATACCTGTAGGAAATGAAACTATTTTTCCGGATTTAAATCGCGTATATTTGTTTTTTCAAACAAACCGAAGACGTTTCGGGCCCTTTACAGGCCCCATGGTCACGGTTGACTGTGCTGCAAACCACCCTATTTTTTCACTATAGTTACAATAGTTATTAATTAAATACCTTATTTTTAATTTTACAAAGAAAACATTCCAATTTACGCTACATTAAGTTTTACAAATTATTTTATTGAATGAGTTTTTATTAAGTTCAATTGATTATTAATTAATAATAGAAATTAGAATAAACTAAAAGATATTAATTAATATTGCAGTCTTATGTCTGTTTGGGATTTTTCATCAGAGGAAATACTGGATCCGAAACTGGTGGTACGGAGAAACCATCTTCCCTGTTGAAATTAGGATGTTTTTTTTAATTTCAATGGCCTCTCGCAGCATCCTGGGTAAATAACGGACTTCTTTTGCAAGGACCTGGGGTTTGTCAAACTTCATTGAATGTGTAGGTTTGTCCATGATATGCTCGCAGACTGCAGACTTGTTTACGCGACGGTGTTTGACATCAGCTATATGTTCTTTGACGCGGGTACAAATACTTGCTTCGTTTGTCCAATATAAGAGAGACCGCACTCACAGTCAAGCTTGTGAGTATAAATATATAATAATTGGGTGGTTTGGATTCATATTATACATAACTGGTTGCAGACTGTACCACTTCAGTCAACCGTGACCATGGGACCTGTAAAGGGCCCTAAACGTCGGTTTGTTTGAAAAAACAAATATACGCGATTTAAATCAGGAAAAATCGCGAAAACCTAAGAACTCGATAAATACCTATAAATAATAAAACAAACGTGTCAAATGGGTATGTGATTTAGGTATAGAGTATTATGGAGTATAAGTATATTGTGTTACTTTGAAAATACTAGCAACCTCTCAGGGCTATGTTACTAACATCATAAGCGACAACTTTTGTTCCATGACTTTTAATAAAGGGTTTACTTTCGTACGAAAATAAATAGATTTAAATACATAGTTCTAAACGGTAAAAACTCGCTAACAATCGTTTTCCAACGTATTTGAAACTAATTTAACGATTGTTAATTTTCATTTTTGCTTATTTTGTAACAGTTTAAGTACACGTATCCTTTTGTCTCATGGAATTGTATGAGTACTTATGCCTATCTTTCTTACATCTGCTTAGAGGTGTAAGGGTGAGAGCCTGGTGCTCTATAACACAGGTTAATCCTAGTATGGACACCAGACTTTCACAAACGAATCTGAATTCAAAAACATGTGAGGACCATAGGCATATATAAGTATAAGTTTCTTTTGTGAAAGAATATATGTCTATTATATATACCTTATACTTACTATATTATATATACCTTACTACCAAATACCAGATCTAAAAAGTGTCAAATAGTGCAACAAAAACTTATAAGTTTATTTTTGGTAAATTTATTATGTTTTGTAAAGGTCATGGACCAAAATTTGTTGTTTAAGATGTTAGTAATATGATCCTGAGAGGATGACAATATTTATTTATTTATTTATTTATTTATTTATTTATAAGCAAACTTAACAGCTATTACATCTTCTATACAATTGTAGATTAAAAACTTATAAAGCCAATTATAAAGTTTGACCTTTTAACATTTATATTTACGTTACTTAAGCTATTTCTGAGATGTTATACAACAGTCTAATTTTCAATTAATACTAAGATTTGAAACAACAAAAGAGAAAAAAAAAAATGAAATACCAAATCTTTCAACTAAAATTCACATTAAAAAACAATCATATTATTCTTCAAGATTATACGACTTTAAATTGTCTTTTACAATCATTAGATCATTGTGTAATTGAATTTGTTTGTATGACGGCTTGTGTGTGTTTGTGTGTGTGTGTGTGTGTGTGTGTGTGGAGGGGTGATAGTGGGAAGTTTTGCTCTGTCTAGTTGTTACTTATAACTTATAACTTGGGGATGCTCTTTCAAAGCGTTAAGGAACTGATTGCGTGAAAGAAAGAAAATGTCGACGTCCCTAAATCTGTCCTCGTACGTGCGCACAATTCTGTGCAAAACTGAGTGTTTTGCATAATTTGAGCGGGCCGTACCCGCATATAAGGAGCGCATATGCCTGGTGCGACGAGTACAGGCGCACAAGCCAATGATAGCCGTCAACTCGGGGCAATCGAAGACAGAGTTGACTATATCAAATAAAAGCCTCATATCAGACATTAGACGCCTATCCTCGAGCGATTGCAGTCTAAAATATTGCAGTCTATCAATGTAGCTGTCGTGCCTCTCGTGATATAATTAAAATCATATTTTAAAAATAACCCAGTATAATCCTCGATGATATTCTGCTGTAGCTACTAAAGATTAACAAACACGCAGGCACCTGAGCAAAACCGAAAATCACAATTGTAATTAAATAGTAAAATACTCATTACTACACAACACGTAAGCCGCGGTAGCCTAGTGGTTTAATCCACCGCCTCTTAAACTGAAGCTGTGGGTTCGAATCCAGTCTCGCACTTATGTGTAATTTGAAATTTACGAGCTTTTTGGCGAAGGAAAACATCGTGTTGAAACTTGCACGTCGAAGAAGGTTCACAACCCTGGCAAAAGTTGTGAATATGGCCTAAACCAACGCCCGAGTCCCCTACCCATGCCCAGCAGTGGGATGTATAAATGGATTGATGATGATGACAGAACACATTATGCATAAATTAAAAACAGCCTACGTCCCGGGATTGCTTATGAAATTGTAATTGCAAAGTAAACACTTTTGGTGCCATCGTCGACAATGGTTACGACACCCTTCTTACACGAGAAGTATTATAATGAATAACTCACACCAATCAATTACAACTTACCAAGAATACCCTTGAAGTTCATATTGGCAAAATGCTGAGCATATTTGGGAATAATATCGAAGTTGACAGAATAATCATCGTTGAAAGGAGTAAATACAGGCAGGATCACGCCACTCACAGTTAGTCTCTGAAATAAGTAGATACGGTCAACTAAGCATCATTGTATCTGTACAACAACTAAGTTAATCTACATTTTCAAAAGTAACGAGTATTGTTCATATATTTTACATAAGACTTTTTTGTTAACCATACACAACATACCTAATCAAATAAAAAAACCTGTGTTTTACGTTTTGCTTTTACAAACCACACTTTAAAACGAAGTTATTTTGAAAGAATTACAATAATCCTTCTTAATTTAAAGTAAAATCAGCGATCACCCATTTCCCACAGCAAATGATCAGGTGATCAGTGACAGTTAATTATACTTATAAAAAAGTGGATAAGGTAGCTACTTACAGTTGTATTCCATGCTGCAGCTTTAGCGAAATTACTGTAATACAGTATAAAAATACCGATAAATATGTTTTTTCTGTACCACATTGTCAGTTGTCACTCAAATCTAAAGGCAAGAGTAAATACTTTACTTACTTACGAATTAAAATTATGTAACCAACAGTAACAACTGTATATATTTATGAATAGATAATGACAATATCAGATAACGTAGTAAATGTATCAAAATATCTCACAGTCTCAAATGAAAATGTAATTATATGCAATTCTTTATTTTACTTATTTCTTTCTGTAATGTTTGCTTTTAATCGGTGTAATGCACTATAAAATATTTCATTGTTATTGACAAATACGTACAAACCATAAGACAATGACAAATACCATTTCGAACTATATATACATAGTATAGACTCTTACACAATGTTGAATAGATTCAACTCACGTGAAAGACAGTAGTATGTTACCAAGACGCAGTCAACACACAAGCAAACTTTAAAAGAGTTAAAGAGCAACTAAGGTTTCTTTTAACTGTCACATAAAAGGCCGAGGCCTACTTCTTCTGTCATTGGCACAGGTGAACGTGTGAATAAAGATTAATTATAGGAAACTGGCAAGTATTGTCTTGCGATGAGCCCAACACTTAACTTACATTACTTATGCAATCTATCAAAGGTCCTACATTCTCAATTAGTTTGGTAAAATATCTTTTTATTAGCCTGCAATAGTTTCCCACTACCGAGCAGAGGCCTTGTAATTATGATTGGTAAAATTACGAAAGCCACTTAAGGTAATTAATTCATACGAATCATAGTGGTATAATAAAACCACATCGATGACTTTCTAGAATAGTGGCCTATTTCAAAATCAACTAATTCATCAGGAAGATGTTAGATAGATAGATCATCCCAATTTTGTCATATGATTACTCTAACCAATTAAAAGCTTGGAACCCAATCACAATAAAATTGTACATTTTCTGAATAAATCTCAGTAATAGATAAAAAAGAATCAATTTTGGATTGGACTACTGTTCTTGAAAAGCAGCGACATGTGATCATACCTTAGAATAATAACGCATAGAATGATAGTTTCATATCAAACGAACTGTCACAAGTGAGGCAAAAATCAAATTCATGTAGGCTAGTTTTAGTAGTAGGTTAATTTTCGGTTTTAGTGAATATTTATATAAAAATACAAGTTGAAACGCGTTACTTCCTTGTGAAATGTGATGTTAGTATCTATTTTATGTTTGTCTGACGTATTTTTACACTCATTTACCGCACATTTTGTCATTTTTCGCTAAAATTCTTGATCTGTTCGCGGTGCAAGTGACCTTGAGCACTGAAGGCCCGCCCGCTCGTGTACGCCCTTTTGGCGCGCTTCAATTTGCCTCACTTAGCGTGTGCGAACTAGGTTTCTATGCGTTATTATTCTAAGGATCATACGTCAAAAGTACTTATAATGAAAGTCGTAAACGTATTATGAACTTCATGAAACAAATTACGTATATAATGTTACAACACTCCTATTTGAGCATAAAAAGTTATCTCATGACCTCTCTCCACCAAGGGTGCCAATTCTAGTTAACACTATTTAATTCAAGATTGTTTAATTTGCCTCATACTAACATTCATTTGCCACAAGTTCTCATTGTTTTGCCATTTTTTATAAACCTACTAAGTGTATATCTTTTCTTTATTTCTTTATGCATACAATACGCATTCTCTTGCAAAATTTAATATTAAATTACAGTGGCATTGTACTGTGACTGAACACCGGTTTAATATTTTGTTACCAATCAACAAAGGCAAGTAAACATTTCGTAGTACGATACTGATTGAAATAGTATGGAAGATGTATAGATTATAAGCTTTTCGTTATCTTCAAGTGTCCCTTGTTTCTTCTTCTGATCGTATCAATGGAGTACACCGCGCCAACCGCGTCACCAGTTAATCCTCAAGAGTGCAGGTGTTAAGGCACAGAGGGTACGATGTGAAAATCCCACAAATAAATTTCATTTCACAAACAATCCAGGGAATCTACTCCCATTCTCCATCCTATATCCATGCAAAACAATTACTGACAAATTTTAATAAGTAATACTCGACCAAATTACCAAACGCATGATGTGAATGTAGCTTCATACGTGACATTGCTTTTTTATTTAGTCGAGTATTATTTATTCAAAACCGGAACCAGTAATGTTGATATTACTGCTTGGCGGCATAACTAGGTAAGGTGGCAGTACTTCCCTGGACGAACTCTTTCACAAGGAGCTCTACTGCTACTGTGTACGAAGCCTATTCTAAAAATTCCAGATCTTCTATCAGATCAGTGAGCTTAATAGATAATGCCTTAAAAAAATATTACGTTAGTGAAAAGAAGACAATTAAAGAGATATAATAACTATGTACACCATTTATATTATAAGTACAAAACCTAATATATATCGTTGTTTCTAACAGTATAAGTAGATTATAAAACACTTTGGTAAACGCTATAAACTGATTTTTCCGTATAAACTATGCATATATAGGTATTTTTAACATATTATATCCTTAAAAAACCGGAAGTCTCTTTCAGTCTGTTTACGTGTTCGGTTACAATTAGTTTGAACGGAATTGGTTTCCGTGACGGAATTGTTTTTTCCACTTTGAAGGTTCCTGTTCACTCCTGACTTCGATCACGATTATCGTACTTTACGCTATTGTTTAAGTGTCCTTTATTTCTTAATGCCTTGATCATTTCACTCTCATTTACATATTTATTAACAATTTTGTCACTTTGTCTTTAATAGTGTCATTATGACAACTTGTTACTGCAGAGATAATAACAACATGCGACAGTATAACTTTTACATAGAAAATATGTAAATATACTAGCAAATTTTAATAGTAATCCTCATCATAATTATCGTAGTACGTACTGCTCGTTCTATTAGCTATGAGACCCTGCTGTATCCTACTGCCTAGGTCTGGATGGATTATGGTAAACAACTTCACCGCTCTCTCCTGAAGGAACTTTGCTGCGGGCCCAATACTATACAATATATTCTCCACCAAACGACTTCTCTCCTGTTTCGTCATCTCATTAACGTACAACTCTCTAGCTTGAGCAAAATTATTCGGGTCATCCTGATATATCTCTGTGAGTTCAACCCTGTTCTTATCTTTATACGCTTCTGGTCCATTATAGGAATTGGGATAATAATTGGGGATATCTTTCTCGTTGTCTTTCACTGGTGGTTCGCCGTCACGGTTATAGGTTAATACAGTGGCCTGTACTGGACAATTCACAGGTATTTTGTTGAAGTTAGCTCCCAACCTGTACAGCTGAGCATCTCTGTAAGCAAACCTTCGAGCTTCAAAAACTTTATCAGGCCCGCCAAGTATACCTGGCACCAAATTCGCAGGACTGAAAGCCAACTGTTCAATTTCAGCAAAATAATTTATAGGGTTCTTGTTTAAAACAAACTTTCCTACAGGTCTTAAAGGATAGCGATCCAAAGGTAACACCCTTGTTACATCAAAGACATCAAATCCTGCTTTCTTGACATCTTCCAGTGACAAAACTTGTATGCTAGCAGTCCAGCTCGGAAAATCTCCATTTCCAATTGCATTATACAAATCTCTTGTTGCATAGTCCGGATCTACACCGGCAATCTTCCTTGCATCTTTTGAACGTAGATTTTTGATACCAGCATCAGGATAAAAATGAAATCTAATAAAGTGTTTATCACCTTTTTCATTAACTACTTCATAAGTATGGATCCCAAATCCAGGCATATGTCTGTACCCATCCGGAATACCACGATCCCCAAAGACAAGTAAAAACATGTGAAGACTTTCTGGGCGGAGAGTTAGAAAATCCCAAAGCATGTTCCCATCAATTAAGTTAGTTGCTGGGTTTCGTTTTTGGGCTCTTACGAAAGTAGGGAACAGTAGAGGATCTTTATAGACATACATTGGAGTGTTAAATCCGACAATGTCGAAATTTCCATCTTCAGTATAGAATTTTAGAGCAAAACCTCGAGCGTCCCTGGAAGTATCAATGCCACCTCTTTCGACTACAACTGGTGAGAATCTGGCAGCGATTGGTGTCTTCTCTCCAACTCGACTGAATACTTTAGCCGTGCAAATGTCAGATATATCGTGAGTAACTTCAAAGTATCCAAACGCTCCCCCAGCTTTAGCGTGAACCAGTCTTTCAGGTATTCTTTCTCGAACTAGATGAGTCATAGTGTCCATGAAATATTCATTAAATATAAGACGAGCATTGAGTGTGTTTGTGGCATCTTTATATTCTATCGGTGCTCCGGCGCTGGTTGTCATAACGCCGATGGGACCCTGGAAAATATGCATTGATATGTATATCGGAGGTAATTAGACGGTTCACTTTTATTACTTCTTTAGTTACAATAACGCCTATTCTTACATTATAACATTATAATACAGAAAAACGTATAAGTTTTTCTATTCGAACTTTCCCCGTACCATAAATTTTACATTTAGTCTACTGCTGATCCAACAGATACAATTAGCCTCGAGCAAACTATTCATTGTTTAAACAAAAAAGTAGATCAATGAACTCACTGCACATTGGTGCCAAGCGGCTTTTTGTATGCATTAACTAAGACGAAACGGAACTGTTTATGTATTTCATGGAAATTAACACGTAATAATTAAAACTCAAACCATTCGGCTGCCACGGCTTTTTAAGTTATATAAAATGAAAATCTACCAAAAATGCTTGTTGGAAATGAAACTATTTTTTCGGATGTAAAATCGCACGTTACAAGTCCCAGCAATCACGAGAACCCAAAGACTCGATAGAGATATTGTATTATTATTTATTCTCTCAAAATAAAATTTCTATGGCATATTTACTTGACAAACTAAGTTTGGTATCTTAATTTTGTTATAGTTTGTAAATAAATACATTTGTACGCATTTATCATTTAGGTTCCATTTTTTTTTATTAATATATATTAGATATATATATTAGGTTAATGAGTTATTATATTATTGTTTATAACCATTATGATAAACATTATGAGCGATAGGTTTCATGCCGTAAGTTTCATGCGTCTTCATTGCGGTTATAAATGAATACAAACCATTGACTGAAAAATCGATGGATGGATGATCGTGTAATTAAATTAATTATATAGGTTCATGAGTATTTCTCAAAAGATTAAAACTAAAACCTAAAAGTTCTTACCGAGGTTTTCTGCTTAAAACTCAAAATTTGTTGTCCAGCTGGATCATTTTGAATTTTACCTGCAGCAAGCGCAATCACAGCCAGCAGCACCCACATTTTAAATATCAACTGCCTGACTCTAACAGCTAAAGCCTACTATATAAATAACATTGAATAATTAGTCTTATCTAGAACTATAATAAATAATTCGCGATCATCGACGAAGCAAACAGTTTCCTTCCACTTCTCGACACTTTATAATACAATCGTGACCTTGCTCTGTATGCCACGGTTTCTCAAACATTGGAAAAAATATTGATCAATTTTCTGAATGCACTGTTCAGCCTTTGATAACGGAAATAGACCAACTTACAAGTTGTTGTCGTTGTTAAACTGAGTGAAAGGTGGTCCTAGAGTAGGGGGAACCGTTACATTACTGCGTTATTTGCATACTTGTCAATGGCGAAGGGTGGAAGGTGATATTCAAAGACGGCAGTAGCATTAGAGTTCCTTGTGAAAGAGTTCGTCCAGGGAAGTACTGCCACCTTACCTATTTCTGCCGCTAAGCAGTAATGTCAAGATTACTGTGTTCCGGCTTTAAAGGGTAAGGGTGCTGGTGAAATTACAGGCATATGGGAGTTATCAACGCATGTCTCAAGGTTACAGCGCAGTGGTAGTTCCGCTGAGATCTTTGCGATTTAAATCTCTGAGTGGCGCTGCAACTGTTACGGACAGACACGTAGCTTAAAACGCTATGCAAGTTATTTTCCGTTCAAATTCAAATTCAAATTCAAACTAATCTTTATTTCATAGGTAAGCATTATTACACTTGAAATCGTCACAATGGTTAAACTCTACCGCTCATTCGTAAGGCAGATTCCCCCGAGAAGAATGAGCAAGAAACTCTAGGGGTTGCTCTTTGTAAATAACATTTACAATATTTTTTTTTTTATTTGAAACATCAGAGATCGAGACTACCTCCATGAGCTAAACGGGTTACTACCACGGATTTTTGTCATCCAAGTACGCAGAAGTTGTATAATAACCTTTAGTATAAAGTTTTTGTTTCACTATAGTTTTAAACCTCGTGAAAGGCAAATTTTGTATATCAACCGGAATCTTGTTATTATACATTGCCCCTTAAATGATTTTTTGACTTTGTGAAGACGACTATCAAGAAAAGCTAGTTTATTTCTATTCCTCGTATTAATGTTATGTCTGTCACTCATATATACATATATAATACTCACTACTAAGTTAGAGCACAAATTCTTTAAGAAACTTATCGTATTATACAGACCCTTCCACTACTAGAAGTTCTTCAGGTAAGAGTTGTTCATATAGACGGCTAAAAAATTTCACCCTGCATGCATTTCTGCTCTCCTTGTCATAACTAACGCGATTGCATCTTGGTAACTTTCGAGGTATTGGCACATGAAGATTTTTCTTCGATAAATGTCATCGATTACGCTGATTTTGCATAATAATAAAACTGTAACTAAATAACATTTAAAAAAAACCGTTTATAGGGTGTTCTAGCAGCTTGATTTTGATTGCCTCCCCCGAATTAATAATTGCAATTCACAACTGGCCGATCCGAAACTTTTTACATTTCAAATCGAAACAATAGTTGATTTAACTCACAAACTAGGAAGTTATAGTAGGAATCAGGTTCATCTTCTCTGTCGGAAACCCACCTGATTTCGAGACTTTAGAGATTCTGATATATAATTAAAATCAGCCTGTTGATCTCGTGTCGATGATTCCTGATATTTTAATAACTTTATTTCGTTAAAAATTTCGATTACGTTTGTTGTGATAAGGAGAGCAGATTTGTACTCTATTAGTTGGGAGTTTGCGTGATTCGTTAGCAGAACGACTTCTATATCTGGGGGTCTACTATCATTCTCTGTCCGACATCCGCCCGTCCAAAACAATTACTATCAAATAAGTCGTACTCTATCAAGTTAAAACACAATGTCAAGTACGAACCTTCATTCGCATCATACGTCTCTTAATATGGTCGAGTATTGCCAATTTGTTGCTTCGGGCATCAGGTGTCGTAATATTATATACACACAATATAAATTCTATTTATGTTGCTAATTTCTGTATGTAAAAATCGTTCATCTCAAACCTTGTAATAAATAGCATTGGGCCGGTGGCCATAGACCTAAGTTAATTTCTGTTTTAATTCATATAAAGCATATTCGAGTCCAGCAATACTATGAAAACTATTGTTTTTATTGTTGTAATGATAGATTACTGATCACGTTCCATTGCGTACATAAATACTTACGGTGTACTTTTGCCAGCAAAAAACAAATTATCACAGAAATAAACGAAAGCGACAGTATTTGAAAGTTTTACAAATTGCATGTACCTATACAAAAACAAGTTTTATTAAGTATCTAAATTTAACTTTATCGTACTTTATCTTGCCAGCTTGATAGTGTAATTACGTGTGGTAATTGCCTATATTACTTAATTATTATCCGGTAATGAGTCTAATTTTGATCAAACAAAAAAGTACGTATAATTATTTTACTGTTACGCTCAAATGATGCTTTGTTGTGAAACATACGAACACGAAACTGCTAAAGCATAAAAATTAATACACTCTTCACAGTTTCATATAATTTGTACGTAATCAATTACTCGTACTCTGGATATGAGATTACAAAACTAACGAAAAAGAACCTGTCCGCAGTGTCCCGAGTAAAGAGTACTCCAAGTTTGACTCTTAAACAAACGCAAATTCAAATAATTTTATTTCAAAAGTAGATTACTCTACTACTCACTGGTTGCTCTTTGTACATTGGGCGCACTATAAGTTTCCGGAACTGGCCACTTACATAGACAATATTTAAAAATGTAATTACAACATTTGAAAATGGAACTCTTTGGCTGTAGAATACAGTTTGTTTCATCTTACTGTCACTTGTTTTTACATTGTGGCGTCATTTTAGAAATTGGTTGTCTACATCACCATGGATTTAACTCGCGAAAATTTTCGTAGTATGATTTTCTAAGACATTAAGTGTAATTTAACAGCTCAGCGGAGCTTCGCTCGGCTTTAAACTGCTTTTGGCGATGAAGCGCCATGCAAGACGACTATTTATAGCTGGTTTGCAGAATTCAAACGCGGTCGTGAGAATCTCAGTGAGGAATTTCATGATGGTCGCCCGTCCACTGCTGTGAACAACAAAATCATCGATGCTGTACGCCGTATGATCAAAACAGAGAGGCATGTAACATACTATGAGATTTGGGCATCTTTAGGCATAGGCATGAGTCAAATACTACACAAACATTTGGGTGTGAAGAAGCTGGGCTCTCGGTGGTTCCCACACAATTTGACTGAGGCTCAAAAAACTTCAAGTCAAAACGTCAAGTTTGGTGTGGGACATAGTAGCAGGTGACGAAACATGAATTTATAGTTACGGTCCCAAAACAAATCAGCAATCGAGCGGGTCTTTCGAGATGAGCCGAAACCAACCAAAGCGGCGCGCGTGCAAAGTGCCTCTAAACGGATGATTGCTTCTTTTTTAATAAAACTGGACACGTGATTACTGTTGCTTTGGAGAATAGTTGTACCCTGAATAGTGATTGGTACACGACCATTTATTTGCCGGCAGTTATTGACAAACTACGTAAAAATAACCATAAACGCCGTATTATCTTGTACCACGATAATGCTAATTCTCACACGGCCAGACAGACAAATGAATTTTTGAAGGTGAACAACATTGACCTTTTGAGTCATCCCGCGTACAGTCCCGACCTTGTGACTTGTGTGACCTTGTGACTTTTATTTATTTCCAAAAATTAAGAACCAGTTACGAAGAGGCTGTCGAAGAGTATGAAAAATATGTTTCAGAGATTGTCACGGAGGAGTGGCATAATGTTTTCAAAATTGGTTCATTCGTATGAAAAAGTGCGTTAACGCTAACGGAAAATATTTTGAGAAACAATAAATCCATTTCTGACCATTAATAGTGTTTTTTCTTATTCATTCCGGAAACTTATAGTGCGCCTCACGTAAATAAACATTTGTACGCATTACTATTGGAACGATCCAAATTCTTAAATGACCAGCTTCACGTGCTTTTGATTATATTTCCAATATAAACTATTATAATATATTTTTCCAATGTAAACTAATACTTCCCTTATTTTTTTCTATCTTCTAAGACTAATACCATGCAATAAAAGTAAAAATCATTATAAAAGTAATTCTTTGTAAATTCTGCATTATTAGGTTGCGTGCTATGAAATGTAAACGTTCACACGTTTTCGCATATATGTAAATATTACATATTTCAAAAATACGGACATTGTGTTCAAACATATCTACCATTTCAAAATATATATATATATTTTTATTTCAGAGAAAAGTAAACCAACTAAAATACGTGAAAAACATACAATCTGGTGATTTTTTTTACATACATGATGGAACGGATCGACCGATAAAGCCGAAAACTGTGAAGAGACATAAATATGTACTTAATTGTAATGAAAATTTTTTCGTCTAAGTGTAATAGTTTCTGAGTTATTCAATGACAAAGATTTGCTTGAAATATCTTTGTAGTCTTAAAATCATTAGCTGTTTGGAGGCGAAACTCAATACTCAAGGCAAAAACTTTTGTACTTTTAATAGGTCATTGACATCCAACGCTGTTCAGCAAATACCAAATAACCCCATTGTAATGGATATGAATTTAATATATTTTTATAGTTTCAGGAAAAAAAGACAATGAAATAGGTACAGTACGTACATACCGCATCGTTTTATTAAATACAATATTTTCGTTCCCGTAGTTAAACTCCTAGATGCCAAGCCATCATAAAAATGTTTTTATCATCTGTGATTTATAAAATAAACGAAAAAAAAGAGAAGCGTCAAATCGACAAATCGTCAATAAATTAAAAAATCCACGTTATTAACCTTTAGTTTCCTGCTTTATTAAAATAAATATTAAAATGCTAAATCCTTGAGTTGTAAGCCGTATTTCGATAGTCGTAATAACAGTTGCTAGTGGCGGGAGAAAAGTAACCAAACATGGCAAGGTCGCCGAAGGATGATCCCATATACAATGACATGCAGTGGAACTACCGAGCGGAGGCAGCTGAAAACTGCGCACCTGGCGTCTTGAATGAGAGGAAACAGCCGCCGATCTCATCAAACAGCGGCGTCATGAATGATAACAGCGTGTACACAAACGCCAATTTTCCTAATGATGTTTATTTAGGGAAACATGCGTTCAATGTGCAAGCGTGCGACACAGCTGCCACCGGAGATGATAAGGTTCCCTTTAATAACATGCCGAACGTGAACAGAGTGAACCGGCAGAACTTCGGCAACGCAATGCTCAACCTCGGCAACGGACAGCTCGTGCGGGTGTTCTACGACGAGAACAACCAGCAGCTCATCTTCCCTGTGTCTGAGCAGTACGACCCCTTCAACCATAACCAATGGCTGCGCGACATGCCTCTGCAATCACCCCAGCCTTCACACATGTTCACCCTTAACCAAGACTACAGCATGAACAATAATGTCCATGTGCAACCTCCTACTGCTATTCCAAACAACACTTTCAACCAAGACAACTCTCAAAATGTCCCAACATCTAACTTTTTGAAGGAAGTGCTTGGAAATTGGGAGCCTAATTCTAGTGGAACTTATTCACCATTTGGACAAAACTATCCATTAAACCACCCCGATGCCCCAAGCTTCAACTTGCATCCTACACCTGTGATTGATCCTATCAATCCAGTGTTGAAGCCTGAAAATTCTCCAAAGAGAAATGAGAACAGCCCTCTAGCTGACACAAGCAACAAGAAACGCATAGTCGCTGAAGTGAAACCTATGCGCCCCACTTACTCTGATGTACTAGCCAAAAATATGAAGAACAACACACAGAGTGAAGCTGCCCGTAAAGCTAAGCCTCAGAATTTTGAGACTAAACCTGTGAGTAATAAGACCAGTAAACCAGAGAAGCCGTTCACCAATCTAAAGCATGATGAAAGCAAAACTAAAAGTGAAAAGAAGCTGCACACAAACACCATATCATCTGGCAGTGAATCTGGGGACATCAACATTGATGACATTGATAAGCACCAGAAGCCGAGCAAAAAAACCAAAAATAGAAAAAGCAATATATCACGTAAGTGGTCCTCTCTTGATGATATTGCTAATGAGGAGGAAATTGGGTACACTAGTAATGAGAGTCAGTTCGTCTTCATTGAGACACATGCAGAAAAACCATTGAAAAAGGAAAAAAAATGTGACGGTAACAAATCAAAGAGCTTTGATAAAAGTTCTACATTGGAAGACGATTTTAAGTTAGATGATGAAGACCACCAATCCCAATTTGTATATCAAGATGGGCAAGCAGAGACGAAATCTAGGCGGAAAAAAGATCGTAACCATCACAAGGCTGCCAAACCATCTCAGGATAAGAAGAAGGTGGCTCAAACTAAATTTAGGAGGAATAAACCTGGCTACATTGGGCTTGCACAGAACTATTTTGAGCACTGGGTAGAAGTGACTTGGAAGGCAGTCATCTGGTTCTTTTAC
The DNA here is from genome assembly GCF_003589595.1 of Hyposmocoma kahamanoa. Taxonomy (NCBI): domain Eukaryota; kingdom Metazoa; phylum Arthropoda; class Insecta; order Lepidoptera; family Cosmopterigidae; genus Hyposmocoma; species Hyposmocoma kahamanoa. Next base: position 3,148,562 of record NW_020654748.1, read on the forward strand.
TTGCTGTCAGATATCTGTCGAATGAGTGCACATCTTACGTTTGACCTGTAAGTGTTCCTAATGCCAATTCTGTAAAATTTCTGTTATATATTTTATTGCATCAGGCCTATACTTATAATGATATCAAATGCTATTTTCCTTATGGATTTTATTAGTTCGTCCATGATTTTATTATATACATTTGCCTCAACACTTGCTTGTTTTCCTTTTTTTGCAAACTAAGAAATCTAAATCAATTTTACATTCAGTTTTATAGGTTTTGTCTGTATGCTTTATAATGCATGTTGTAGGACAAACTTGAGTCTGTATAAATCAAATAAAAAGTAAGAAACTCAAAAACGTACTTATAGCTACCGAACTGACTGGTAATCCCCATTATTTTCATTATTGAACTAGAAACACAATGATGTTAGAAAGATTTAACATTAATTTATATTCAACTTTTGCATATACAAACTGCATTTTGACAATTGTTGATAAACATATCAAAAGTCATTTGTTTACATAATTTTTAGTTCTAGTGTTGTTTGCATAATTTTTAGCATAACTATATAGCAAAACAGTCATAAAGATAAATTGCAAGTACATAAAAAGTTGGACAAAAAATTTAAGACTTATGTGTACAATTTTGCCCCTCAGATGTACATCGGTGTTCACGCAAACATATGTGAGCTCGCAGGCAGTTTGGCGCAGTAGCAAGGAATATCTATCAAAGATAACACATAACAAATATCTGCAATACATAGACAGAAAGTTTGGACACACTCGCTTCGGATTTTGGAGAAAAGTTAAATGGTTTAAAAAAGGTATAAGGCTTACTATTATCTTATTGTTAAGACTTAACTGTAGGCAATAAATTTATAGCTTCATAACATTATCAACCTCAATCTTCGAAAAACAAATTTACACACATTAGAGAAGATTATGGCTATAGATAACTCTCTGTACAATGATTTGGTAGCAGTAGAAATTCTTTTGAAAATGTTTATTCAGGAAAGTAATGCCATCATACCTATTTCTGTTATCAAGCAGTAACTTGAGCATTACTGCTTTCCAGTTTTGAATAGTAAGGGTGCTGGTGAAACTACAAGCACTTAAGATTTGCCAACTTTTTTTTATGCATATAGTTTCAGGTGGTGATAAGAACAAGTCGTGCGCCTGCTGGTCAACGACACGCTTATCTATAGTTGCAGTGTCACCCAAGGCTTTAAATCGCAAAGAACTTAGGGGCACTGCCGCTGCGCCTGCCACACTAGGACATAAGTTGACAAGTCCCATGTGCCTGTAATTTCACCCTTACTCTAACCCTCAAAGTTAAAAATATATAAAAAATATAGAATGCAGAATCCAATTTTCACTAACCAAATGATAATAGCTTGTGAATACCATCATGTTATGTAATACCATCGAGTATATAACCAGCAATAGAGACGAAATGAGGGCCGCCCATCCCTGGCAACTCATCAGGTAAATGAGCCTAATATCCCTTTTAAATATCAATTCTCATTTGTGCTGAATCACAAATTAGAAAACTGGTAAATAGTACAGCGCCAACAACTGACCTGTGTGTACGTCTCCATATATTCCAAAAATATTCCGTATTTATTGTAATAAAGATAAAAGAGATAATATATCTAACAATGGTTCCATTGGGTAGTGTGGACAAAACAGCAAAACATCTAATTACAAAACAAATGGAACCACATTTCAATGGTAATTAAATATGTAATTTTGCAATTTCCGTCCATTATAGCAAAGCTCAAGTTGAACTGGTCGATTTGAAGTGAAACAATTGACGGCTGCCGTCAATTGTTTTGAATTCGGACTGGCCAATCGGAGCGCAGTTGTCACAGTAATGATATGGCAGAATAGTTTTCAAACAAATTAAATGACATTTCATCTCTGTTTCTGGTTATATACTTGATGTGTAATACACATATTTAATGGTTTCTTTCTATTAATTTATTTTGCGATTAAAGTGCTTTTTAATCTTAAAAATAATTCAATCATGCATAGCAAATGTGCCTTATGTATAATAACAAAAGAAAAAAACAAAAATTATTAAATGGCTTTTATTGTTTACAGAAGCAGAGGTAGATAATGGAAGCGATTCAACAAAGCTAAATGCCAACATTCCCTTGCCGGCGACAGGGGAAGAAGCTATGAAACGTCTTCTGGCTTGCAAAGGGAAAGATCCTTATAGGTTTGTTATCCAGGTTTTAATACATAACATCACATACATTTTCCATTGGTGTAGGCAGGGTATGTTTGCTATATTCCTGTCATACTACTTTCACTTCTATGTGCGATAGTAATTTGATAGGTATGTTATTTATTAACCATTTCTAGTATTAGTTACCTCATATATTTGATATAAACCAACATTATATGAACGAAATTGAGAGTTCAATTGTGTTGTATGAATTTTCAGTTTCAAAATGCACCTTAATGTTAATAGATTGATCGGGGATAGTGCAAATCCGCGTATGTAGTATTGGTAAAAAGCACGTATCAGCACCAAACCGAATTTCACAGGAGAGGGCTTAACTTTTGTTATTTCAATTGCTACGACTCTCATTTTTGCACAATAAGCATTAATTTATGTTATCTACGGATGGATAACAATAGATTCCCGTAAATCACGCTAATTTTGTTGCCACGAAATTTACAGGGATTTGACCTGGTGACTAAATTACCTAAATGGGGACTCATAATCAAATGCTAGTTACCCGTAATTGCACCCGTCGTGATGTTTATTAAATGTTCAGATAATTTTTAATTCCTTGACTACTCAGATCGTTGCTGGTGACTGTACCACTATGTCAGCCTGTCCACTATTAACAGCTTGTTTTAATAAAACGCCTGCCAATTTTCTCCAGCGACGTAATCCGACTCATAGCGGTTTCCTAAGCTCGTACAAAATACCAATATAACACATACTATCTCTTTCATTGCAATGACGAAAACCCTTTCGGTACAACCCGTCTCTTTCTTTCGTCGCTATACTCACCGTGTGGTCTTTTTGAAGTCGCGACACCTGGAATATTTTTATTTTCATTTTTAATAGTCTATAAGACCTCATATGGCTTTTAGTTATGCGGAAGCATAACAGTGAAAGTGTTTAGTCAATCACTTTGGCAAAAAATATATAGTAAAATTCAGGATATACACTGATTACCTACGGTAGAAAAAAATAACAACCATACCCATTGACTTATAAATAAATGGACGACGGGTCTAATACAAAAACCACGATAACAATGTCCCAAGTTAACCTATTTAAACGTAGTGACATGTAAAGGAATATGAAAAAGCTAAAACGTTGAATTTAAATTGTAATGTCATCGCAGTACTGTCTAATTTTACTTGCTTCGCTGTCAGTCGAACAAACGAAGACTAAAGCGTGAATGACGCTCTGTATACGACTTTAACGCCCTATGAGTTCGGACACTTTTTAGCGCGGACCCGACTTCCATATAACTGTAAGTCAATGACCATACCTCAAAACTTTACAAGAAAAGTTCAATAGGTACTTTACATATGCTAATGATTTATTTTATATCAACTGAACGAAATAGAAAACGGATGAGTCGATTTACTCTAGATCTCATGATGTTAAAGGCGCATTTATTCGATATGAATTTCATCGCGCCCACCTCGCGCGGCCTCCGCTCAGTTACCACCCCTTCATGTACATTAATGACGAATCTGAATTCTATTTACTAGGCGACAACATTTATATTCCTCTGAAGAAACCTACCGCCGCCCGGCCGCCGCGCGGCTTTCTATTCTATATCTATCTAGATTTCTTCACCACGCGGTAGATTTCTTCAGAGGAATTTAAATGTTGTTGCCTAGTACATAGAATTTAGATTCATCATTAATGTACATGAAGGCGTGCTAACTGAACGGCGGCTGCGCGGGGTGAGCGCGATGAAATTCGTGTCTATTAAATGCGCCCTTAACATCATGAGATCTAGAGTAAATCTGCTCATCCGAAGAACAGAGTCCAATGTGATTTTATAGCGAAAAGGGAATAAGTACGTTACGAGAATAATTTCGATATTCAAGCTAAGGCCTATGTAAATGAGTTTTGGAAATTTTATATATCTTATTTCGATCGATCTGGCATGCACAGCGAAGAAGAAGGAACGAAACGTACTATGTCCTGAGAACAAGTAGTCTTGCACATAGATCTTTGTTCTACGGATGAGTCGAAATGTCGAAAATAATATTTATAGAAAAAAAACACCAGTAATAATGTTGTACCAGGGCGTTAAGATAATAATAATAACTTTATTGATATCCATTACAAATACCATAGAAATAATTGCTATAGTAATTAGTTATTGATTAATTGCTGACCAGACAGGCAAAATCCAGACCCCACAAAAGGATTTAACTTGTGTTAGCAAATAGTAGGTACTGTTGCCGCCAACGCGGACAACCATCGATCGAAAATTAACTCTGTAATCCCAAAACTAGTACACAAATACGATACTATAATTATTAACCAGACTCTGAAATGCCAAGAACATGTTCATTCAAGTTTTAAGACTTAAATTCAACTATACGCTTGCGTTAAGAACGGTCCAAAGTGTAAATTGTACCATTTTCAACACGTAATTTTCCTTTACAAAATCGTATACTTTTTCTTTTGGGTTTCAAATGTACATTATGTATATTTATACATTTTTTTTATATAATACCAAGTGGCGGGACGAACAAGTCGTGGACCTGATGGTAAGCGACATGCCTGTCCATAACAGTTGCACTGTGCCACTCAAAACTATAAACGCAAAGTTCGGAGGGGCACTGTCATTGCACCCGTCACCCTGAGACATAAGTTGACAAGTCCCATGGGCCTGTAATGTCACTTAAACACACAATTAAATTAAACCACGACAATAATAAAAACAATTACATTATTTCTAATATTTTTCATTCATAGATATATATTATTACATAACTTTATTGGCAGTACTAAAAATGCTGATATGATAGATATGGGATTATAGCGACTTATCCTATCTCTGTATTGCTCGAACATGACATAAAAGAATCCCCCCTGTTAATACCGCAACCTAATTTAAACAGTTTTGATATTGTTCCTAAACAAAACGAGGCGGGAGCAATAGAGTGCTTTACGCACACTCTGTCGCGCGTGATTTTATTTATTTATTAATTTTGTTTAGATACAATAATCGTACGCGATTGAGCGTGCGTGTAAAGATGTTGGAAGGAAAAGGGAAAGACTGCGCGGTTGTACTCGTTAGGCTCTATTTATATTGCTGCGAACGGGAATGGAAGCGAACCATAAAGTTCATTATCCTATATCATTATCATGCTATACCCAAAAACACGTATTTCTTATTTTCGATGAATTTAGGTATAACATGTTAATACAATAATGTTATACCCATTGTGGCCATGGTGGCCTTATTCAGGCCAGCCTTTTAACAACAGAACAGCAATCAACATATTGTCTTCACCACAAAATACAGCTAAGAGACAAGACTAATAGAAAAGACATTCTTATTCGCAATTGGCGTAAATTCCTATTCTCTTAGACGTTAGATCAAAACAACCGACAATTTTTCCCGTACGCGCATTATTACACACTCGTTTAAAGTTAGCAGTCTAATTAGCAGAGTATCATGTTGACTCCCAGAGTTAATTACATCGCAGTTATTTATTAAAATTAGCTATGAATTAACTGTTTACAGGGCTGACAACAGTATCTGTTATTCAGAGCCTGGTGTATATAATATTGGCGTAATGTTTAAGAGAAACTTATTTTTAGTATAGTACTTGACATTTCGATCAGTATGATGTATATTTTTTATTAGTTATATTCATAAACATAAAATAAATTATGGGACAATTAATGCATAATACTGATTTTTTGTTTTGTGTGCAGTCAGACCTAAGATAAGAGCTGTGGGTCTCTGGATAGTTTAATTTACAATACATTTATTTGTGAAAACAAGTTGTATAGAAGTTGACATGTACAACATAAGTTTTTTAAAAATAATATCAATAATATCACATAAGCGTACACACATGGATTTCATAAATGAGTAAGTAATTAAAACACGGTGATAGTTAAAACGGCATAACAACTAAATTGAGATTTTTTTTACGAAAAAACATTGCAATCAGATCTGAGCTAGGTGCTGTGGTTCTCGAGATCGAGGACTGGTGCCGGTATCCAGCGTAGACAGTAACACACCCTTATTATTTTTAATTGAAATCTACCCTAAAGGTTAACTCACGTTTTAAGTCGAATTTTCGCTCGACGTGTTTCGGACCAGTCCGTGGAGTTCATCTACGGAACTACTGCCATCTTACCTATTTCTACCACCAAGCAGTAATATGAGCATTATTGCATTTCGCTTTGAAAGCGTAAGGTGCAGGTGAAATTACAGGCACATGGGACTTGTCAACTTATGTCTCAGGGTGACGGGCGCAGTGGCAGCGCCCTTGAGATCTTTGCGATTTAAACTCCGATTGGCACTGCAACTGTTATGGACAGGCGTGTAGTTTACCATCAGGCGCACGACTTGTTCGTCCCGTCACTTGATATTGTAAAAAAATAAAAGTAAACATTTATCTAAATATCAACAACTGATGAAGCTTTAACCTAAAACAGTAAATAAATCACCCCAATCTATAATAGTATTTGAATACTTTGAATAACTATGTCCCAGGAACGCGACAACATTTAGTGATATAGTATAATTTTCTGTTTGTGTTGAAATTCTCTGTCAATTTATCAAGGGTTGATTTTCAAAATTGACAGGTAAGACACAAAAGTGAGATGGCCTTTCTAATTGTGAACAGTATACTGGGTGTGAGCGTGACATGCACAGACGAGGAGATAAAGCGGTACTACCGGCGGCAGGCGTTCCTTGTGCATCCTGATAAGAACCAACAGCCAGGCGCTGAGGAAGCCTTTAAGATCCTGCAGCACGCTTTCGACCTCATCGGCGAGCCGGTAAGTTATGAATTTTGTAGAGTTAAAAAGTTTTAGAGCTCCTTGAGAAAGAGTTCGTCCAGGGAAGGACTGCCACCTTACATTCTGCCGCCAGAACAACTGTTCTAAATTCAGTTTTAAAACTTAATTGTAACCAAAATGGAATTTTAAAACAAGACCTAAATATTTTAAAACCTAAAACATGCTAATCTTGAAAAGATTTTCGAAATTTCGCTTGTACCCTTTCTACAAAACATCGACGATGTGAGTAGCAATAAAATATCTACCTTCGACGTGTTCGAGCCAAACCAGGTGCACAGCTAAGCCTGCTATTCTTCTTCTTCTTATCGTATCGATGGCGTAAGGTACTCGCTTATTGTTGCCCAAGGTACACCAGAAAAGGAATGGTACGTCTTGAGGGGAGGCTCCTTTCGTCAACACCGGCCTGCAGCCTGCTCTATAAAAAAAGTTCTTACTGAGGTGTCGTTCCAGGAGCGTCGCGATGCGTACGAGAGACGCGCGCAGGAGTCGCGGCACGTCGAGGCCGCGTGGTCCGAACTCAGTCATCTGCTGGCGCAATTACATGACAAGATGGAGTTCGCCGCCAACACCATCCGGTAAACATTCAATCTACTCTCTCTCTCTCTCTCTCATTTGCTTTACAAAGACAGAGTCTAGCTCAGTTCTAAGAGCGGCAGCCCGGGAGTGGCAACAGATGCTGGTTCGAATAAAGTCATATTAAAGGAAACTTTCTTTGTATTATTGTTCGATCGATGAATCAATCATACTAACAATGTAGTGGAGTACATTTACAAAAAAAATATTAATATCATGGTAAAATATAAACAAAGAGAAACTGTTGACTTAATCCACAATATTCTAAACTATGCCCAAGTTCAGTAACTTGGGCATAGTTTATTAGTTTTAGAGCAGTCTCTATGCAGTTCTATTTTAATTCACACATTACACTTATTTTCGAATATTGTGCATAATTTTACATATTTCTTTTACTGTATACATTTACTTTCAACTGGACTGGGTTAAACCAAGGCAAAATGACGAGGTGGAATATAATAAAGAAATCAAAAACAAAAATATTTTAAAAATAAACAGATGATTTCTACCACTACTCTACCCAAATGTGTTATATAAGGTTATAAACAAAAAATTAACCTTGAACGAAGCAGTACATTCTTACTTACTAGTAAGTTTACTTTGTGGAGACGGGAATTAACCCTGTTTTTCAGGATAAAACGGGAGGAACAACCAATGTAACTTGACAACGTTTTAAGCATATCTTTCTCGACTGTGTTTATTATGTATATTTGATATATTGTTGTATGTAGTTGCACGAATTGCGGCCGACGGCACAAGAGGGTCTTAACCGACCGACCGTGCTACGCTGCGAGGTACTGCGTGCAATGCAAGATACGGCACTCCGCGAAAGAGGTAACCTCACATACACTATACTATAACAATAAACAATATTATCATAATTTGTCCGCAGCCGCCTGGAATACGCATCGCAGGTCTGGAGCCCCCAACACCTTACCTACATATCGCGTATTGAAAATGTGCAAAAAAGATTATTAAGTTTTTATGTTTTCGAACTAAGGTGCAGTACGAGTCAAACCGGTATCTTGATAGACGTAAGAAACATCATGTTTTGCCACTACAAGTTCGACGACGTCAGATAGCACACTGAGGGTCCTATTCTAGAACTCTTCTCAATGCTCAAGTCAGGATTTGATTCGAACCATACGGTTTAATGCACTCGAAATCATACTCAAGTCCCTGCCATTAGGGCCGTATTTCCAGTTATGTGTTTCAATTGCAATCATGCCTTGAGCATTGAGTAGAGTTCTACAATACGACCCCTAGTATTTTTGCGAAAAACTGCTACTGGTGCCGCGGACTCCCCGGAACTTGTGTCCAAGATTTCTCTTAGAGCCTCTACAAAGTCCTTTAGGTTTAATTCACTTTAGTGCGTACATATGGCATCTTCGAATTTTCGGCGGAATGCATATCTCTTACGTGCGAGTAATAGCTTCAATGAATGTCGAATCAGGTGGATATTGACCTTTTTAACACAAGTGTTGCATCGGTGAAGCGTCTTGTTAGTAAAGTCTGTTCCAATCCATTTTGAACAAACAGTAAACAAACCTGTTTGGTTAAAATTCTAAAGCAATCACTCAATAAATCGAAGAAGTAACACTTTGATGACTTTTTCTGTCAATATTTATTTTAATAGCATCGTAAAGTCGTATTTGAAAAATGGTTGTCCAAAAGTGAGGTTATTATTCATCTATAATTCTATGATATTATCTGGCGGAACCGCCAGCTAATTGCTACTTACCGCCTAGTAGCAATGTCAGCATTACTGTGTTCCGGTTTTGGAGTGTAAGAAGGGTGCTGGTGAAATTACAGGCACATGGGACTTGTCAACTTATGTCTCAGGGTGACGGGCGCAGTGACAGTGCCCCTAAGATCTTTGCGATTTAAAGCCCCGATTGGCACCGCAATTGTTATGGACAGGCGTGTAGTTTACCATCAGGCGCACGACTTATGCGTCCCGTTACTTGATATTATAAATAAAACGCACTTCTCCCCTGAAATATCGAAGTGTCTATGAATGACGCTATTCACTTTGCATTAAGTGGTTCCGTTTGCCAGTTGGAATATCTATTTGTACTGTTCAGGGCGACATCTGGGCGGAGTCATCCATGATGGGCCTACTAGTGATGTACTACGCGTGCATGGACGGCGCTGTGTATCAGATCACACAGTGGGCCAGCTGCCAGGTAATACTTTATAGTACTTGTTACGAGGGCGGTAAGTAGGTAATTTCGAATAAAGGGGCATTAATGGCCCGAATGTTAGCAATTGTTTTTCCGCCTGTGTGGCATACAAAGTTTGTTATTCCACTTGCGAGAAACTATTAAAAAATGAATAATGAATGAAGAAAATGTTATAGAATGAGTTTTTTTTTGTCGTTTTTCTTTTACTTTACATACTAATGAAACTAAAAACTTTAAAATGTATGTATGCCATGGTATCTATAAAAATGTATGTACCTTATAAAAATGATAAATGAAATAAAGCAGACGGTTTTTATATTAGTTTTATTAAATATTAATATAATATTTAAATCTAGAAACCCACTGCTTTTTAGGATCGAGGCAAGCTGGCATTTTGTCAAAGCGTAAAAATTAAAAAATAATAGCCGATGTTGCGCACGAGTTTCGACCACATTCCGTCATGTTATTACGGGTTGGGAAGTTCACACATTTTTCAACAGTTGTGAACCTTCTTTGACATGCACGTTTAATCACAGAGAAGTATTGCGGATGGACAAAACGGACTACAAAATGCCTGTTGTTTTTATAAAATTTTTAAGACAAACCAGATTATTTCACCTAAAAGTGATTTTGTATTTGGCAGAAAAAGAACCTGAAGCAGCTGCGGCCTGATTGCCACGTAGTGCAGTACCGCATAGTCCTCGGAAACAAGGCCGCCGGTGCAGATCTGCAGCGACCCAGCACTGGGTAACCACAATACATTGCAGTACTGCGCATAAAATTGCCTCACTTGTATTGAAAACAACTACATCACTAGTATCGCGTCAATTCTCTAAGTAAGGCCCGAGGCCCTTTAGCAGCACGCTAAGGGAGACTTCGGCATCCCTACATGCAAGCGTATCAGTATCCTTAGGCATATCATGGCGTCTTTAAGCATACTCTGCCTGCCTCAACTGGCCCCGCACACACGCAGTCGCGTTCGACGTCCGAAAGCCTGCCGAAGGATCCCGAACGCTGCCGAGGTATTCCGGCTGGGTATCCCTATAGTCTGTCTCTTTTGAAGACTGAGTAAAACGACAGTTTACTGCGTAAAAGCAGAGAACAAATAAGTAATGGAACGGACACTGTCCGCCCCTTCTTAGCTTTAGACACCGCACCACGCCCCGCACATTGACGGAACGAGAACAAGGCTGTCGGCGAGCCGTTTTCGCGCTAAGACGGCTTTGATGTTTGAATATATGTAGTTAATATATTATAACATCATTTTATGTTACTATTTATAATAGTCGTGAATTGTGCTATGTACGGCTGTTTATAATCATCTAAACGGGATAAAGAGAGGAGTTTCTTTCGTTTTTTGAAAGATGAAACGAAGAAAGTAAAAAAGTTATGTCTGAGACTCATTCAGTTATTGTTTTCTTTAGTGCAGAGTAATATATGATACAGATTTATTATACCAATATAATAAGACGCCATAACTTCGTGAGCTAGACAAGGGTTCTAGAATTTTCAATTTGTATTGCCGATAAATATTACGTAGTGAATATACCTAATTATTAACGAGGTAATGATAAAGTTGGACACGCAATTTCAAATAATTTGGTTACCTTACTTAAAGGTACCTGTGCAAAATATAACATTTTAAGTTATTTTTAATATATTTTTTAAACAAATCTTCAATATTATTCTAGTTAGTGAATTAATAAAAAATGTACTATTATATCGATATAAATACGTAATGAACATGTGTAATTATTAGGATTCTATAATAGAATTATAGATAACACATTCGCGTTAGGATTTTCGTTATGTTGCCGCTCTAACCACGTAACGTAATAGTACGAGCAAGTGATAAGTAGGTAACCCTGCCACTTCACGCACACATTCGCGCGTGTGCAGATAGTACCTTGCTGTATGTAGTAGTAGTAGGTAAATAATTTTCGACCATTGTATGGAGTGTCCGGGGTGTGGTAAAAGTGTTACCCGCTTGCAAGCAGCTAATTATTGCAGTCTATAAATATTATATTGAACGCCGACCGACCGTTGGTTACACTTATGAAGTAAATAGGCGAAATTGTTTCATTTGAACCATCATCGGGCCATTATACATCCACTTGCAAAAAGCACGTTCATTTGAATCGTTGATTTTTAAAAATTCATTCACACGTACTCTAAATTTAGAAGTTTGTGAATTAAAATACAAATAGGAGACATATTTAAAAAAATTTCATTTTAATTTATTATATATGACTAAAAATTTATTACAATAACACAATTCGTAATCATTGGAACGTCCATTCACAACTCAGCCATTTTTGGTATAATTTTACCTACTTTCACAATCTATCGATAAAACTGTCGACAACTTCTACATGACTATTTCAAATTTTACGAAACTGGCAACCCTACAAATGTCATTTTACTCCATCTTCGAAAAAGACAGATTTCAAGATTACCGCTGCTTCGTTTTTGTAGCTACGACCATAATCATTAAAATTTCAAGTATAATGTCATACGGTTAAGGTATATTATTATTAGTCACATAAAAATACAATTAATAATATACACACATTCGTGTTTGAGTGATTCATTGTAACATTTGAATTCATGTTTTCGCTCCAGACACGATCCGAACCTGGAAGAATTCCTGAACAACCTGTACAACAAGTCTGGTGTCACGAAGCCGCCGCCAGACGACAAGAAACGCCGCACCAAGAAAACTAAGCCTTAGCTCTTAAAACACAGCATACTTATTTGAATACGCACTATCCGGTTGACCATGCGACTTAGGGAATACATGTTTTTATTAATACGAGTCTAATAGTGTCCTCTAATTAATAAAAACAAATGAAAACAAGGTTTTAAAGAAAACCTACAATACAATAAGTAACAAATCGTAACCTTATTCATAAACATTTTTTTTTCTATATATTCCACAGAAGTCCAGTGTTTTCTAGACATTCCATTCCCGACAAGTTCCTTTGGTTGTCATGATTTGTCCACATTGCAATTTTTTTTTTCGGTCGCGTACACAATTTTATTTGTAAAATACTAGGAACCTCGCAGGAGTATATTACTAACATCATAATTCATCACAACAACTTTTTACAACACATTATGCATGGGTAGTTCATGAACTAACAACTATTAGGAATGAGTTCCTGACACACTGACCGAAACGAACTAGTTCCCTGTGTACAGTCTTTTTATTAACCTGTCTTTTTAGTTCAGTCGGAATGGGACCTGTTTGCGGAGCCACAGACGCGAGGAGATCTTATTAGTTCACCTGTCTTTTTAATTCTTTCAGTTCACAGACGCGAGGCGAGATGAAGCGAACGAGACAATTAATGGACTGTCATGGAAGGCCATGAGAGCTGGCAAAGGTTCAATCGTGCATCTCACTCGAACTTGTACTAAAGGTAGTACAAGTTCGAGTGAGATGCACGATTGAACCTTTGCCAGCTCGTGTCATCAACATAATAATAAAATAGTAAAGAGGGAAAACTATAAAACATTCCTATTTGAATGTAAAAGGCGTTCGTACGAATAATTTTATTCCGTATCCATCAAAGGCCGAAACGGTTCCTTCAGGGGAACACCCTTCCAATTCTCACATCCCACTGAACTAAGGAGCTAAAAGACCTAAAAGACCGAATTAGTTCATTTATTCGAACGAACTAATTGGGATCGTTTCCTCTAAAGACCGAGCAGGCACAAGCCTACAACACATGCAAAATGTACAAAACATGATTGCTGTATGAATTATTACTCGCCTTATGAATTATTTTTAAAGGCAAGTCCATACAGCCAATTTGAGTGAGAGGTTACTGACGATTAAGTAAACGCAGAGACTGGGATTGTTCGACATTACTTACGTACTTTAAAATATTACTGACATAAGTTTTTTATTAAATTAATTAACAATTTTTATTCATACACTGATATTTAGCCCAAGGAATATACAAAATATTTTCCACGATTGTACATTATGACCAATTGCCGAAAGTGACAGATTAGAGAAAATGACGAATTAAAGATTTAGATGGCATTGACGAATTGTTGAAGTTGATCAGTTGACGAAAATAATCTTTTAAGTTTTTGTTGTCTATCTGACACTTTTTAGGTCTGTATTTGTTAGTAAGATAGTTTAAACGTGCATTTGTCCTCTCCGACGACCTCACCCAGCACTCCTTTGTTTTGTTCAGAGTTTAAATACATTTATTTTTTGTACGAAAGTAAATGTGTAAAAAATGTGTGATAAATTATTGATAGTCATGGAACATGAGTTGTTGTTTATGATGTTAGTCCTGCGAGGTTGTTAATATTGTACAAATAACCTTGTATTTCGACTCATCCGTAGTATCTATGTGATCTATGTGTAAGACTACTTGTTCTCAAGACATAGTACGATTCGTTCGTTCTTCTTCGCTGTGGATGTCAGATCGACAGTCGCTCGATTTTATACTTCCGAAATGAAATGAGATATATGAATTCTCAAAACACCTTTACGTAGGCATTAGTTTGAATAAGGAAATTATTCTCGTAACGTACTTATTCTCTTTTCGCAATATAATCACATCGGACTCTGTTCTTCGGATGAATCGATTTGTTTTTATTTTTCTCAAACAAACCACGGGTTCCATGGTCAGTCAGCTGTAGTGTTGGGTTATGTGAAAATTTCAATTTTCAAAAAAATCATATTTTTCAGAAAAATAAACATTTCCGGACATTTATATTTGTAATCCGGAAATTTATATTTATAATCCGGATATTTTTCCATATTTTTCCACTTTTGACGTTGACACCTGTCAAAAATTGAAGTTACTGAATGAATACGATGGAACCATTATGAAGGCTTATTTCGCTGTTGCCCAATCATTTCAAATCTAATTTCTCTCTAACTTACTTTTAACTATACAATTTCATTTTATGATTCACGATACATAAAACTTCAAAAGATATTATTTCAAAACGAAAAACATATCAGGAGCCTTCGAATTGTCTTTTTCCTATTTTTCTGAAATTATTCTAGAAAAATTTCCACACTAGTCAGCTGCGATCATGGGGCCTGTAAAGATCTCATAGACGTTTAAAATATGTTGAAACGAGTAACCAATAGTTTCCCTTTAGCAGTTTCTGTACAGCCATTGTACTATTGTAAAAACATGTATTCTATAAAACCGCACCGCTAATCTGTGAGAACATGCCTTTAAAATAGAAAAAAAAGATAATTATTGAAAGATTGACTAATTAGAAGCTAAATAGATAAATAAATACAATATTATACAGTTCTACTAAGCAAGGAAACGTCTGAACAGGCACTTGAACGAGTTAAGTAAGAGATTAGATATTGGTCGTTTTTAAATCGCTGACGTAGTGCTTCGTGAATCAAGAGTAAGTTGATTGACTAATTAACGTTTAATTTGTTAACTAAATCTGTTTGGACAAATTTGGAATAGATTATGAAATGTTCAATTGCATTTTCAAATCTGAACATGGTGAGTAAACAATGAAAGATTCTTTTGTGGAATTATGTTATAAAAATTAATGCACGAAATGTTTGATGTTAAATCAAGCTAATCTTGTTAATTTTTGTTAAATTTTTGACAAAAACGCTTGTCCTCCGAGTGTTTAAATAATAACAGTTTAATATGTAACGAAAAAAAATTTTTTTTTTTAATTTTTAATGTCGCGTAGTTAACGCTTGTTCAGTTAATTTTAATTAGTATTTGTGTCGAATTGTCGCTGATTAACTTTTTATATTGTGCTGGATAGAACTTGTCGGGGTTGTTTTCCGTTTAGTTCTACAAACTTTACACCCTGTAGGGACACGTACAGACGGGCGGACACTTCGTCCATCTATTTCTATAAGCAATAATTATTGTTGAATTTAAATTGTGTACAAATAATGTAGTAGCGAGTAAAGAGATTTTTAATAAAAGTCCGAGAGAGGCGAATTTAAAAGAGCTAAGTGTATCGGAAGGATGGCCCGTAGGCACAGACGGAATAACCTAACATGTCTTTGGAGACTGTCTTTCAATTCTTCGTTACAATAGATTAGACCTAGTGAGCAAAGAGATACGATTTTTTTTAACGCGAACGAATAATACTTTCTTGACAATGACAAACGTTTGAGAATAATTATTAAGACAAAGATCGAAAACTTAGAAAACATTCCTTCGATCCGGCTGGATTCGAACCAACGTCTTCCAGCAAACCGTGCCAGACGCTATGCCAACTAGCCACGGAACGAACTAACTGACCTTACGAATTTTTCTATTTTCCTCTTTTAGTTTTTAACGACTTTTTAAAAACCAATATTACTACTTGACAGCAGAAATAGGTGGTAATATTTCCCAGGACGAACTCTTTCACATGGAGCTCTACTGCTGCAACAATATACCCGTTTACAGTTATTGCAAAACCCTATATAATACCGGATAATTGCCATAAGGTCGGTGAAACCGTTTCTTGAAAATTCACGTATAATTTATACCGGTATTATCTGAAGTACCGGTGCTGTAGCAAGTTTAGTGGTACTGGTTCCTGAAAATGCAGATATTCCAAGTCCGGATACGAACGTAACTCATTGGATAGAATCATTTTGACATGAGCTAGAGATGTAAGATGCTAAACCAATAATACGTTGCCGTGAAAAACTTACCTACTCCGAGTTACCTCTCAACAACAAAGAACAAAGTTAGTTACGAGTAAATGTGATGATACCTACATTTCGCGCGCTAGGTCTTACTCTTCGTGCTTGCCCTGTGTACCATAGCTAACAAAAAACATAGCCTATGGGAGAGTAAAAAGAATTAAGTCTTATGTAAAAGAAATTTTACTTTTAAGAGCAGCGGGCTGCTTTTTCTTGAATTAAAAAAATACTCTTTTTACATTTAGAAATCTACGTTTTCATCTACGCCGCATAGTACAATTTGTTTGCATTCATGAAAATTAGAATTAATAGAATTAATCATGGTTTCGTTTTTGCAAAATGTAGAGAATTTGAATATATCATTAACACGCAAGGTGCCAAAGGTACCACCAATGGTATTATATGACCATAATAACTAGTGGAAACATCAATCAAGTCACACTTCGTTTGAACAGGACGCAAAAGCGTGAAACGGTAGCTGGTGAGTGGCGATCTAAAATGTTCTTGATCATTATTAAAATTTTAATATCAAGTCCTTGAACTTTTGTGTCATGAATATGTCACCTAAAAGACTAAACTTGTGTGTTTCAAAGGAACGTTTAGTCGGTCGTCGGACCTAGTGTTCACTACCTAATTTCCGTGGCAATTTTTGTTATTTAAATAGTCAAGTATATTATCGTGTAATTATTGAATATTTCACGATATAATACTCGAATATTAAATAATATGACACGATAAAAATCGATACTACTTAAATACTAAAAACTCCATGGAAATTAGATTGTAAGCACTAGCCCGAGAAAGACTGTAGTATGATATTCGAACTCTCTACAATTGGCAATTTATTTGAAAAAAACTGTGTTCATGGGTTGGCAACTTAATACGATTGTCACTCGACAGCGGTCACTGTAAAATTGTCAACTCATAACACCTATTTAACAGGAACTACTGAATTTTAACACTATTTGTTCAATGTATTGTAAGAGTGGCAAAAACAAGACCTAACATAAATGACGGAAGTTAATCTGCGGAGCTGTCACGTCGGATTCTGAGACTGCCATTTTCAGTGCAGAGACTCGCTTATCAATACCAGACGCATTTTCGCCGTACACGCAGCCGGCCTTGACGAACTCCATTGGCGCACTCTAACAATATTACGACTCCTGTGCGCTGACTCAAGTTGAAAGTATAGAATTTTATACATAACGAAATTTAGGTATTCTGTGGCAAAGAAAAAACTGGCCGGCACTGAAAATGTTAATGCCTCACGCTTTCAGGGTATCTAGCATGAGTTTACAATAACAGTTGTCGCTAGCGAAAGCGCGCAATAATTCAACAAGGTGTTACTTCTTATGACCGCTAGGGGTGCTGTACGCGGTTCTTAGCGACAACTGTCTGTAAACTCATGATAGAGGCACTGAAGACTAAAAATAAAGATACGTATTATAAGTTGTTGTAACAAAGGTGATTAAACTTGAGCGTTTCCAATGTACTATCGTCTCACTGCCCTCGAGATTATCGTTTTAATAAATGTTAGGCTAGTGAAGAGTCGCGGGTTCACTCGTAGCATTTGTGCTTCATGTGTGAATAAATATGTGGAAACATTTTTACTACTTTTATTTTTCAAATGCTAATCCTAAAGCCCAAAGGCATAAAAGCCCGAGTTTACTTCTCAAACTATAGCAATTTAACCACTTATTACCAATGATATTATTCCACCATTCGGACTAATTACAATCAACTCAATCGCGCCATCTAGTGCCATTTTTCAATTCAACTTGATGAAAATGGCCGACGTTAATCAGGAACAATTTTAAGATTTTATTTTGACAGACATTGGCCCAAGCTAAAGGAAATTCGAAAAAAGTAATTAATTAATACTAGGAGGTTATATCTATATATGTTTGTATATATATATATATATATATACACAAATGGAACACCTCTTTCCGACTGTTGGTAATTATAGCGAAGCACGCAATTATTTAGTTTTTGCTTAAACGGACCATCGTTAAATGTCATGTTCATGCACAAGTTAAATTGACTCCTCACCATTTATTTATAATATAGGTCTCAAACTAACAGCTTTCCTATATAGAAATAAATCTCGTTAACAAAAGGAAAAATTAAACTATGAATCGATTATCTCTTAGCATTTATTCAAGATCAAGATCTTAAGCCTCCATTCCTTCAGACTGACTCCCTTTGTCGGTGACGATGCAGTTCTCGTAGTTCCACTTCGGGAACATGCGCTTGTACAGGCTGAGAAGCACCGTGTCTTGAGACTTGAGCTGCCCGTCGAACACGCATTTCATATGGCCATGAGTACCTGATAATGGTCATAATTATTTTTGTTATATTACGCTACCCGGTAAACACATTTTCACGAAAAAAACGGTTTATCCATGCTCTGTTAAAGACGAAAACTACAAGACTTTTTGTCCATAAGAGCGATACCACACGGGCGCTGCTGGTGCGTTGCATTGTCGTAACGCTGTGATTTCACCGCACCGAGTACCACACGAGCAATGCGGTGTCGCAACGTAACGCCGCTTACGTGAGCACTACAGCGCCCCTCCCCGCTTCGTCTCTTGGTCAGTTGCCCGATGCTCACGTGTTCCGCGGCGACGGAATGGCGTTTCAACGCACCGTATGGCATATTGTTTTGATTTATATATACATATAATACAATGCAGCATCACCGCTCAGGCGTCGCAATGCGTACGCAGCGCGTCGTGTGGCATCGCTCGAAGAGGTATTTCTAGTAAAAATACTATGGCAAAAAGATTTGGGTGTGAATTTAAATTATAATAAGGTTGATTAGTTACCAAGAGTTCATGTCAGACTCAAAGTCGATGGTCTTTAAGTCGGTTAAAATAGCTTCAAAAAGAAACCTCTTTTTGAAGCTATTTTAACCGACTTCAAAAAAGGAGGGGGTTCTCAATTCGTCTGGTTCTTTAATTGTATGTATGTACATATTGGTATGTTACGGGATAACTAAAAAAATCTGTGAACCGATTTTGATAATTCTTTTTTTTGGTGGAAAGTACCTGAGTAGTGGTCCCTTTAAATTCGAAGAAAATATTCCACCTCTAAGGGTGGCAAAGTAGGGGATGAATCCGGCTTAGCGCACTTTCCGGTAACCGATTTGAATAAAACTTGGATGTAATTACACGAACTTTTGAGGTCGGTTTTGTTAGTACTCTGTACTGATAAGTTTAAAGACCGTCATACTGAGTAGAACAAAAAAGTTTTATTTAACGTTCTTCGTTCTTACCTAAGGGCTCCTTGATATGTCCAGTGCGGCCGTATTTCGTCCTCAACTTGCAAGGTTTGAAGTATATCACGTCATCTCGATTGAAGAACATGAACCTTATCACGGCTGACTTTTTATGCACCTGGAATATGAAAAATATGACGTGACTGTCAGGGTGGCTGGTCGCCTGTCGCATCTGGCACTGAGGGTATATTCAAGAATTGCTACCTTTTCTAAATAATTGCTACCTTTGATATATTCTGAGAAATCAAAAATATATTGAAAATTGAAAACCGATTGAAAATTTTACGCAGAAGTGTCTGATCAAATAAAAAACAAAAGTTTTTAGTGCTTTATTGCCATAATATAAAGGGCAGGCGTTGGTACTTCTTCGTAAAATTTTCAATCGTTTATATTTTTTTTAACTAATGTAGATAGGAACCATATACCTTTAATTCGTGAAGGTAGCAATTATTGATAATACATACTTCTGGAAAATCTGCTTTCTTCATGCTGAAAAACGTGGCAACCAGCGAACCTGACGTCAGAATGGCTGGTCATTTTTTTATTTATTTCTCAGAATATATCAAAGGTAGCAATTATTTAGAAAAGGTAACAAATAGGTAGCAATTCTTGAATATACACTCAGTGCCAGATGCGACAGGCGACGAGCCATCCTGACGGTCACAAATATGACATAATACGGTACTATTTCCTAAAGTCCAAGCTTCAGAGACTATTACAGGCTTAGAATAATAACGCATAGAAACCTAGCCCGCACACGCTAAGTGAGGCAAGTTAGAGGGTTCCAAACGCGCACCCAGGAGCGCGCGGGCTGTTAGTGCTCAAGGTCATATTGCACCGCGAACAGCTCCAAAATT
>NW_020654748.1:3169137-3172539 GCF_003589595.1 Hyposmocoma kahamanoa
GTTAGTGCTCAAGGTCATATTGCACCGCGAACAGCTCCAAAATTTTTTGCTAAAAATGACGAAATGTGCGGTAAATGGGTGTAAAAATACAACAGACAAACATAAAATAGACACTAACATCGCATTCCACAAGTAAGTAATGCGTTTCAACTCATATTTTTATGTAAATATTCACTAAAACAGAAAAATAATTTCGCGGCAACAAGATACGAAAGTGTTGCAAAGTAACGAATTTTTTTTCTCCCCATTTTGCTATTCTGTATCAAAATAATTATATTACGTAAATTTTAGTGGTGCCTGTAATTTCGATTTATTTGCGCATCTTGAACTAATATTTACTTGAATAAACATTAAATGTTTTCGTTAACTCCTGTAAGTGATTGGGACACTTAATTATTTTATAATACTTTTAACGGCTCTGCGTTCATGCTTTATTGAATAATTATTTATTTTAATTTTATTTGAATTGGAGCACATATTGCAACAAATTTACAGTATATATTTGTTTCTACTATAGTGTTGGCACCACCAGTACAACTTTGATAGCTTATTATATGTCTTTCTTTTCGTAACTCAAGCGAAATATTTTATATTAAAATATTTTATTTTCTTAAAAGGGGAGCATTCTTAAGCGATTTTTTAATCTATTTTAACAGTTATTTTCTTTAATGTTTGCTTATGGCATTTTCCGTTTTAGGTTTCGAATATGGCACTTATTTCTAAATCCTAGATGGCGGGCGCGATTTTTCGAATAATGGCTAGTTGGGTATCGTTTTCGAGATGTTTGGGAATGTTCAATACAAATATGGCACTCATTTCTAAATCCAAGATGGCAAACACGACAGTTCAAACAAAAGCAATATTCGTAATGAGCACCCCCAAATACCTCGAAAACGATACCCAACTTGCCATTATTTGAAAAATCGTGCCCGCCATCTTGGATTTAGAAATGAGTGCCATATTCGTAATGAGCACCCCCAAGTACCTCGAAAATGTTACCCATATTGCATTTATTTGAAAACTCGTGTCCGCCATCTTGGATTTAGAAATGAGTGCCATATTCGTAATGAGCACCCCCAAGTACCTCGAAAATGATACCCATATTGCATTTTTTTGAAAAATCGTGCCCGCCATCTTGGATGTAGAAATGAGTGCCATATTCGTCATGAGCATCCCCAAGTACCTCGAAAATGATACCCATATTGCATTTATTTCAAAACTCGTGTCCGCCATCTTGGATTTAGAAATGAGTGCCATATTCGTAATGAGCATCCCCAAATACCTCGAAAAGGATACCCATATAGCATATTTTGAAAAATCGTGTCCGCCATCTTGGACTTACAAATAAGTGCTATATTCGTTTTTCATCGACAAAATCGAGCACATCTGTAGGCACCTGATCGACAATGTCGGGCAAATCTGTAGGCACCTTCAACTTAATGATGAGTTAAGCAAGATAGAATTTCCCCACTTTTGAGGGAAATGTTATTCCATGGCATCATTATTTGTATATTTGTGTGCGTGCCGACGAGCGTAGTTACAAGTTGCTTACGCCTACATGAATTTGGTTTTTGCCTCACTTGTGACAGTTCGTTTGATATGAAACTATCATTCTATGCGTTATTATTCTAAGATTACAGGTATATATTATTAAAAAACTCGTTAAGAGTTCGATACTACTACTTACTCGAATTAAAATTTTTCCCACACTGAGTCGGTTTTATTGCACGGGTCGAGCGGAAGGGACACTGGCTTTATTTCAGAATTTATTTTTTTACAAACGTAATTAAAGCTATTTGAAAAATGTATATCGTATACTATACGTGTTCTACTTAGTCCAGTTGATATTTTTAAAAATCATTGGTATATGTAAAGTATCTATAGAATGCAGCGGATTTCTTGTAAAATTTCGAGGTAAGTTTGTGTTATTTTTTCTATCGTGAAAATTTTTACGAATCGTGTTTTCACCGCATACTAATCAGTGTATATCCTCAATTATACTATATATTGATGAACACTTTCACTGTTAGGCGGAATCAACCAGAGCCATTTGAGGTTGTATTGATTCTTAATTTGTTAAAATGCCATAATATTACGCTCCCCCAATGTGCGCCATTTTGTCTCGTACAGTTAAACTTAATTAATTCATTCGTTCATTATTTTAAAGATTATAATCACCTTGTAGGGATGTCCGGATAGCACAATTCGTTTGATGATCAATCTATCTGGGTTGCAAGAGAGCAATACTCCTGATGCTACTAACTGCAGTTTTGTGTTTCTTTTCTCCTAAAAAGGAATACGTTTAAAGTATTATATTTATGTTGAGTGTGTGTGTACGTTAAAGTATTTGTGTAAGGATACTATTTATATTTCAAACAAGGTTCGAAGATAATCATCTTGAATTAACTGGAACAACAAAGCGCTACCGCTAGCAATGTTTATGAGACGTATCTAAACATGTCAAATGATAATCTCAAAAGTCACGAACAAAATCGTTTTCCCAAAGATTTTTCTAACTTCAAAAGATATTTCTATAAGAGAGAACATAATATGAGCCTTCGAATTATATTTTTGCAATAATCCAATGAAAAAATTTTTCAATTTTTCAGAAAAAGTAATTTCGGAAAAATTTCCATTGTATGTAAGGTAACTTGATAACCGTCAGTTTGCCCAATAACCACTAAAGTATTTTAATAACCGGCAGTTTATCTCACCATCGCATTGAGTCTTTAATAGTTTGGCAGTTTTTCAAGCCTGAGCCACACATTTATGAAACTTGAAGATTTTTCTTCGTGTTTATTTGGTTTTCACATTGTTTGTCACTTTTAATCAAAAATGTAAGCTTAAAGCTATGAATCAAGCCTAATCATCACGATAATTATCAAAGAAAATAAGTATCTTGATAATTTTGAGTGAGTTGAAATACGAGTATCTATCTGATATATAATAAATTCTAGTTTACTTATTCACGACAATGTGATGAAGGCAATAGCAGAATATTACCTATCTAGATAGAAATATGAATATATATAATAAATACTTAATAAGCAATGTTAGGCACAGAACTCTTACTAAATAGAGGCAATGTAATGTTCAAAGCTTTACCTTGAAACAAAGTACGGCGGAAGGGCTAAATTGGATTGGCGCGTAGAAGCTGGCAACACACGTCGAAGCCGGTTGGAAGAATCTTTCGTACTGGAAAATAACAATTAAGTACAGTCATTAATTACTGACATTCGATTTGTCTCAAAAGTTACATCTCATATTATTGACATAAAACCATTTTTTTATTATAATACCATTCCAAACAATAACGTAGACAAGAAAACAAAAAATAGCGTAGGCCAAAAGTCCAAAAAACATAGTCTAGTAAACAATTAAAAACAAAGTCCAGACGACATT
>NW_020654748.1:3172549-3180485 GCF_003589595.1 Hyposmocoma kahamanoa
AAACAAAATCCAGATACAATTAAAACATAGTCCACAGTAAACGTAAACTCACCTTATGTTTACTACCATTAGTGTGCTGACTAAAAATAGGGTTGACAATGAATCTCCGGTATCCGACTTGGAATATCAGCCTTTCTTTGCTCTTAATAGGCTCGTTACTGACGCCGGTCCTCTTTAGTACGACGTTCATGAGCGAAATTTTGTGTTCGTGAGGTAGAAGGCCAAACACAGAGAGAGGGGCGTTGGCATTTGCTGATTGATGAGCCTTCCAGAGGTCTTGACGTACATCTTTTACATGGATTGTTATGTAGAAACCATACTGGAAAAAAACTATTTATATAATTCACATTTACAATGTTTCAAAAAGTTGTAAACAAGCTAGAAAATAATTGAGCTCATGAATTTGTATCACGATTCTTTTAAAATAACACAATTTTATACACATTTGTAAGTAAAATGAAGAAACTAATTCTTATTATTACATATAATATTAATTATCCCGAAGAGAAACTTCGGCCGAGCGTCGAGCAGTCAAGAGCCCCTGAAAAAGCTTCGTGCTGAGGCGAAACACGTGTCGGGTATAATTTTGGTGTTGGTTTGTGACTGTAGTTGCGCTTGTGTTATTTATTTTATTAATTTTATGCGGAGGGAGGGAGAGATAAGTAATTGTGAGGAAAAATTTTCAACACAAGCGCAGCTATTTTGCACGATTTAACCTTCACTGTTAATTTACCTCCATTTTTATTAACATGGACTTCCGCAAACGCCTGAATCTATTAATTAATAATTCATATATTAAATGTAATGAATATTACAATGTTTTACTACCATGATAATCATTTTCTTTTTTTTTTAATTATTAATATCTATCTATCTATAATTATTAATACAAATACCGAATAGACAGAAAAATTCCTTCAATTTGACAGGACTTGTCACCTGAACCTGCCTCTTTGCCAAACCAGGGCGACCGCTCTACCAACCGAGAGTCTGATCGAAGAAATTTTCTTTGTGTTCGATCTTTGTAGTAAAAATTACATAAAAACAAATGTTTGTTCGAAAAGTGATGTGCATACATTCATCACGCCACTGGCAATGGAGGTATTGACTGTGGCCAGAAGTTAAATTAAGCAATTTTTATTTTCATGTACAACCGGCTCATCATCGTCTCTAATCCATATACGTTTCTAAGTTGGCCTAATGTTGGTTGACAACTTCCCGTGTATTCCTAAGCGTATCTATAAATGACGTATCGAGGAAACTTTATTGTTTTATGTTTCTGATTAATGTCTATGCTTGAATATATCGTGTAGTTACTCATACAATATACGCCTCTAAAATCAAATCGAAGATTAGGAATTTTTGCTCTGCGCCTCTTAACAAGAACTAATTTAGCGATGCCCGATAGCGAATGTTTTCGATATTCAACTCATTAGTAGTTACCAATCCTGTCATTCCAATGACAAATATTCGTATTAGAATGATCCGAATGATCATTCATTACTAATCCGTGGATTCCATATAGGACAACGATATACGCGTATCTATCACGTATCTATAGGTGACCATAGGTCCCGCTTTGAACAGGACAGTTCCGCTTTTGAGTTCGTTTCCCGCTATCCCCAAAATACTATAAATATCCCGCTTTGACAAAACATAACACAATTAACAATATTTATTTTAAATGGGGCGAAAGCGAAAAATACATAAAGTCAGCACACCAGACGACGTAAGATTAGTTCTTTCTTAAAATTTTTGATCATTAAACATTTTTAGTTCTTAGGTTTTCGCGATTGTTACACATGAAACTATTTTTCCGGATTGAAATCGCGTATATTTGTTTTAAAGGGTCCAAAACGTTGGTTTGTTTGAAAAAACAAATATACGCGATTTAAATCCGGAGAAATGTTTAGTTTTCTCTTTTAAAAATATTTTTAATCGTTAAACATTTCGTAATTATCACAAACATGTGTTTTATTTTTAAAACAATAATAGATTTACTGGCGTCCTGTTCTGAGGGGATAAAATAACGGTCACGTCACGTATTCAACACAATATTCACAAATTTATATAATAATTAATTAAATTTTTATTGAATTGATATTCAATTATTTTTTGTGTAATTACTCCACTAGTTTGTTATCATTATTAATACAAAGATCGAACACTCAGAAAAAATTCCTTCGATCCGGTCGGATTCGAACTGACGATGACGTCTTCTTGCATACCGTGCCAGACGCTATACCAACTAAGCCACGGAACGAACCAACGGACCTCACGAATTCTTCTATGTCCTTGCGTCGTGTCTTTGTCTTGGTCTTTTTTTATATAATAATTATTTAACATTCCTTAATCACTACTTGTGGTCCAAACGTCAACCAACTACGCTCCTGACACCCCGTTCACTTCCTCCTAATAACCAAAGGCACAAAAATAAACATTTCTTCTAAACTAACAGAAAAAGATTACCATATTCACTAGACTGTCTTCGAGTTCCTTGAAGACCCGTCGACGAGAGCGATCGTAGTTCTCAAACTGAAAGATACGAGCGTAATCCTCAGGTAGGTTTTCTTTCGGATCCCATGATGACGTCCTGAAAGTTTTTTATTAATATTATATAGTAAGAAATATACATTTTTAGGAACAATTCTTCGTTCTTTATAATGTATTCCGTTTGAAGGCGTGAAGCTAGTCGTTGACACGCAGGGTTCAGCAGACAAGAGAGACTACAAGAACTCAAAATCCAGGAACACATATACGCAAAAACAAAAGAACATAAGAACACACCACCGTCTAGTTGCAGAACCCACTAAAAATGGTTTTTCAAAGCACAGAAAGAATACCATGCTAAAAAAGCTGATACTTCAAAATTGATCTTCACCATTTTGCAACATTATAAAAGCAAATATCTTTCGTTAGACGTTAAATGTTTTTATTTTTTAATATTTTTTTTAAATTAATGTCTTTTGTTAAAAAATATTGATTTTGAGGCGAATTTTTGTAATGAAATTGTGCATAGCATAATCAACGTTATGTTAATTGCGTAACATATAAAATAGATCCTATGATAAAGTAGCTGCTGGAATTCCCGAGACTGCGCGAGAATTCTCCGAAAGACGCTCGTTTCTAGTTTATATTTTAAGTTCATTATGATATGGTTAAAACATTCGCTTCCGAGAGCATTCCGCTTGCTGGCGCAGCTCCAAATTCAAAATATCTTGACTTCGTAAGCAAGCAAATTATGTTTCGAAATTGTCAAATTTATTTAACAACACATTCTTAAAGTATTTTCCCCAGCGTCAGAAGAATAATTTTTAGGAAACTCTAGCGTAGATTTTGCAAGCAGATATTTCATTTGCAGCATTTATTTTTAAGCAGAGTGTCACGGTTTTATAATAAAATCTCTTAACCACTAGATGGCGTTGGCAACGTGAAATTAAAGTTCTTTTACAATTTTAGCAAAATTTACAGCCAAAAGCATTGACTTACAATTATATGGACGCCTGGTCCGCGCTAAAAAGTGTCCGAACTTATAGGGCGTTAAAATCGTATACAGAGCGTCATTCACGCTTTAGACTTCGTTTGTTGGACTGACAGCGAAGCAAGCAAAATTAGACAGTACTGCGATGACATTACAATTTAAATTCAACGTTTTAGCTTTTTCATATTCCTTTACATGTCACTACGTTTAAATAGGTTGACTTGGGACATTTTTTCGTGGTTTTTGTATTAGACCCGTCGTCCATTTATTTGTAAGTCAATGGCCAAAAGTGACACTTTGATAGTACACGCGATTAAAGAAATTCATAATACATTTCAAATCCATATAATTTTTCATGTATAACCTTTAAATTAGACAAAAATAGTCATTTTCGTTGGTAGAAACGACAGAAAGAGCTACCGACATTACTCCAGAAACTGTATATATAACATATAACAAATATCTTCTGTTTCGCAGTAATATTAAACGTCGTAAATGATAAATTTAACTTTCGTCTCCATGTACGGCGAGACATCTATCCGATCGTTTCATTTCGTTTTTTTGCCAACATGCAATCGGTCTTATATGATGCCATAAGCAGTTGTTTACTTTTCCTGTCATTACATAGATAAACAATAAAGAAATCTAGTTAGATATCGCAGTACAAAGGAAGCCGCCGACTCCACAGTTCTACAGAACGAAGGCACAGCAAATGCACCGATCACGAGGCGCTGGATCAGCACACGTGTCGCGTTTTACCGGAACAACGTAATTTCTCAGTCAACTCACTTTTGGTTCAACCTTCGTACAATTGTCACCTATCCTTAGAAATTAATATTGTAATTTTATTTCTTTAAAATTAAATTAGTTATAAAAAGTTTTGGTTTTTTTTCGAACCTTCGGCTGCAGTTATCTTAATTGGCGCAGTCGGTAGGATTCTCGCGGGCCGGTTCGCGAGCGCGCATCAAACTCTGCACCACGTTCGCGACTTCCCCGGGTAGCTATCAAGCACCGCTGCTGAGAATCCAGAATCTACGAGCTGCAGCCCAGGCGAATCAAGAAATCGATTCCGGAAGAAGACCAGAGATGAAATTAATGTGAGTACATTAGAATCGTTCTTGTGTTGCTTGCTTCCTTAGTCCCTAACTTAAAATCCTTCCAAAATTTTTCATCCCAGAAATTCGGGACCCCGGAAACCTGCATCGCGCCAGACTCGCCGGAAAGAGATAGATTCATTTAGAGATTTAGATTTTAATTTAGACACTTTATTTGAAGAAAGGACAATGGCCCACGAACCGGACTCAATTTATAAGGCTCTGCGCCTAGTCCCGGACTTCGATGGTAACCCTAATATACTTACACGATTCATTCGATTATGTGACCAAATTGTCCATACATATATGAGCAATACCCCAGGGAGTGAATTATCCAATTTATGCCTGTTAAACGGTATCTTAAATAAGATCACAGGCACAGCCTCATGTACTATAAACTCTAATGGCATACCCGATAGTTGGGTGGGCATTAGAACTGCTCTAATTAATAATTTTTCGGACCAACGTGACGAGACTACCCTATACAATGACCTCTCGTTAGCCACACAGGGTAACAGGTCCCCTCAGGACTTTTACGACCACTGTCAGACGTTACTAAGTACCATAATGACGTATGTGTCCCTGCATGAGAATATTAGTACTACTATAGAAGCTAAAAGGTCCCTTTATAAAAAAGTAGCTATGCAGGCCTTTGTGCGAGGTTTAAAAGAGCCCTTAGGGTCGCGTGTGAGATGTATGCGCCCCGACACCATAGAAAAGGCACTTGAGTACGTTCAAGAAGAAATGAATGTTATTTATTTGCAACAACGAGATTCTTCTAAGGTTTCTTCACAAAACTTTAAAGTGACCATGCCTTCACCTAATCTAGGACATCTCCCACCTCGTCCGAGTTACCAACCTCAGACTCCAAATTGGCCATCTCCTCTTGGACAGCGGCCTCCGCATCAACCCCCTCAACCGTTTAAAATCAATCATATGCAACCACAGGCACACAATCGTATGCCCTCCAGAACCCAGCAAATGTTCCGTGCACTTCCACCGAATTACAACCCACGGAGTAACGTATTCCGTTTGCCACCCAGACACAACCTTCCATACGGCACCCATAAACCCATGAGTGGAGTACAGGCATTTACTCCAAAAGTTTTACCTCCATTAGGCCATGATCGTTTCAACAAGTCCCATGAAATGCATGTAAATGAATGTGCACCCTACACAGTTGACTCTTATTACAGCGGCTACTATACAGAGCCGGAATACTATCACGGCACGGGCTATGCCGACTGTGAAGATTATGTTACAGGTTACGCGGAACACGAACATAGTATTCAATACGATAGCGCCGACCAGTACTCGGAACTGACTGATAGGTACCAGCTGACTGATGGTTATGAATGTCAAGCTGAACCCAGCACTAGCACTGACCCAAATTTTCGGTTAGACCGGAAGTTACAAAAGCCAAAATAGAACTAAATCTACAGTCACAAAGACAGTTGCCATATATCCAAATTACGAATCCTCCTCTTAAATTTTTGATAGACACCGGTGCTAATCAATCATTTATTAGTCCCGAAGCAGTAGAACGATATTTTGCTCATTTCCCTATCAACTATGACCCTTTCGAAGTTACTAATGTGCATGCAATAAGTAAGAACGATTACTCAATAACTTTACCCTCCTTTTCCGAATTCAATGACAAAGATGACATAAAGTTGTTCATTTACCGCTTCCATAATTACTTTGACGGCCTTATAGGTCTAGATTTACTGACAAAATGGGAGGCAAAAATTGATTTAAAAAATAAAATTCTTTTAACGCAATCCTCTAGTAACCCTATCCGCATGTATAACTCTTGTAATGTAAATTACTATGAGGAAATGATCCCGGCCGGTACATCAAAAATAATTAGAATCCCTATTAATGCCTCCGACGGCGAAGTTTTAGTAAAAGAGCAAATTATTAGTAATTGTATGATCCACGAGTGCCTAACAATTGTCAAAAATAATAAAGGCTACTTGGAAGTTGAAAATAGTTCTCCAAATGACGTAATATTCTCACTCGACCGACCAGCGCAGGCTGACATTTTTAATATTGAGTGCACGCGTACCGAACAGACTTCGGAACGCGCACAAGACGTCGTAACTCGACTACGTACCGACCACTTAAATGACGAGGAGACAGCTAATTTGAATTTACTTTGTTCTCGTTATTCCGACGTATTTTACATTGAAGGAGAACCTCTGACCTTTACCAACAAGATTAAACATCGTATTAGGACGACTGACGAACAACCACACAAAGAGTTACCGCTACCCTTTCGTGCACAGACAAGAAGTTAGAGACCAGATAGCTAAGATGTTGGAACAAGGCATTATACAACCCTCCGACTCTGCCTGGAGCTCTCTTATATGGGTAGTACCCAAGAAGGCAGACGCTTCTGGTAAACAGAAGTGGCGCCTTGTAGTCGATTTTCGGAAGTTAAATGACAAAACTATTGACGACAAATACCCGATACCGAACATTACCGACGTACTTGACAAGTTAGGAAGATGCCACTATTTTACTACTCTAGATTTAGCGAGTGGGTTCTACCAAGTCGAAATGGACCCACAGGACATTTCTAAGACAGCGTTTAACGTAGAACATGGACATTTCGAGTTCCTACGAATGCCCATGGGTCTAAAAAACTCGCCCTCCACTTTTCAGCGCGTGATGGACAATGTCCTCCGTGGTCTTCAAAATGATATTTGTCTCGTGTACCTAGACGACATAATAGTGTTCAGCACATCCCTTCAGGAGCATATGACCAACCTTGAAAAAGTTTTTCTTAGACTTAGAGAGTCTAACTTCAAAATCCAAATGGACAAATCCGAATTTTTAAAAAAAGAAACAGCCTACCTGGGTCATATTATCAGTGAAGATGGTATCAAACCGAACCCTGATAAAATTTCAGCCATACAAAAATATCCTATCCCTAGAACTCCCAAAGAAATAAAACAGTTCTTAGGCCTTCTCGGTTATTACCGAAAATTTATCCCAGATTTTGCCCGTATTACAAAACCCCTTACATCTTGTCTGAAAAAAGGAAAGAAAATCACCCTTGATCACGATTATACAAACTGTTTTGAAAAATGTAAAACGCTTCTTTCAAATGACCCCGTCTTACAGTACCCTGACTTCTCTAAAGAATTTATTTTGACAACCGACGCATCAAACGTAGCAATAGCTGGAATACTTTCCCAAGGCCCTATTGGATCTGACAGACCAGTATGTTACGCATCTCGCACCCTTAACGACAGTGAACAAAATTACAGCACAATAGAGAAAGAGTTACTTGCCATAGTGTGGGCCACAAAATATTTCAGACCTTACCTTTTCGGACGAAAATTTAAAATTTTGA
>NW_020654748.1:3180495-3183909 GCF_003589595.1 Hyposmocoma kahamanoa
AAAATATTTCAGACCTTACCTTTTCGGACGAAAATTTAAAATTTTGACTGACCATAAACCTTTACAGTGGATGGTAAATTTAAAAGAGCCTAACTCACGACTGACAAGATGGCGACTGAGACTTAGTGAATATGACTTTACAGTGATATATAAGAAAGGAAAATCCAACACCAATGCTGACGCTCTTTCCAGGGTAGAAATACACAATGAAGAAATTGAGTCCATAGTAGACGAGCTCTGCTCAATTTTACCCAATGCTTCAGAAGGACCTCACTCTAAAGTCATTTCGACCACAGCGACGGCACATACAAGTGCAGAGCACCCAATTTTAGAAGTTCCCATTACAGACGACCCTATTAACAGATTTCATAGACAAATTATTTTTACCATAGTAGATGATGTAAAAAGAAAGCCAATCGTAACTAAGCCATTCGACACCCATACTCGTATAGCAATACAACTTTCTAAATCAAACTTAGAACAAGACGTAATTAATGCCGTTAAAGAATACGCTAATCCAAAAGTTAAAACTGGCATTCTTATACAACCCCCTCTGGGTATGTATGAAATCATCCCCATTATTCAGAATCAATTTAGAAGTTCCGCCATGTACCTCATGTTAAGTAAAGTAGAATTGGAAAATGTTAAAGATTATCTTCGCCAACAGGAAATAATCCACAATTACCATGACGGTAAGACCAACCATCGTGGTATTACCGAATGCTATCTTGCCCTTTCACGCAGATTTTACTGGCCAAAAATGAAGGAACACGTAACAAAATTTATAAACGACTGTACCACTTGTGGGCAGGCGAAATACGATAGAAACCCTATCAAGCCAAAATTTAACATTGTACCCCCAGCCATGAAACCTTTTGAGACAGTCCACATGGACTTATTCACAGTACAAAACGAGAAATATGTCACTTTCATGGATGTCTTTACGAAATATGGTCAAGCATACCACCTACGCGATGGAACTGCCGTTAGTGTCATCCAAGCTTTATTGCAGTATTGCACCCATCACGGAGTCCCTATTACTATAATAACCGATAATGGTACCGAATTTACCAACCAGCTCTTTGTCGAATTTACGAAATTTCATAAGATAAACCACCATAGAATTCTGGCACATTCCCCTAATGATAATGGCATCATAGAACGCTTTCACTCCACGCTACTAGAACACCTCCGTATCCTTAAATTAAAGCAAAAAGATGAACCAATCGTTAATCTCATACCCTATAGCATATAATAGTTCTATCCATAGCTTTACAAAATGCCGACCCTTTGACCTAATGACAGGACATTTCGACCCACGAAACCCGATCGATACTGACATCACAGAACGACTACTGCAACAATACGTTCAAAACCATAGCGAACTACTGAAAAAGGTCTATGATATTATCAATGAGACATCTCTTGCTAACCGTACCACTATAATAGAGAACAGGAATAAAGATCGGGAACCCGAAGTTGAATACTCCCCGCAACAACAGGTATTCATTAAAAATCCTTTAGCCAGCCGACAGAAAATCGCTCCGCGTTACACGCAGGATGTTGTCCTTGCGGACCTTCCCATGCATATATATACCTCAAAGAAACGTGGGCCAGTAGCTAAATCGCGACTGAAACGCGTTCCTAAAGGTACTCAATTGTTACAGGACTCTTTTATCACTGATGATCCCCCTGACGCACGCCCTGGAGATAAAACTTGAGAGCTTAGCCGACGGACCTGGATTACTGCCATACAAACTTGGACCAATGCGACTCATTACCCATCACCACACCTACCTACAGTACATTAAACTTGACTATATTGAAGACAAAATTGACTCTTTGAAAAGACAATTACATACGTACGAGATACGACTAAATAATGACACCTTCCTTTTATTCGAAAACCAGATTGACTATCTCCTAGGTAATTTAGATAAAACATCAAATCAATTAAAATCGTTAGAGCCCGTTAGAGCTAAAAGAGGTCTTGTAGATGGTCTTGGCTCGGTAATCAAAAGTATAACCGGGAACCTCGATCAATCAGATGCCGTTCATTATAACAATCTTATTAAAGAATTACAGATTAACCAAAATAAGGTAGTGTCTGAATTAAATAGTCATGTGAGTCTTAATAAAGATTGGATAAGTCACCATAGTAAAGTTTTGGACACATTGGTTGAAAATCAGAGTAAAATTAATACAACGTTAGAAATACTACTAGATGTAAATGCCGATAAAGAAAAGAGTTTAATTCAAATCGCAAAATTTTCCCAGATTTTGGCAATTTTGAGTGAAAATGTAGAAGACTTAAAATACGAACTAATTAGAATAGAAAACTGTTTATCTTTTATACGTGCTGCGAGCACGCACCATTCTATGTTAGATATTAATGTCCTTAGGAATATGATAGATAAGTTAAAATTAATGTATGGAAGAGATAGAATTTTAGGATTAGAACTTAGAGAATATTATGATATAATACGACCAGGTTTTTACTATGTAGACAAACAAATAATTATAACTTTTCAATTTCCCATAGTTTCAGTAGACGTATACGACCTTTTTAGATTATCTGTAGTACCTAATAAAGATAGGCAAGCCCTTATCCCTTCTTACCCTTTCATAGCAACTCATGAGAACGTATTCGTGTACATGGAGGCAGAATGCCCGAAGTTCAGTCACAGTTACCTCTGCAATAAAGGAACCAACCTTCAACTCCGGGCTACCCCAGACTGCGTACACCAACTAATAATAAACCAAGACTTACAGGAATCCTGCCAAGTAACAACAGTACTACTACAAAAGCCAGCAATGGAACAGCTCGATGATCAGCACTACGTCGTCTCGTTCCCTCAGCCGACGAGAGTTCAATTAACATGCGAAAGAGAAGATTACAATTTACTGCAAGGGAGTTACCTAGTGACTATTCCCCTCAATTGCTATCTACGGACCGCAGAGTTCACCATTACGAATGACAAGGACGAAATAAAAGGTCATCCTCTGAAGCTCACTAAAATCCCATATGACGTAATGAAACAAGTTGCAACCCCAAGCCACGTACACCTGAAATCTATTGATTTGAAAGGACTACACAACGTCCAGAACAAACTTTTAGTCGAGCCTCCCTTAACACTCGATACAAATGAAACCAATGTCCTATATCACACAACGATACCCCTATACGTGATAATAATAGGTGCATGCGCACTCGTTACAGCCATTAGAAGCCGAAGACGCAACTTATGGAACTGCAAACTTCGAAACGCCCAAGAAGCCACCAACATTCAATCAGACTCTCGAAGACCCTGAAAAAGCTGAAAATCATATAGATGGCCTACCAGCAATATTTTCACTAAACGTTAGAAAATAATTGCTCATCTGAGGGTGGAGGAGTTAGATATCGCAGTACAA
>NW_020654748.1:3193909-3264353 GCF_003589595.1 Hyposmocoma kahamanoa
CATCTGCGGCGCGTATAAAATACGCCGTGTGTATAGGCTCTTCCCTTTCAAGAGTAAAAATTTAGCTTCAAATACTTGTATTTAATTAACTTGTATAAGAAAAGGAATTGTTCATAATATTGACATAACTTACTTTTCATCAGTGGGTCCAACTTCAGACTCAGTGACAGATTCAAAATCATTGTCTGCCTCCTTTTCTTCCTGGTCTGAATTATCTTCTTCACAAGACATGAAATCCTCATTGTCATCATCTTCATCCTACAATATAACGCAATCACTCAACATAGCCCCGCACTAGGGAAACCCTGTGTCGCGGGTGCCATAGACACACACAAATTACCCACCCAAACTCACGAGAGAAATAAATGTAGGCCATACAAATATTTCTCCCGGCCCTGGAATCGAACCTGGAACATCTGTGCGGCTGTCCGGCACGGTTCGGCCACCGAGGCAGTGATAATATGGAATCAATGGGGGTTTTATATGTGACTTTGTTACTCATAGATGATATACAATAGGACTAACTATTTTTCATTACATTAATTATTAGACCAAACACTACAAATTACAACAGTTGTCAAAGAAAAAAGTATATTACCTCTTCACTACCATCGTCGGAGCCCTCTCCCTCTGCATCAGACTCCACAATCCATGCTGCCTGGTAGTCAGACCACCCTTTTGGTATTCTTTTCATTTTCTTGTTTTTTGTCTAAAAGTAACAATTTATGTATACTAAAATTGTCTGTTAAATAACCATTCCTTTTAACAACATCTTTATGAATCTTTGATTAAACAGCATGTTATTAAAAAGGTGTTTAAATTTATTAAATTATAACACTTTACTTCTTCAAAGCAATGATATTGGCAGCATGTTATTTAGTAAATAAATGTTTATGCAATTATGTGGCTATTATTTCAATAAGTGTTATGCTTCTACATTCATTATGCTTGCAGCTAAGGAGTTTCATGATACAACCTACATTCTTCAATGGTTCTGATTGAAGTGGACAGATATCGCCTTGGCGAGCATTTATCATCCTCATCGACGTTTTCCAATACCAACAATAGGGTTGTGGATGAAAATAAGCATATCTTATGCATATAATTGTAGACTTCTTCCAAACGCTCCAATAAAACGCCGTATTAACCAAACTGATTTATTAAATTATCTATTCCTCCAACAATTTGTCATAAAACTTTAAAATATACTCAACACAATTTGTAACCACAAAATACCGTTATAATTTCTGGCCAATATAACTTGAACATTTGATGAAATACGAACACACAATTTTTTCTTTCACCTAAAGACATTACCTCCTAAATCCCTTTTTTTTCCAATTCCCGCCATTTTTTCGCAAGTAGGGAATTTTAAAAGCAATGGCTAGACAAACCGGTACATAAAGTGTTCGGACCAATCACAATCAACACCGACGCACCATCTACACAGTAACATTTCGGAAACCTAATAATATCAATTAACAAACTTTTAAATGAATACATGGAATAAGCTTATTCACCCTTATAATATTTGAATAAATAATTAATGAAAATAATTTTTCTACTTTACAATTATATATTTCTTACATAATAAAAAACAAACAAAATAAAAACTGAATGTACTCTGAATCTGTCTTCAAAACAAATGAAGTAAAAGCTTTGAAAGGATCAAATTACCTCTATATTGGCTTGTTCAATGTCCTCCTCAGTGGGCCAAGTCTGTTCTGCATCCATAGGATCTGGCACATTTTCACACTGCAAACTCTCCTGTTTAGCAGGATCAGCAACTTGCAACACAGTCCGCTTCACTACTTCTGCATCCATAGAGTCCAGCTTTGAATTGTCTTTTGAATTCAATGGATGTGGATCATCTAATCCATCAATTTGAGACATTTGGAAGTCACCTAAACCCGTGATATGGACTAAACCATTTACATTTAACGGCATACCTCGTAAATATCCAGTTATTTTTAAGGTGCCACTTTGACCTTCTGTATCTGGTACATATTGAACTTCCTCTGCTAATAAATATGGTCTCTTCTCTCTATGGTGGATTACATTACGTTTTTGATTACCAATTCTTCGTAACAAGTTTAAACCATCAGAACTTTTATCTAATTGCATAACTTTTTCTTCAGGAAGCCATTTCGATATCAGCTTCTGTACATTGTGTTTTTCTGAGGTTCGTTTCTTAGGATGTACCCCTTCAATGTCCATGGCAACTACAACTGGAGTTGGCATGCCCTGGGCCATGGCTAATGCCAAGACTCGTTCACCCCATTCATCCATTGGTTCATCAAGAGCGGAGCAGACGAATAATGCTGTGTCCGCTATTTTGAGGGCATCTAATAGACTGAAGTCATTGTCTACTTCAGGACATATGAATGAGAAACGTTGTTTGAAGTTTGGTAAGCTAAAATTAAAACCTTTTATTTTTGAAATCCTCATTCTAACTCAACAACTGGTCTATGGGTCACACTCACTCACTCCTAATACAACATATCTAAAGTCGGCGGACTAAAGCACATAAGTCAAATTCATTTAAATGAATACATCTACTGGTTAAAGCACATAAGTCAAATTCATTTCTTACTTCATAAATTCTGGACTTTATTCTAGAGGTTATTTAACTTCCAACACTAAAAACAACACAAAAAAATATGTAATTATGCGCTTTAGTCTGCTGAGCCTAGATATGCCCCTACCAGGGAAGTCAATTAAAGCCAAGAAAATCCTACAATTCTTTAATTCTATGGGACTTGACCCTTGAGTATTAATTAGTTGATTGCAATAGCTCAAAAGCTAGCTTGTTTACAGGCATGAAGTACTACAAGGTTCTCAGTAAGCACACTAATAATAATAATAAAAGAAAGCTGCTGCTCAACATTATATTATTCTCCAGTTTTGGAATCCAAGTTCTTGATACAGAGTGACTGTACCATTGACAGAGAATACTGGGCTCCACAATTTCAAACCGAAATTTTATCTATTAGGTTATAGAAGAAACAAGAATCCATCACAATCTTTTGAAATCTAAATTGTGTATACTATTATATATTATTTATTTTCCTTCAAACAAACCAACATTTCGAGCTTTTTACAGGTGTCATGGTCATGGCTGACAATGGCTGACATGTAAAGAGCCCGAAACATTGGTTAACCCAGTGAAAGTTGAATGTACACTGGGTAATTCCAAAACTGGGATTTCCAAAAAGTAACACCTGAATCTATTAATTATTGCATGTGTATTCATCGCAAAAACCTAACAACTAACATAGTTAATTAAAACATAATAAGAACAGCTAATAGTTTTTGTTTTGTTTTAGTTTGAAAAATTTTAATCTGTTGTTTCACATTTAAATTTATTATAAATCAAGCTTACCTAATGTGCAAGATTCCATTTTCTGACTGACTGACTACAGCACCTTCAGAACAAGTTCTTAATATTGCCAGAGCAGATTGTACATCCAGCTGGGCATTCAGTGGCACCACACAGACAAGAAATGGAGGATTTCTGCCACCACCAAGAGCGCGTTTTTTGGATAAAACTTCTTCGCGCTTATTCTTACGAATTTGATTCGCTTGATGACGTCTTTCTTCCTTTTTCAGAATGTGGCGGTTGCGGCGTACCACATCTTTAATGCTTATTTTACCTAAAACGTAGCAATTTTATATATCACAGTTAAAGTAACATATTTTTAAGTATTAAAAATAGATTAACACGTTACGACATCCCTTTCTAAATGGCCCGAGTCTCGCAGGAATATAAAGATACATTAAAAAGCACTAACATGAACCATTTCTGCAAAAAAATATTTTAAAATGTGAAATATGTGAATACACAACCTTTTACTGCCGATGTAACACTGCGTTTTGAGCGATGACGAGACTTATGAACTTTATTGCTCTGTTTTAAAGTTCCAGGGCGATGTGCTTGCTGCATTTTTGCTGTTACTTGCGTAATAAATTCATGAAAACTTGCTCGCAAAACCTCTATTTACCAATACAGAATAGACTACCGCATGGAAATTGGAAATCGCACATTGACATGACATTGACATTGTGCAATTGACATTTCACGTTACGTTAACGTGAGTTGTTTTTGTTCTGTTCGTCAAAAAAGACAGGCTAGGGTCAAAGACCATACTGCCTCAATACGTCCGTCCTTTGGACAAGCAAGTTTTTGATTAATGAGCTTTAGCTAGGGCCATATGCTTAAAAAGGTAACAAAATAATTATGAAACTCAATGCGTAAACTGAATCTAAAAAGAGATATTTCATCATGATATGCCTTGAGTTCCTTTATAATTTTTTCCCTTTCTAAGACTTTGGTCTTAAACTATTTTTTTTCCATCCTCTGAAGGGGATTTTCCAACGGCGCCGTGATACGGGACGAGGCGAGACAAGGATTGAAATTTGTATGACAAAATTTCAATTCTCTCCTAGCCCATCTTCGGTGGAAATAGTCTGGATTAACAAGGATTGGCTAGGCGAGAATTGAAATATTTGTTGATATAATATTGAATATTGCTGTCTAATAAGAGTAACAATATTATATTCTGCAACGGAAACACGATTTCTCGAGCGATACATATAGGCATCATCAGCTGCATGACCATTATTAGCATCTTTGTCATTAACATCATTTTAGTAGCAGTGGTAGAGCTTTTTGTGAAAGAGTTCGTCCAGAGAAGTACTGCCACCATACTTATTTCTTCCGCCAAGCAGGTTTACCGAATTGAAAAGAAAGTCATTTACATGGCATCATTATAATTACTTCAAAATTCAACTTTGACTTCCTAGATGAGTAGTATTGTCTGTAATTAATTTTAGTTAATTATAAAAGAATTTGTAATGTATTAAAATTTGGTGGTTTTAAAAACTCTATATCACTCCATGTCGCTATATTTATACTTGTTTGTAGCAATGTATGTGAAACATTGATTGATTATATTCCTGTGTTTTCCATAGATTTAGTGGATATGGTGTTTTCCATCCTTTATGATTAATTCAATAAATTGTCAAAATAGTAAAAGGGCGCATTCATTATCCTGCATTGCAGTCCGCTTTGCCGTCCGAAGCGTAATGCAGGATTATGAATGTAGTCGCAGAGTGCAAACCACCCTGCAATCCTCCATACATCCTGCGGAAATCCATACGAGGGCCATACGCAGGACAGTGTGTAAGCAGTCTCCTGCCTGCGCGGTGGACTGCCGTGCAGGTAGAGAATGGGCATGGGAAACAAAAATGGAAATGTTACTTTTCTTTTAATTTAAATTGTATGCAAAATGGTAACATTATACACGCCAACATCACGGGTCACGTGACATGACGTTGTGGACGTGTCATTTACAGACGGCTCGTTGGCGGCGTTGCGCAGGCTCATTTTCGTAAAAGTCCAATTGGAGTGTTACGAATGAACAAAAGTTGAATGGTTTTAGCCCAATTGATCAGTTAATATTTTAGTTAGGATAGTGAAATCTCAATAAATCAAAATGGGAAGTGAGTATTTCAGTTATTTCTTAAAGTATTAAGTGAATTCTTTGCGCACACGTATTGCTAATTTTTTTATTCTATTTCGGGTATTTATATGTTAAACTTGTGTTGTAACGTATTATTTCTTGTGTTTGCAGTCAAATTCCTCGAAATTATAAAGCCGTTTTGCAGTATATTGCCAGAAATAGCGAAACCAGAAAGGAAGGTAAATGTACCCTTATTTGCTTAATATTATTCAGATTTACCTTTTCACATTGCCTTTTAGCTGTTTATTAACGTGGTAAGAAGGGTCCTACACCGTTTTCGATAGCATAATAGCTGTTCTACTGTTAATAATCAAGTGAAAGTTCATTCATAACCTCTCTCTGATATTTCAAATAGATAACTGTAAATGTGTCCAAATGGTGTCGGAGCGCAAATCGAATGGTCCTTAAACGAATTATTTGTATTTCCAGATCCAGTTCCGAGAGAAAGTACTATGGACTGCAATCACTCTATTTATTTTCTTAGTATGCTGTCAGGTAAGATTTTATCACAAATACTACAAATGCCACATTAGCTTGGGCCTCATTCCATATGCTCCAAGCTAGTTAGTTATTAATTTCAGAATATATAGCTCTAATAATGTTATGTTAAAGTTCAAATTCTGATATTGTTACAATGATTGCTTTTACAGAATTGAAAATAAGAGAATAATTGAAAGTACGAGTTTTTAAGGCATTTTTCAATTTAAGTACATTATTAAAAGTATCTATTGTTGTCGACAATGTATAAATCAAATGTAATCTCAATTTCTATGAGATTTATTCACTTTATTTTTACACAATGTACTATAATATTTTGAAAGGAAGTTATTGTGATTGATATAAAAAAAGGAATAACACTTTCCTTGGTATAAATTTCTAACATGGATTATGTATGTAAACCTTGAGAAGTCAAATACTCCATGCATTTTGTAGACTTTTAAACAACTAATTTCTCTCAATGATGTCGAATATCAGTACCAGCACCACATTTTCAGAGTAAAAAGTAGCTTGTTCGACCTTATATTCTACTACACATATTTCCATTTAGATAACTAAAAAAAATTGTGTCTAGAATTATCAACAATCATAAACTTTTATCACCAAAACCAACCTATGTAACTCAAGTATAGAATTATCATTGAAGATTCTATTCATTTCCTCAGATCCCCCTCTTCGGTATAATGTCTTCGGACAGTGCAGATCCATTCTACTGGATCCGTGTGATCCTAGCGTCTAACAGGGGTACGCTTATGGAACTTGGTATCTCCCCCATTGTGACCTCCGGCTTAATTATGCAGCTCCTTGCTGGAGCCAAGATCATTGAAGTCGGTGACACTCCTAAGGACCGGGCATTGTACAATGGTGCTCAAAAATGTGAGTATTAAATTAATGATGTTGAAGTCAGTCACATTAATCATGTTGCACCAGATCAACAGACTCACCAGAACCAATTTAGAAAGACTTATTTCCTAAAACTGTATATTTTGAAGTTACCAATCA
Source organism: Hyposmocoma kahamanoa (assembly GCF_003589595.1). Taxonomy (NCBI): domain Eukaryota; kingdom Metazoa; phylum Arthropoda; class Insecta; order Lepidoptera; family Cosmopterigidae; genus Hyposmocoma; species Hyposmocoma kahamanoa. Next base: position 3,200,932 of record NW_020654748.1, read on the forward strand.
AAATACATAATTATAATATGTAATGTAATTTTATTCCTTGACTACAATATAGCATATATATGTATTACTGAACAGGACAGTGTTTACAACATTGACATTATTTGTGACTCAAGAAACCCTATTCATAACATAGAATTATTCCAACTTTCTACACTTCTTTTCTCAATGTTTTTGGGCATACAGCTACTTACAAATTTATACAGTCGTGAGTAGTGAAGGCAGACTGCCAATGTTTTTCATTGAGTTTATGGTGTAGGCATGTTGCCAGCCTAAATACTATTTGTAACATAAGCAAGATACTTTTAAAATTTATGTATAAAATGCAGTACCTATTTACCCAAACCGTGAATAAGTCATCACAATAATAATACACACAATAAATACAACCACTATTGTACCTTAAACCTCTTGTAGAACCTTCTCGGTTTATTATATATATTATATAAGCATTTCAGCTTTCTTAGGTCTCATAATAAACCCTGTCGCTCTCTTGTTAGGTCCCAGTTATCTTTTCCATGCTTCATTTCTGGTTTCTATTCTCGCTCCTACACTGTTCATGCGGTCAGGCTTTGGAAAGTAAATTGTTAGTTATTTTTAAAGTGAAAATTCTATTCCATCCATATCTTAGATATTATATTATGAAATATATATTTATCTAAGTATTTATATAGTTTATAATAATTTAATATTATTATATTGTTTTTATATTAAATTTTTTTTGTTGTGCACATTAGCCCATTCTTTTAGTTGTAGTGTTCTGGATTTAGGTCTGCAGAAAGAAATGTCTGTTAGAAATAAGCAGGACCTTTTGTTTGTATTTTCCTCGTATTAATTGTGATTTTTGTATTATTTCCAGTACAATAAACTATAAAATAACAAAAAATAGAAGTTTAAAGAAATTTACATTCTTACATTAAGATCACAGTATATTTATGAAAATGTAATTTATGGCAAAAATGAAAACTAATTTTTTATGAAAAATGGTGATAGACATATCATTAATATGAGGAATAATATGAACTGGCTGTTCTGGAAAGGCAGCTTCACAAATTCATTTAAGGGGCAATGTACACTACTATGATAAGCCTTCAGTTGATATTCAAAGTTTGCCATTTACAACGATTTGAAACTAATATAGTTTCTGAGTACTTGAACAACACAATCCGTGGTATTGACTGATTTAACTCTTGCGGTAGGGCTAGCATGATAGGGTGCGACATGCGCGAGAGCGACATGAAGCGCGAGATGTCTATGCGAGAACAGCAGTTCTCTCGCGCAAGTCGCGCCCTATTGTGCTAACGCTACAGGTTGTTTCCATCTATGATATTTGAAACAAATATCGTAAATGATAAAAGTGAGCAATTGTTTATTTACAAAGAACAACTCCTAGAATTTCTTATCAGAATCGGTAAGTGAATCTCGCAGGAATCTGCCTTAGGAACTAATAGTACATATCAATATGACAATTTCAAGTGTAATTTTTTTTACTTATAAAGATAGGTATGCTAACACTGAATACCAGTACAATCCTCCAGATACTGGTTTCTCGTCAACATAGCTCTTTCTATATTTATGCAACTTGAATAATGATTTTTAAATTTTTATTGACATGATATTCAATTATTTTTTGTGAAATTATTCCACTAGTTTGTTGTAATCATTAATACAAAGATCGAACACTCAGGAAAAATTCGATTCGAACCGGATCGAAGGAATTCTTTCTGAGTGTTCAATCTTTGTATTAATGATTGAATAATGATGTTGATGTCTCCCTAAACCTTATGTAAACCTTTTTGCAGTGTTCGGCATGGTTATAACAGTGGGCCAAGCTATCGTGTACGTGATGACGGGAATGTACGGCGAACCCAGTGAGATCGGCGCTGGCATTTGTCTGTTGATCATCATTCAGCTTTTCGTTGCTGGCCTGATTGTACTGCTTCTTGATGAACTCCTACAGAAAGGTATGTTTCCTTGACAATTATGAAGGTTGTTTTTATGCAATACCGCACAGGGGTCTAATCATGAAATTCAGCCTGGTGTTCAGAGTTGAAATATTGAATTTTTGAAGTTTGGATGGATTTCGAAAACGTAGATGATTTGATAATGACAAAAACACTGAAAATGCTTACGAGCTTCTGAAATACTCAATATTAAAAATATTTTTATCTTTGTGCCACGTTTCGATAATCAGTTCTTATAATAATCAAGGTTAACGCGTATTATGTAAAAGTGCTTCTAATTTAACGAGTTTTTTAGCGTGCCGATATATTATATCTTTATCTATACGCCTAAAGGCCCGTTTAGATGGAGAGAGTTTCTCGTCTCGAAGATGCGATTATCGAAAGAATATAAAAAACTTTCCTCGTCTAAACATTCGCGATTATCGACCGTCCACGTGAGCGATAATCTCCTCGCCTTTCAATATTGAACGTCTCCGTGTAAACAGAACTCGAAAGCAAAAATCGTATTTCGAGTTTCTGTGCCAGCCGTTTCTACCACGAGTGCAGTGCGCGAGGGTGTTTTGATTATCACTGCTTTTCTAAGACAAGAATTAATGGAACGAGGGCGAAAAAAAAAATTCAAATAACGGTGAATGAGTAAGTGCCTCTGTGGTCGAATATAGCGTGGGCAATATAGTATTTAGGGTGCTCTCGCAACGAATATGGCACTCCTTTCTAAATCCAGGATGAAAAGTCGTGCCCGCACTTTACAAATAATGGCAAGTTGGTTATCGTTTTTGAGGTATTTGGAGGTGCTCATTACGAACATAGCATTTATTTCTAAATCCAAGATGGCCGACACGACTTTTCAATAAATACTCCTCACTAACTCCCCACTCACTCACTCCCTACTCACTCACTCACTCACTCACTCACTCACTCACTCACTCACTCACCACTTACTCACTCACTCACTCACTCACTCACTCACCCACTCACTCACCACTCACTCACTCATCACTCACACACTCACTCACCAGTCACACACTCACTAACCACTCACTCACTCACTCACAACTCACTTACAACTCACTCACTCACTCACTAATTCACTCACCACTCACCACTCACTCACTCATCACTCACTCACAACTCACACACTCACCACTCACACACTCACTCACTCACTCACTCACTCACCCATTCACTCACCACTAACTCACTCACTCACTCACTCACTCACTCACTCACCACTCACTCACTCACTCACTCACTCACCGCTCACACACTCACTCACCACTCACTCACTCACCACTCACTCACTCACTCACCACTCACTCACTCACTCACTCACGCACGCACACACTCACTCACTCAGTCACTCACGCACTCACTCGCCCTATAAATTTATCATAATTGTCAGTTTTTGTTTGTGTCAGTAATTATAAAATTTAAAAAAAAATGATAAATCAAAATTATATTTCTATACAGTGCAATGAACTTAATATTATCAGCAGTTTCAAATTTGAATGGTTTTTGCATCATTTTGATATATCCATAGTCATACCGCAGTAATCACTGAACTCGAATGGCAATTCTCGCACTCAAAACGGTTCGAACCGATTTATACGATAATCGTATGAACTTGAAAAAATGTCATACGAGATCGTGTTTAGACAAGTCGAAAACTCGTAAGCAAGAATCTCCTTACTACATATTTCTCCGTATAAACAGTCGAGGAGGCGATTAAGTTGCTTGCGAATCTCGTATGACATAATCGTAGGCGAGATTTTAGTTCTTGCCTGAATGTAAACATTATGATACGATAATCTTATGGCGATTATTGCTTACGATAATCGCCTACGAGTTTTCGTCACGAAGCGTGCGAGAAACTCTCCCCATCTAAATGGGCCTTAACACGCGAAATCTAGTTCTCCTTAGAATAACGTGACAATATTTTTTTTAATTTGGCAAACTTCTATTTGAAATTGTTATTTCAGACTTTAGTATGTTGTAAAAAAAATACTGGAGATATTATAAATATTGTTCGTTCCGTCAATTGATTATTATATATATAAAAAAATTAATAAGAGGATTATAGTTTTATTTTACAATAATTTTTCGTTTTTAATGTCGGCCGTTTTAAACCAAACTGTATTTTGAAAAAACAATAACAAAATCTAGTTGTTTTGTTACCTTATTGTTTTACCATGTGGTCCATTTAACGAATTTGGTCATTTTGATATCTAGTGTGTTTTGCTACCAAGTCATTGTAAGTTTAGTCTTTTTGCAGAGGTGCTAGTTTTGCGAGATCACAAAGGACTAGATAGTCCTTATGCTGATCAGGTCGTTTTTAAAATATAGTCATTATGATACCAACCCATAGCTACGATTAGCTCGTTTTATTTTACATCATGCTAACATAATTATAATTTGATATAAGAAATTTATCACTTTGATCGTCCCTTAGAGAAGGTCTATGATCAGCAGGAAGATACAATATGCTATGCAACAACACGTACAATAATATGGTGTGACAACTCTGCTAAACGAACATAATAATTTGCAGGCTATGGTCTGGGTTCTGGTATTTCCCTGTTCATCGCCACCAACATTTGTGAGACCATCGTCTGGAAAGCATTCTCACCAGCTACCGTTAACACTGGTAAGTGATGACATTGAAATAATTCTTCGTCTTTTTATTGTATATGTAATTTTCGTACCTTTCATTGTGCCCTAGATATGTATTTATTTCTAAAGGATTAGAAAGTGATAAATGTCAAATAATAATCTAATTCAAAGAGATTTTTCACTATTGAAATAGGGTGTTTAGTAAATTAGTTAAAAAGGGTGGCTGCCATTAATATTAGACATAACTGGTTGATGACTATACCATCTCAGTCAACCGTGACCATGGGACCTGTAAAGGGCCCGAAACGTAGGTTTGTTAACAAATATGCGCAATTTAGATCCGAAACAATAGTTTCATTTCCTGTGTGTAACAATCGCGAAAACCTAAGCACACCAAGCAAACCTAGAGCACTACACTGACCACCTCAGTCAACGATGACCATGGGACATATAAAGGGACTGAAATGTTGGTTTGTTTGAAAAAACAAAAATAGTTTCAATAATAATTTATTTTATTTTCTCTCACATCAGATAGGTATTATTAACAGTACAGAGTTTCAGTATTCAATTTTGTGAGAGACAGGAGCCTAAACTAGGATACCTTGTGTGTTACTTAGGTCTCCTGGTCTCCCCTCTTGATTGTACCGTTTATTTACTCTACTTAAAGTGTAGTTAAATGTTAATAGCTTTTAAAATAGTTTACTTGAAATTTGCCAAAAAAGGATCAGAATATGGGAAATACGTTTAAAAACATCTGTCTTAACATACACAGGTCGTGGTACAGAGTTCGAAGGAGCAGTGATAGCCTTGTTCCACCTGTTGGCGACTCGTCCGGACAAAGTGCGCGCTCTTCGCGAGGCCTTCTATCGCCAGAACCTGCCCAACCTCATGAACCTGCTCGCCACAGTTCTCGTTTTCGCCATCGTCATATACTTCCAGGTGCTTATTCATCACTTCACTTGGTTTATGTGTTCTTTAGGGAGTGCTGTACTCTGGGGAGATAGATTGTGACAAAACAGGGTTTTTTAAGTAATTCTAAGTGTGATCTGGTTAGAGTATTATATTATAAACCCAGTCAGATTAGGCAAAAAAAATTTGCTCAACCTTTTAAAAATTAAAAAGGCAAGTAATTAAAACAAAATGTTGTAATGGTTTTATTTACATTTTTTTAAATATTTTAATGGACAACTGGTCTCAAACTAGGAAAAATCCTGTACTTTGAGTACCAGAGCAGCGAAATTCACTCCAAGTCACTTTCCAAAGCACCCAGACCCAGAGCCAATTAAGAAAAATTTATTTCCTAAATTGGTTCTACCGGGAATCGAACCCCGGACCTTCTCATCTAAACCGTTGGTACACCGAAGTCGTCAACACAAGACTGTCCTTCTGAGTATACTACCCTTTAAAGTAATTTTTAGTTACACATCAGAGTTTAATAATCATTTCTTCAGGGAAATCTGTCTCATGACAGAACAATGTAATCAACATGACAATTTCAAGTGTAATTTGCTTGCCTATGAATTAAGATTATTTAGAGCTCCTTGTGAAACAGTTCGTCCAAGGTAGTACTGCCCCTTACCTATTTCTGCCGCCAAGCAGTAATGCACATTACTGCGTTCCGGTTTTGAAGGGCTAAGAGTACTGGTGAAATTACAGGCATGTGGAATTTTGCAACTTATGTCTCAGGGTGACCGCCACTGCGCCGGCGGTGTCTCTCAAATCCTTGAGATTTAAAGTTCTGAGTGGTACTGCAGCAGTTATGGACAGGCGTGTCGCTTACATTCAAGCGCACGACTTGTTCGTCCTGTCACTTAGTATCATAAAAGAAAATAGTTTGAGAAGAACCAACTAAAATATAGTGAAAAATTATTATCTCACGTTCAATAATAAAAGCAACGACATTCGAAAAGTAACATTTTTGTAAAACTAACAAGCAGGTTTAAAAAATAAATGTGCGCGGCATTGGCACAACTAAATGTGTGCCGTTTGCTTGTGCTAAATATCCTATTTGTTGTGAAAAAATAATATATTGGCTTTATTATGAACTTTTTTAAATTATTTTGTCAATCTCCAAGATATTCCTTTTTTTAATTAGGTTACTTTATTATTGAGGGTGCAATACAAACATCCTGCGTAATTATGTTCTAAGCTTAGTGGGCTTAGTAATTAAAATCTCCAATACTAAAGTTATTCTATGTTTCAGGGCTTCCGCGTGGACCTTCCTATAAAATCCGCGCGGTACCGCGGCCAGTATTCGTCTTACCCCATCAAGCTCTTCTATACCTCCAATATTCCTATCATCCTGCAATCTGCTCTTGTCTCTAATCTTTACGTCATTTCACAGGTATGTAATAGTGTCTTTTTAAATATACACTCATCTAAAGCGTGTGGGATTGAATACTAAACGTATTTTATACCAATTACTCAAAATCAGGTTTTTAAATTATTTTTTTAACACCTTTGATTTTTGTTTTTGGTCAATTTAATAAATTGTATGTATAGATTTTTTAATTGACTTTAATAGGGAAATGAAATAAGAAAAGAACTTGATCCCTAGATACTTTTGATGTGTGTATATTTTTTTAAACTCTCTTTTTAATTTTTTTTAATGATTGAATGAATGACGAATGATTAATTATTCGCATACAATGAGAACAAATTACGGAACAAATTATTTATTATTGTTGTGTATGCTGTTATGGGATATGAATACCGTGCATTCAAAAGCAAAATGTATATATACACAAATATTTATAGACGTAACTTTGTTCAGCAGCTACTGAAGTAATTATTAAGGTTTACTTAAGTTAACAATTTAAAAGTAATAACTTTGTATTAGGCTATGATTATTAATACAAGATGGTGAGACTTAAACCCGCTACCATGCTGCACCGTAGCATTGCTATTACCAAGTTGACCTGTGACTCAGTAGTAAGAAACCAAAAAAATGAGCACAAATATGGATGAAACTCAAAATATAATTCACGACACAGTGACTATTGAAACATCGGAAAAACAAGAATAGAAAAATAATTTAGAACAAGGAGTTCGAGACATCCTTTATATATCTCTTTCTTTATGCTACTTTTTAGGAGACTTAAAAAATGGAGTAGTTTCTCAATTCGACTGTTTTTTTGTATGTATGTTACGCCATAACTCCTCATAATTTGTAAACCGATTTTGAGAATTCTTTTTTTGCTGGACAACGTACCTCAGAGGTCTCATTTAAATTTGAAGAAAGTATTCCACCTCAAAGGATGGCAAACTAGGAGGACTTTTGATGTCGGTTTTTTAGTACTCTGTACTGAGATTATTATTTATTCATAAACTCTCCATCTTCGACAGATGTTAGCTGTGAAGTTCAGCGGCAACTTCCTCGTGAACCTGCTGGGCGTGTGGGCGGACGTAGGCGGCGGGGGCCCCGCGCGCGCCTACCCTGTGGGCGGCCTCTGCTACTACTTCAGCCCGCCGGAGTCCCTGTCTCACATCGCACAAGACCCAGTGCATGCTGTACTCTACATCATCTTCATGTTGGGCTCCTGCGCCTTCTTCTCCAAGACCTGGATCGATGTTTCTGGATCTTCGGCTAAGGATGTAAGCATTTCATAATACCACGCAATGTAATAATAATTGGAAAACTTTAAAATCAAGCAGTCACTCAGTCAGTTTTAGGGAAATTCTTCACTGCTTTCCGTCATTCGATCAGCATTAATTTGGATATCAAAAAAAAGGACGAAAAAGCTTTCTAGTGTTGGTTACGACACAAAAGACGTTTACTCCTTTAAAATCCCTTTTTTCGGTAAACGAATGAGACGCAAGGAAAAGAAAGTGATTAGAGTTAGGACACCTTCAAGACGCGCAGTTGCGGCGCCACTGTCATGACACGCGCCTGCCGTTTTTGCAGTCACAATTATAATAGTAAAAATTCAAAATTTATCTTTCAGAGGCGAGAGTCTAAAATAGATAATAATAATAATGCACACACTCGTAGAACCGCATTAGGGAAACCCTGTGTCACGTGTGCCATGGACATAGGGATGCAAATTACGATTCGACTTTTTTGAAGATTATGTGATCTAGCGATTTATTGTATCGATTCATTTCAATGCTATTTTTAAGAAAATCTATTCAACTATAAGATGAATCCAATTGTCGCATTCATCATTTAAACAAAAGAGTCTCTTTTTGAACCCATATTTTATATTGGCCAGCGAGATAAGCTGTTTGCCAACATCTAAGTACAATAAGGGAGATGATACACGATGCGTTAAAACAGCGCGCGGTGATACATCAGCAAAATTATTACCCTTACATCGACGGTGGAAATCCAAAAGTTTTAAAGAGATATTTTGTCATCATCATCAATTTAAGAGTTACACTCTTGTCGGTGGAGCCACTTCCAGTCATCTCTCCTACAAGCCAGCTCCTTGAACTCCTTATACGACAAGACACCGGCCTTTTCCTTTATTTGGTCTATGTAACTGCGCCTAAGTCGACCTCAATCTTTCCCTCCAAAATGGTCTTAAAGAAGTTGTCGTGTCGTATCAAACGTCCAATCATTTTCCCGCGTCTATACTTTATAATATTCAGGATCGTTTTGTCATAAGGGACATTTTCCCTTACGACAGAATGTCCCTTGTGACATATCCACCACCGAAGGCACTCGTCTATTTTATAGCTTTTCAAACGTGGACTACTTTTTATGTTATTCATATTGTAGTATTTGTTAACCTAATACAATGTTTTTTTTGCAGGTGGCGAAACAATTGAAAGAGCAGCAGATGGTGATGCGTGGTCATCGTGACAACTCCATGATCCACGAACTGAATCGGTACATTCCCACCGCTGCTGCGTTCGGAGGGCTTTGCATCGGCGCCCTCTCGGTATTAGCGGATTTCTTAGGCGCCATTGGCTCCGGCACGGGTATCCTGCTGGCCGTCACTATCATCTACCAGTACTTTGAGATCTTCGTCAAGGAACAGGCGGAGATGGGCGGCATGAGCACGCTTCTGTTCTAAATCTAACTATAGAACGTCCGGCCATAGTGCCGCTGGGCATTTCTCAATTTGTCGCGGTGTCTAGCGGCATTGTAGTCGTATACTGTGTGCGTGGATCGCGTGTGTGGGTTATGTGCTATTTATATGAGATGAACTTTATAATAAAATAATTTACGACAAGTACAGACGTTGTTTTTATCGAGTCCTCGGGTCGGCAAAATTTATATATTTGTGGTAAACTAAACGTGCCACTCGAACGCTCTTGTGGTGAAATTTTGTTGTCATTTATTTGTTTGTTCGCCGTTTGGAAGTTTAAATTGAATTTAGTGCCTATTAATAATAAACGGTCGAATTTTCAGGGTACAGTATAAATTAACTGGTGTCTACCTGTATGTCACAGCTGCAGTATAAGTTTTGTCGATTCTTTCTATTCTGTACATTTAAAAAAATCCCGGTGTCCGCAAAGCATTTTTTATATAAAACTTGTTATTAGTTCTTAAGTTTATCGATTCAACATTGTTAAGATTACCTTACAAAACTTAATTCTCGTTTTAAGTTCATGTTGGATTTTCAACGAGTTGTAAAAGACATTGTAATAAACTAATATTAGTTTATATTTGTTGTGAATTTTGTTTTTCTGCATATCGAGCACGTATGGCGTTCCATTGGACCGATCAGAATAATTTATACTATGTGATAGGTAGTTTAGTTCATTCTACCACATGACAGAATCAGTAAATAAATTTAAGAATTTTATAATGTTTCTATTTCTTTTCTTTAACTACTTGGGATTAGTTTATAAAAACTACAGAGTAGTCTGTTATATTTTTAATTAATTTTTCTCACTAAATATATGCTAAATACAAAGACAAAACAACGCTACTCCCATCAAAATATTAACAAAACCTTTTATATAGGGCTAATTTCCTTACGATTGGTAACAAATAAGAGTACAAAATAATGAATAAAATGCATAGGTGTGCATAAAATGGAATTTTAAAATGTTTTATACAAGATGGTGATTCCACAACTGAATTTTTTTAAAGCAGTTCAATAGTCTCCATAAAAGAGGACTCGTGAGACGTGTGTGGATTAATACGGAAACAATGCAGTCCAACTCAAAACACTTAATCTACCCATTTTTATTATTTTAAAAACTTACACACACAACTTTTATTTAGTTAATTAAATTTCGAAATTTCAAAACAAAATAAAGTTCCGAATGAGGGTAGAGCAAGAACTTAGTTGTACGTACCTTTCATAATCTGTACAAGAGAAATATTTTCTAAGTAATTAGGTACAATTATTTTTTGAGGTGACACAGTGAGATCAAACTAACATATTGAGAGTAAAGGTGACATGGCACAACACCTAACATCTATAGGCACTTGCTGGATTGTACTCGTGTTCAATAAACAGTATCGACTTTTTTCAAATTTCTAAAACTAAGATTAAAGATCTAGTGTTTCAGAATGTCTAATAAATATTCAGGATCATTCTACACGTGAATACGAATATTAGATTTCATGTATAACGTTGACTGGCTTTACGCCGAACATTTTACATAACTGTGTTACAAAAGAACACTTCAAAATGGCGACATAAATCCAAGATAAATCAAATCGCTGACATACTGATGTATACAAGAATATTAAAACCGTAGTGGCACTAACATTTACTTTGCACTAAACATTTTTAACCATAGATTTAGTATATAATCTATGTTTTTAACCAATATACTTATATAAAAATTATTTTATATATAAATATGCAGCCATTTTGAAAAAAATAAAATGGCAGCAAAAAGTTTCAAACCGCTTTGTGTAAAATTTCAAATATAGAAAAAATAACGATGTTCGTATTCAGGAGTAAAATGAATGTAAAGTTTTATTTATCTCATAAAAAACACTATCATTTATTGCTATCCTTTTCACACTTCTATCAGTTTGGAAGGAATAGCACCAATTTTAAACCTGTAAAATTAGTTTTGAATCAGAAACGGATTATATACTAATTACCAACGTATTTCTATTAACATCAATACATTTCCACTTTACTTTTATATTTTAATTCAACTAAAATTTCCCAAATCGGTTCCCAATGGAACTTACGTATTTGAAGCGAATAACAACGGAAGACATGAAACTTAATGCAGTTAAACTGTTATTCTGTCCATACAATAATTAGTGGATTACATTTGAAGGTAAATGAATTTCCGGTCGACCACAATCATATGGAAATTTCAAGCGACAAACAGTATTATAGATCTCTCATGAATTTCCTTACGTCTTTATACAGGAAAATGTAGTATTCACAGATGTATCTTACAATAACCCTGGCAATAGCCATCATTATACAGGCTCTTTCAAAGCAGTTATATACTATAAAAAGAGTGGCATATTTACTATTTACAAAGCTCTAAGATTTCTCTCTAGTATCTTGATAGGATGGTAATTGCATTATTGCAATACTGGTATTCCATATTTACGATTAAAAAACTAAACGAATGTGGTATTGGAGAAAACATTTATTACTTTTAAACAACATATCCGCGAGAGAAAGAAAACAAAAATAACTATAAGAATAACAGTGCCAATTAATTATAATAAAGTGGAATCAATTCACTTGTTCTAAGAATAAGGGAAGAAACAAAAATACTCGTTCTTCACAGTTAACCTTGCTGCCGGGGCAGTTGTTACATACCTTAGTTTATAAGTTGAAACTATGAAACAAATTCCAAAATGTTCATTAATCAACAGCTAATAAAAAATTATACTAGATACACAGTGTCCAAAAGTTGACTGAACCAATAAAATAATAAAAATATAATCTAAAAAATAACAACAATACTCGTCGAGCCGCGCCAGGCAACTACATTGGAGGAGCTAACTGGTTAATTACTCTAAAACTAGTGATTTGCTAATTCAATCTTGTATTTTGTACATGCGTATGATAGCACTTATAAGTTACGTCTACGGTCCGATCTTAGTCGAAATGGTATTTAGAATATAAACGGATCACGCCCGGCGTGCAATGCGAACGTTTTAATGTCCTTACATAATACGTATCCAAAGCCACAGCGCTCTGATAAATGTAAGTCAGACGGGCCTTTACAAGGCTCGTCACAGTGAAAGAGAAAGCCTTCAGTCTTTCAACATATTTTCGGGAGTTTCGAAAAGACAAGTCATATTTGCATAAATTCGCATTTTGCATATTTTCAGTCATTGTGAATTTTCATCAGAGTTTAAACAGCGTGATGTAACGACTTTAGATACGCGCGACCATTTCCCAACTGCTCACACGTGCGAATTAACAGTTTTAAATTACAATAATTGCATCGTCGTTGGAAAAAGTCCTATGTAAATTAACATTGCGCTGACCAGATTGTTTTGTAAACGCCTCTGAATAATTAAAGTAGGGATTTATCCGACGGCATAATTCGAAAATTATCACTTTAGCTCAATTTTGGTATTTTACTGTTATCGATAGTTGTCATTTATCATCCATTAATAGGAGGTATAAGTCGCAAATATTTATCGACCATCACAAATTTTGACAATATGGCAGCGTTTCGTACTCCCGGTCGTGATTCTGAAGCTGTTGGATTAGGATCGCGTGTTAAGCAACCGTCTCAATCTCCTCCTGGATGGGCGGCGTTTGCTCCGGCGACGCAATCTTCGGAGGGGAATTATAAGGCAGGGTTTTCAGCTTCCTAGCTTCGCGTCTTTGCTTCTTCTGCTGCATCACGAGTCTGAGCTGCTCGAGTTTGCATTTAGTCTTGGAGTTTTCCATGGCGAAGGTTTTGGCCGTATTACATTTCTTACATAGTTCCCCTGAAATGGATTTTCCCGCACAGGAGGGGCAGACGTTGGGATCGAGACGGCACTGACAATCGCCAAGATCGCACGAACAGCCCTTTCCAGCCGACGAGGTCGACGGCAGATGCCCGTCGCACTGTCCGTAAGAGCACGAGGGTTGACTGCATCCTAAACACTTACTTGCGTCTTCAGTTGTATTCGTAGAACATGAATGTTTGGATTCCTTCTGCAATTAAAAATAACGACATTATAATCTAGGAAACATATCCAAAATATTTAATAAAGAGGTATTACACAAGTAAGAAGCAGTTTGATTTCTAACACTACCTGTGCCAATGCAATGGGAGGCGCAGCACACAGTAAGTCATTTAATATGTGTATTATAGTGGAAATGTCTCTCTTTGGTCGGCCATATCTGTAACAAACGTAAGGCTTTAGTAATAATACATTGTACACATACAAAACAGTGAGATGTAATCTTAAATCCCATCCAAATCCACAAAATTTTACACATGGGCACTGATAAGTTCACAAATGTAAATAAATGATAAAACAATAACAGAACTCTTATGAAAGATGGAATTTCAAAGTTCATGTCATGTTGACTAAAAATAAAATATTTGCTTATGTTTTTTTAAATGAAGAATTAATTTAGTGTAATATCTTTTTAACGGCTTTAGAGTCATTGTCAGGTTACATCACAAATGCTCTATGCACATATCAAACAATGACATAAAACTATGTATAGGAGAGCAGGCATGACAACATTGTAACTGGATATGAATTAACATGTTAATTAAATACAATAGAAACATATCGAGTTCTTAGGTTTTCACGATTGTAACACATAGGAAATTAAACTATAATAGAAACACTTATATAGTACGCAAATATTGAATGCTCACCTATCTTGCAAAGCAGGATTGAGTGTGCCAGAAAAGGTCCCTGAATATATTCCTTTTCCATGATGCTTCATGGACTCTATCACAGCCCCAGGGCCTATTTTCGAGCGCACTGACTCCTCTGCAGTCTTGAGATCAATCTTATTCAATAGAACTTCTTTAGACAGTTTTTTTAACTTCTGAGTTAAATTCTTTGATGCTTCTATAAGAGCTTTTGTATCAACGACGGGCGCCACTAATGCTCTTTGAGGCTTCTTTGGAGCTTCTGGCGTTTTGAATGAAACCTGTTTTGAAGTGGAAGGAGTTGCCAAGTCGTCTGTGTTTTCATTGCTTGTACTAGGATGATTAGGGCTTGGTTGTAAGACAAGTTTCCTTGTATTGGTAATATAGGGCTCTGTTCTAGATGTTGAAGGCTGTGCTAGATTGCTCTCCTGTCGAATCTGCATGCGCTTCTTGTGCTTATTCACAACAGATTGCATGAAAGCCTTCTGTTTACTTTGACCTATAGGATGTTTGAATTTAGAGGTTTTATGGAGTAAATACTGGAAGCGCTTGTTTTTCAAAGGCTCATTTATACTCTGGAAAGATGGCAGTGAACCCGAGGCTGACTCCTGGCCATAACTGGTAGTAGCCAAATTTGATATCTCCCTGTCCATCATAGTTTCACACTGGTCTTGGAACAGACCTTTGTCTACAGCACTGTTGAAGAGATTCTCCATGGGGTACTCATCTATGGTACTCTCAGTGAGAAATGAACTCTGGTCAGTAAAATTGTCACTATCATCACTGAGTGAACTGTCAGGAGTATGGGAAGAGGTGGAGGGACATTGTTTGTCATTGATGGCACTTGTGGAAGGAATCACTTCACTACTTAGTTTGTTATTACTTGACAACAACTCTATCAAATTACTTTTGACAGCATTTGTGATAGTAGCCTCTCTGCTTTCTGATGCCGATGTGTCAATTGGGCGAGACAGCAAATGAGGGGGCAACAAATCGGACAAAGATTTAATTCTGACAGCATTAGTAATGGCAGGCTCTCTGCTTTGTGAAGCTGATGCATCAATAGGACTAGACACCAAATTAGATAAAGATTTAATAGGAGACTGCTCACTTTCCAATGATGTGTCTGACATATCTGAAGCAGTACAGTTTGAGGTATCCATGGATTCATTTTTCTCTTCACTTGGTTCAGAACTGTCTTCACCTTCTGTAATGGTGCGATATAAATCAAAAGCATTTTGCAACAATTCTAAGTCCCGCTTATGGACAAAGTGAGTTGGATTATCTTGTTTATGTTTTTCAGTATCTGCTGGAGTGTCCTCACTATGTAGGGGCTTGTGTGGAGAGCTGTGAGGGCTTGGAGTGTCCCTGACATCACATCTGGTACGCACTGAAGATGTGGAACTTTTTGCAGGTGTGGAGGTTCTCAATGACCGGGAACTGCTTGAAGCACCAGAACTAAGTGTGGATAGTTGCAACTGGATCAACATCATATGGTCTCCTAGCCGCATGGTGAGATTTAGGGGCGACTTTCCACTGAGGAAATCATTCACTTGTGTATCATTGAGGGACTCCAGGGCCTGCATTACTGAATTTTCTGATCTTTGACTCTGTGAACAATTTGATTAAGGTTAATGAGACTTAATTAGCTAACAATGACAATATGTTAGTGATAAATGTGTAATGATAGATTTCACATTTGTTATGAAACACGTGACTTGAGGTGTAGCGAGTTGTGAAACGCGAGGTGCATGACGTACCAGAAGGCCCGTCTCTACGCTGGGCAGAAGGATGACGCGCGCCCCATCCAGGAGCCCGTTCTCTTCCAACGTGCCATCCCGCAATTGCCTGTCGACAAAACACTTGCTTGTACACATTCCACTCGCAAACAACGCGGATGCGTCATCGTATCGACGCAACATTTCCGTACTCTGTTTGACAATAGAAGCTTGGCGTCTACTCACCTTTCACGGTGCAGCAGGCATATCCTGTCCTTCGACACCTTCAATTTCTTCGAAACTAGCTTTTTAAGGTGCTCCACCGTGTGTTTACCGTTCAGGCTAATGGTGAAATTCCCACCCGTTGTCGTTTGTATATTCAGCGTTATGTCCGTGCTTTGGGGCGAGCCACACCCGTCGTACACCTCAGTTCCAGTCGCACGCTCCATATTTTCAACATGAATTACACTACAATTTGCAAATAGCACTGTTTCACAGGCACACCACTTATCTTTAGATTACACAGCTATTTTATTGCAGGATAGAAATAACAGGGTCACACGCCAGACCCCCAGATTTTGATGTGGCCGTCGGTGTGACCAGTCTCATTCGCGATATCCCGTTATTTTTTTTCTACAACAGCTGATGCGAAGCGATGATCATTTGCGTTCCGTTTTCGGTTTCAAAATATTTTGTAATCAGTGTTTTTCTTCATCTTGTTTGTTTGATCAGATTTACTTGTGTAAAGATGAAAAATAAAGACAGTTTTGACAAATAAAATTAATGACTAAGGATTTTCAATATCATTTTCTAGAATAAATAACTATCGCAGAAAAACTTATGCTTATAAAGGAATTGTGTTATCAAATAGAAATTACGTCATTATGACGTCATACGACGCCTGCCGTGGTGGCTTTGCGCGCGAAATGTAAAAGAGTTGACGAAAAATGTGGCAGATACAATCATACTTTATGCGATTAATTCTTTATGAGATTTTCCTTCTCTAGATTGCAGACAAATTAAATTAACCCCTGGCGATATAGGAAGAAAAAAAACACAAAGATGTCCTCAACCTCTTTTATTACCCCCAGCACCCTCCATTCAATAAGAACAAGAAAACTTAACGTCTATCACAGCGACTGACATATCATAAACAGAATGGTGTACTACAAGGAACATTCGTTTTACTAGCAATAGATTTTGTATACAAGTTTGGTTAAGTAGTATTTTTATTTCTATGTCTGGATTTTATTAACTGTTTTCTTGAGGTATTGTTTTTCGAATGGGGCTGACATGTTGAATAACGATCAAAGCCCCTAAATAAATACAAGAATAAAAAAATGAAAGTTGTGAATATTCTGAAATCATAGATTAGGTACCATAATACCTGTAACACACCACTCTATACAAGGTACTTTATTCCTCAATCCATTTACAATAATATTATGATAAACATTTAATAGCCTTTTTAACATTCACAAAAACATTGGCACTAACACAAAATGTAAATACATAATAAATCATAATAACTAACTGAATATTTGTTGTCCTAAATAGATCTTACAACTAACAATGCTTGGAATGATTATGTAGAAAGCACAAAACAAATTGAGTTGTCATGACCATCCATGAAGGTTAGAAAAAATATTGGTAACTAGAATATTATTTCTACATTGCACGTAATTTCGCATTTCATATATTCAACATTTGATATCACAAACAAAACAAAATAAAAAGACGTATAACGGTGCTCCACAATAATGGAACATTAAATTTATTTTCGTATTGGAGTTACCATTTTCAGGACTATCTTTATTTTACGTGTATTTATTCTATGTTATCTAAGGCAATTGAAAAAATATTGTGGTCTGACCACATAATAAAGAGGTATAAGTATATGTATTTTAGGTATATTTACCTAAGAATTTGATATAATATGCTAGTTCGATAAATTGTACATAGATTTAAAATCTTTTGTATTACAAAGAAATATATATTAATTATCTACTACTGAAATAGATTATTAAAAGAGCGAAGAAACGTTCATTTTCATTGTTCACAAATATATGAAGTGTTTCGTTACACCAACGTTAATTTTCTCAGATTTTCTAACATTACATATTAAAAGTGATAAGTGTGGAAAAAAAATCTATTTACAAAGAGCATCAACTTGCGTATTCTTTTTGCATTACGCCACAGTTGTCGTTCGTATTTTATCATTCAGACGATTTCAAGTTTAACTTACCTACGAAATAGAGATTTAGAACTTAAAAATTCTTTTTCAATTCTACTCAGGCACCCTCTATGTAAATTTACGAATTTCACCTTAATCTAGATGATGAACTCAATGTCCATAATAGGTACACTTAGCCACACGTCAAGCTATACAGTGACTGTTTTAAACGGCAAATTTAAACTCGATGTAAATTACGTATTCAACAGTTTGTACAACTTTAACTGTGCTGTGGCTAACCGTACAATATCCAAATGTCAAACATACAATCTAATATTCCCTTAAGAATATTACTTAATTATCATTTATACAAAAGATATGCTGTGATGAAACATATACGAATTACATTTTGTGTTACATGGGAAAAGTTGCCTGTTTATCGGTATTTTACAGGACATATCACGGAGAGTATGCGATGGAATTATACGATTTAATTCCGCTTTCCCCTTTCCATCATCGGGGGACTAGGCGTAGGCTTGGGTTCCACCCCTATGTTGTGGATATTCCGAAGATTCGCACGAAGCGTTACGCTTCCACATTTGTATGGCGAACGGCTATGGGGTGGAATTCTCTGCCTGCAGACTTTTTTCCTGAACTTTATGACTTGAACTTTTCAAGGTGCATTGCTCCATCGTCGACCTCATCGTCACTTTCCATCAGGTGAGATGGAGGTCAAATGCACACTTACGTTTGAAATAATAAAAAAAAAGAATATATTATGTGCAATCAAATTGAAAATACTAAAAAGGGATCAACAATGTTCACATTAAAGATAATTCATTAGTGAATGTGTTCGCGATGTTGGCCATGTTAGTTAACAGGTTCGTTCGTTTTTGGACGAAGAGGAGATCCATAAATCGATAAGGCGTAAAATTCGCGCAGATATCTAATTGTCTATATAATGCCTCGCTTGTAACAAGTTGTCTAATTCTGAAATATAGTTACAAAAATAATTAAGTTTCTATTTTTTTAATTTACAAAAAAATCAATGCAAAAAACAGACTCAATAGCGTTTAAAGATCGACACTTAACATTTAAGGCGAGGCACCGGAGAAGAAGCGGGATAAATTGTTTTGCTAGATCAGCTTGTTCATATACTATTAAATAACGGTCTCACAAAAAATATACGTTGCACCTGAGGATATTGTCTAAAGAATGTGCTAATCTGTTATATGATAGGATGTACTCTACTCGATCATAATATGAAATACCAAAAACAGGCTAAAATTAAGTGTAAAACGAATCATTCAAGAATAAAATATCTAAATTTGCACATAATTTTTAAATGGAGATATTTCTCTTTAAGTACTACAGAAAAACTGCTAAATTTTTGTTTTCAACGAAGCCCCCTATTAAATTCCAATTTATGCCAAAATTTAAAAACTGTCCAGCAGTGTAAAGACACGCGCGCCGCTCCGCGGGCGCTTGCCGGTTTCGGATCTGTTTAAAAATTTCTCCGCTAGTTTTTATTTTATTCATATTAATCTCACCTAAAATGTAGGCTCACGTTGAAATACCTCGCCTTAAAGTCAACTCTGTGAAAATTGCGATAAGAGCGATCGAAAGTTCAAATTGTCAAGCTTGATGTGCTCTTGACTGTACCTTCGTTGTAAGACACGTACCTACTTATGGAACTCGAGGTATGTACTTAAAAGTACGTATAGAACATACGGTCATGACGTATTATAATATTTATAAGGCTGTGAACAGATTGACGGCATTTTTGCAGTTAATGCGTGAAGTCGTAATCAACTTCTTTCAACTGGAATCAGACATTTTTGTCGAAATATTTTCGGTTCATATCTCCATTAAGCAAAATATTAGAGAGAACGACTAACTCGGCGAACACGTTTTTTAATGAATTCTCTAGAGATAATTTTTTATTTGTGACCTCTTTTGAGTATATAGGATATGAATAGGATAATTTAATTTTGCAATGAAATAGATCACGATCCGAACTCCTGTGTTTCGCTGTCGATCTCTTCAAAGACATACCCTCCCCTTCCGTCCATCTGCAGGTAGTGGTCGTGGTGCTGCCATAGGGACTTACGGTGGGATACCGTGAACAACGCTATATGCATCTGTGGAAATTAAAAACTTTTAAGTACCATTTTAAAAAAAATATCAAGTGACGGGATGAACAAGTTGTGCGCCTGATGGTAAGTTACACGCCTGTCCATAACAGTTGCAGTGCCACGCAGAGCTTTAAATCGCAAATATATCTGAGGTGCACTGCCACTGCGCCCGTCACCTGAGACATAAGTTGACAAGTCCCTTGTGCCTGTAATTTCACCAGCACCCTTACCCTGCTAAACCGGAACGCACAAATGCTAACATTACTGCTTAGCGGCAGAAATAGGTAAGGTCTACCTATTTATACCTACCTATATACGTAGCATAGCTCTGTGCTCTCGTTCTCCGTCCGAAATAATTACTGCCTCCGTGGCCGAACGGTTACCTTGCCGGACTGACACGCAGAGGTCCTGGATTCGATTCCCAGGCCGGGAGAAATATGTGTATGGCTTACATTAATTTATTTCCTTTGTGAGTTTGGATGTAATTTGTGGTTGTCTATGTGTGTGTCCATGGCACCCGCGACACAGGGTTTCCCTAGTGCGGGGCTATGTTGAGTGTGTGCGTTATTATTATCATTATTATTATTATTATTACGTTAAGATTTTTTCTTGTACTCGACTGAAGGTCGGATATTTGAAACCAGGTACAGGCCTAAGACAAGTATTCTGGTTCGGTTGTGGTATTGTGAGGGGATGTGAGTGAGTGGTGATTTTTATTATTATTATTATTATACTATCAAATATTAATAAGTAATACTCGATCACCTTAAAAAGACGCATGATGCAAATGAAGCTTCATACTCATCGAGTATATAACAAGAAATAGAGACGAAATAAGGGCAGTACATTCCTGGTAACTCTTCAGTGATACATCACTCATAAATATCAAATCTCGTTTACATTGAAATGTAGACAGCGCCAACAACTGACATGTGTGTACGTTTCTTTTTTTTTATAATATCAAGTGACGGGATGAACAAGCCGTGCGCCTGATGGTAAGCTACACGCCTGTCCATAACAGTTGCAGTACCACTCAGCGCTTTAAATCACAAAGATCTAAGGGGCACTGCCACTGCGCCCGTCACCCTGAGACATAAGTTGAGTCCCATGTGCCCGTAATTTCACCAGCACCCTTACCCTTCAAAACCGGAACACATTAATGCTGACATTACTGCTTGGCAGCAGAAATAGGTAAGGTGGCAGTACTTCCCTGGACGAACTCTTTCACAAGGAGCTCTATTGTCTCTGTATATTCCAAAAATATTCTGTATTTATTGTAATAAAGATAATATCTCTAACAATGGCGTGCTGTTTCATTCAGTGGTGTGGGGAAAAACAGCAAAACATCTAATTATAAAATAAACGGAATCAAATTTCATCGGTTATTAAATATGTAAATTTGCGATTTTCGTCCATTGTAGCAAAGCTCAAGTTAACTGGTCGATTTGATGTGAAGCAGTTGAAATGGGTGTCCATTGACGACACCCGTCAATTGTTTCGAACTCGGGCTAGCCAATCGGAGCTCAGTTGTCAAAGTAATGATATGGCAGAATAGTTTTCAAACAAATTAAATGACATTTCGTCTCTATTTCTGGTTATGTACTCGATGTTCATACTTGACATCACAGACATATATCTAGATAGACGCCGCAAGTACAGCAATTTGTATGAAAACCGAGCGTGTCACATTTTATGTATCCACCATGACGTCACAAGAACTATTTAGTGATGGGAAAACTCCCGCGCTAAATCGATTGATTGAACGGAATACACGTATTCCATTCCATTATTCAAGTATTTCGATTCAAGTATTCGTTGATTACAAGTAGTCATGAAATATTAATACAGTAGAAAAATACCAACACAAGATAGTTATGTCCTTTATTAAGTTGTTTAAAAAAATTTTCATTACTTAATAATGTAAACTTTAATTTTTAATCAACTTCAAAAATAAAATTATTGTCATTGAAATAATATAAGCTTATTGTATAACTGTCTTTTTGTAATAGAAGATCTTATCGATTAATTTAAATAATGAAAACGCACCTCATTATATGAACTTGAGACTGTCTTAATTAATTTTACTAGACGGTTTTCTCTTGGTAATTGATCAAATTGATAAATGGCCAGACAAATGAAAATGTTACTACTGACAAAATATGGTATCATCTTATTAATCAGAAGAGGTTTACTTAATGATGGCCTCGTGTGAAATTTTTGTTATTTGTTTATTATTTTTCGGATTTCGAACTCTGCTACTCTGCATATTTGGATAGCATCTTAGGTGGGATAAACTAGACCACCTTCGTCCTCGAAAGCAACGAACTCATACGTATGACCAACTCCAGGTTTTTGTAAAGACAGCGCACTGTTAATTCTTTGTATTATATATTTTTTTGTATTACTCGTAATAATTAAATAATTAAGTAATTACTATATTCAGACATTCGAGGCAACGTGCTGTAAAAAATATCGAAATTACAGATACTACTGATAATAGATAAAAATATTAGTCATAATAATTTTCGTCCCTTTGTTTTTAAAATCGATCAGAATCGAGAACCGTGTTGCCTAACGTATACATCATTAAATGTTAAATTTGGCCAAAAAATGTACAAGCGGCCGTACCACAGAAACTGAATGCACTATGCAAAAGTGCGTTCGTTCGATATTCATGGCGTATTAACAAAGGATCACAAATATATCGCACCAAGTAAAATCCGCAATGTATTACAAATCATGAGGCATACACTGAGTTGCATATTTGTTTTCTCGAAATTCGTACAAAACCAAATGATGATTACAAAATCACTTGCCCGTGGAAGGAAACGTCCCTCTTTACCCGTTTACCCACAGTTATGGTGCTTTTGCAGTTTATCATAGCACAATTATGCATTTTTCGCGTTTTCGACTGGTGTTTTTCTACGATAACGGTCGAGTGTGTTCTGACGTGTAGCAGCGGCAAGTAATGAATTTCACTTACTTTGGGCACGCCAAGTACGTACGCTTGCGGCGTCTATCTAGAAATATGTCTGTGCTTGACATTGTCTTTCAAAATTTAGTCGAGTACTACTTATTTGACAGAAATTGTTTCGGACGGACGGAGACGAGTAGAATGCTTTAGCATTGGTAGTGGTTTCGATTTTGTAACCCAAAACTGTGGTTGTTCTAATTTTTTTCTCCTTTTTATGATCCACTCGAAAACGCCTCTGCTTGTAATGGAAATTAATTAATGATGAATGCAGCATTTCACATATCGACACCTCCTACGTAAAGTATCGTATGTCGAAATTGCCAAGTTTACAGGGGAGCGTTTTAAAGTTTTGAATTCACTAAAATGAGCATAACACGTGACTTTAACATTTCTAAGTTTTATTCGGCAAAACTCGTTACTTTAAAACTCGTTCTCGAATAAAACTGAAAAAAATGATAAAATCACGTATTATGATCATTTCAGTGAATTCGAACTCTAAAACGCTCCCCTGTAAACTTGGCAATTTCGACATACGATACTTTACGTAGGAGGGATCGATTATTAGATTGCACCGCTTAACTATAAAATGACGATATCCAAAAAGGGAAATTTAAATAAAACAATATAAAATCTTACGACATTCCGTAAGGTGGGTTAACATTGCAATAATTTATTTCACTAAATATCATGACGTTATTACTAATAATAAATAAATATATATTAAACAACACCACATACGTTGCTCTGATCCTAAAGCAACTAAAGCACTTGTATTATGGAAATCAGAAAAAACTACGGTACCACAAACACCTACACCCGAGATAATGTAGAAAAGTTACTTTTTTACATTGGCCCGGCCGGGGATCGAATCCGGGACCTCAGAGATGGCGACGCCATGAAAACCGGAGTATAAGCCCTAATAAATTATGCATCTTCTAATTACAAAATTACTTATCCGTGGAAGGGAACGTCCCTGTGTACTCGTTAACACACCTATGGTGCCACAGTTATGGTGCTTTTGCAGTTTATAATGGCACAATCAGGCATTTTTCGCTGATGTGTATCTACGATAATGGTCGAGCGCGTTCTGAAGCGTAGCAGCGGCAACTAAAGAGTGTCACTTATATTCGGCACGCCAAGTACGTACACTTGTGGCGTCTATCTAGATATATGTCTGTGGTTATAATTATTATAACTTTTTTTAAATACATATCAAGTGACGGACACGAACAAATTGTGCGCCTGATGGTAAGGTACACGACTGTCCATAACACTACACTAGTTTGTTGTTATTATTGATATAAAGATCGAACAATACGAAGAAAAATTCATTCAGTCTGACTGGATTCCGCTCTTTCTCTCGGATCCTTAAAAATGTTACTTTTCGAATACGTCACTTTATTATTAAAGGTGCGATATACAATTGTATAAAAGGTCATAAATAAATAGAAAACCTTATCACAGAACGCAATATTACCTCTCTGCAATACCGGTACATTTGTCCTTCTACGTCGACGGACACAGCGCTGGTGCACTCGTCCAAGATGGCGAACTGCGGCCGGTGGTAGAACAAACGTGCCATCTGTCGATAACGCACACGAATTAGTCAAAAAGCAGAGGAAGTAAAATGAAAAATTAGTAAAAAAAAATTAAAATGTGATTTTTAACTGGGACATTATTTTCGTGAAAACATTTTGGCATAGTAAATTTTTTGGTCAAGCGTGAGTTGTCCAAAAAAATAAATAAAATTGATTAATTTGTTTATACTGATCGACTCAGTTTCACGTAAGGATAATTTCATTGTATTGGAAGAGAAAAGTCGGGACAGCAGATGTTGGTCAAATTTAATACAATGTTATAATTATTTATACAAAGATCGAACGAACACTTAGAAAAAATTCTTTCGATCGGGCAGGATTCGAACCAACGTCTTCCAGCAAAGCGTGCCAGACGCTATGCCCACTAAGCCACGTAACGAACCAGCGGACCTTACGAATTTTTCAATGTTCTTGTTGCAGATTTTTGTTTTTTTCTAAGTGTTAGCATCTTTGTATTATTAATTATAACTTAATAATTATAACAAACTAGTGGAGTCATTTTACAAAAATAATTGATAATCATGGTGGTCAAAAATCGTGCAATTCAATAAACTTAAAAATTAATAAACTGTGTTTCATACAAAATGAATAAAATTAATAAACCGTGTTTCATACAAAATGAATAAAATTGGTTCCTAAGACAGTTTCCCTATATCACCTATAATTTCCGATTTCACATACTGTCCCAGTTTAAAAAAAACATTCTGTATGCGAAGCGATGGTAGCCCAGTCGCACGTACGTATGACTACAATTTGTATGTACATTTGTGAATGCTGAGTGGTAATACCTCTTGCTAACGATAAAGAAAAACCTCGTGATGAAACCTGCATGTCGATGAAGGTTCATCATCCTTGGAAAACGAATGTTACGTACTTAAGAATCTATACAACCTCAAATAATAAACTATATTTTGTAAATAGCTTAATTGTTATTATATGACATTTATATACACATTGAAATCTTGAGATTTTTGCTCTATTACATTATATCTTTACTTAAATAGACTAAATCCATTCGCCGCGGATAAAGCCGGAAGGGCTTTTGTGAGCGAAGCTTGTAATTTTTTTTTTTTTTTTTTTTAACGCTCACACTCAACATAGCCCCGCACTAGGGAAGCCCTGTGTCGCGGGTGCCATGGACACACACATAGACAACCACAAATTACACCCAAACTCACGAGAGAAATAAATGTAGGCCATACAAATATTTCTCCCGGCCCGGGAATCGAACCTGGGACCTCTGCGTGGCAGTCCGGCATGGTAACCGTTCGGCCACGGAGGCAGTTTAGTAATTAAGTACTTTTCTTGTATTTTGGTCAATAAAAAAAATGGCTTTGATTGATTTCGCATAACAATGAAAGTGTTGATGATCATTCACTTTGGAAAAAATATATAGCAAAATTGAGGATAAACATGGATACGGTGTGAAAACACGACTCCTAAAAATTTTCACGACAGAAAAAAGCACAAACTTACCTCGAAATTTTGCAAGAAAACCGCTGCATTCAATAGGTACTTTACATATCGCACTGTTAATACAATAGTCTAATAACTCAAAAACATTGACTTACAATTATATGGACGTCGGGTCCGCGCTAAAAAGTGTCCGCACTTGTAAGGCGCTAAAATCGTATACAGAGCGCGACACTCCGCTTTAGTCTTCATTTGTTCTACGGACAGCGCGATACTGCGATGACATAACAATTTAAATTTCGAACAGGTTGACTTGGGACATTTTTTTCGTGGTTTTTGTATTAGACCCGTCGTCCATTTATTTGTAAGTCAATGCTCAAAAAGTATATTTTCTCAGAATGGCCGAAAAACGAATTACTCGCTTCCCTTGAAAGATCTGCGTAAATTTATGTATAAGTTATTTCCTATTTGCCAAATATAAATATTTAAAAATAAAAGAGAAAAAATAATGTCATATTTTTTAATAAGGACTATGATGACCAGAACTAGCTCACATAAAGTGTGTCTCATTTTGAGTTAAGTAGTAGATCTTTTAGTTGTTTTTTACAATATTCTAACGACGGTTTTATTGACGTGTAGAGAATCAAATTTTACGTTCAACAATGGTATAATCTTGAATTTCACATGTTTTTAGTTATAACACTATTGTAATAACAGTGTGATATACCAATGATTTTTTTTTTTATATCAACTGAACTAAATATAACACGTATAGTATGCGATATACATTTTTCAAATGGATTTAATTTCGTTTGTAAAAAAATACATTCTGAAATACAGCCAGTGTCGCTGCCGCCCGACCCAAGCAAAATGAACCGTATTAGTACGGGAAAATTTTTAATTCAAGCTGAGGTAGTATCGATTCTTAAACAGTACAAGGGACTATGGTATAATACAACTTCTTAGTGCATGAAAGTATATAAAAAGTTAGAAGCTGTTCCATTTGAGATTACGTACCGCAATACGCTGTTTTTCTCCTCCAGAAAGGACGTCCATCCAGTCCTCCACGGCGTCCCATCCACCCTCCCTCGCAGTGAGGTAAGATAGCTGCACAATCTCCAAGAAGGAGTTGAGTTCGTCATCGCTGCGCCCGCGTCGCATCATTTCCTCGCGCGTTTGAGGATAGATCACCTGGTCATTACATATACACACATAATTAAAATTAATTTATTTATATTGGAGGTGATAAATAATTTGAATTACCCTAAAGTACCGTAAGTAGACACACAACACCTTACATATCGCACATGACAACAAATTGTTTTTCTAACAGTGACTGTCCATAACAATTGCAGTGCCACTCAGAGCTTTAAATCGCAAAGATCTTAGGGGCACTGCCACTGTGTCCGTCACCCTGAAACAAGTTGACAAGTCCCATGTGCCTGTAGTTTCACTAGCACCCTTATCCTTCAAAACCGGAACGCAGTAATGGTCATATTATTGCTTGGCGGCTGAAATAGGTAAGGTGGCAGTACTTCCCCGGACGATCTCTTTCACAAGGAGCTCTATTGCTGCTAAAACATATCATGTATGTCATTCGTATACGATTTAATTTCAATTTTTGAGATAATACTATATTTTGGTTATGCAGAATACAATACAACGGCATATTTAATTATATTTTAATTATAGCCTAATTAAATTATGTTTTGCTTTTACAATTTTATAACAAAATTCAAACTCATTTATATATTGTTATAAATAGATTATAAAACCGTTACAAGAATGGATTTTCAATCATTGTAATCAGCTTTGTGGTATACAAAAGTTCACAATTTATATTATTGTCTTGCAGTTCAGTTAGTCACAAAAACAAACAAAAAAAATGTTAGTATAAGAAATCTCCAATAATGGAATTTTATACCACTGACGTAATTAAAATTTGAGACGATTATAAAAGAACGAACCTGGTCGCGAAGGGTGCCAAGTGTCATATAAGGCCTTTGAGGCACGTAAAACAGCTTGCCCTTTGGTGGCTTCGTGAGAGTTCCGCCGAAGATGGGCCACAGCTCACCCAAGATGCGGAACATCGACGACTTGCCGCAGCCGTTGGGGCCACAAACGAGAACATTGATTCCCGCCCTGTTGAGGCAAATTCGGTTTTAGTAGAAGAAAGATGAAATATTTAATGTAGTGCAAAAGCAGTCTTGCAACAGGTGGTAAGCGACAGGACTACCCCTAACAGTTGCAGTGTCATTCAAAGCTTTAAATCGGAAAGATCTGAGCCCGTCACTTTGAGACACAAACTTGTCAAATTCCACGTGCCTGTAATTTTTTTTATGACGTCAAGAGACGGGACGAACAAGTCATGCGCCTGGTGTTAAGCGACACGCCTGTCCATAGCAGTTGCAGTGCTCCTAAGAGCTTTAAATCGCAATGATTTGAAGGTCACTACCTCTGCGCCTGTCACCCCGAAACATTAGTAGACAAGACCCATGTGCCTGCAATTTCACCAGCACCATTATCCTTCAAAACTGTACGGCTGTAACCGTACGTGTACACTACCGATTAGCGGCAGAAACAAGTAAGGTGCATTTTCTGATGAAATTATAGGCACATGGGACTTGTCAACTTATGTCTCAGAGTGATGGGCACAGTGGCAGTGCCCCTCAGATCTTTGCGATTTAAAGCTCTAAGTGGCACTGCAACTGTTATGGACAGACGTGTAGCTTACCATCAGGCGCACGACTTGTTCCTCCCGTCACTTGATATTGTAAAAGCAGAGCTGTACTGCTACAAATGTTAGTCAATATTTATGTACGCTATCTTATATGTACAGTGAACTGAATTGAATTATACTGTAAATTTTTCTATGACACGTCGACCTGTTAATTCCTTTGTATTGTTTACCTCCTTTTCAAAAATCTTATTTTGGTTAATATATTCTCAATTTTCTAGGATTTGATAGGTACTTCGGATTGTTTCAAAATAGGCCGCTTCCAAAGTGTGGAACGACGGTCGATCGCTCATACAAGACTGTCATATTTTCCCTATCATATTAAGCGACAATTACAAAAACAATTGATTAAAAATAAAATAAGATAAATTAATATTTTGGTAACAAATAATAAAATAAATAAATAATAGGGCGCGTTCCCATTATGACGTAACGTTTTATTTATCGGTGGACGACTGTCGCGTCCAGCCTATTCCCATATCACGGCTACCTGTCGTGACTGTGTCGTGGACGTTTATTTTATCGTTGAACGACTGTTGTGTCTAGCTGTTCCCACTAGTTCATGACGACAATTTATCGGTTCACGGCAGCCGCCTTTCATTTGCACGACAGAATCGTTTGAAGTTGCGATTCTCTGTCGTCACATTTTTATCGCGACGTTTTATTTATCGTCTGACGACTGTCGTTCTAGCCCTTCCCATTATCACGACTGTCTGTCGTCGTAATGTTAAAAAAGTGAACGACAGTTAATCGTGTTGTACACATTAAACTGCACGACTGTCTGTCGTCACGACATAATGGGAATGCGCCTTTAAACAATATCACATAACGATGCCTTACTTTCTCGAACTCGTATCGTATAAAGAGTTTATTCAGGAGATGGCAAAACTTTCTATTTATTTTAAATGTGCACTACTATAAGAACAGGTAAAACCCCCTTGTGTGAATATAAAGGAAATGTGACGTGATATCAGCCACCAAAATTGTATATAACAATCCATTTTTTCCATTTCAGTAACTTTGTACTTTAAGATACGAGTTTGAGAAAGGCGACGATACGTTGATCTAATCCCAAAGGAACTAAAGCACTTGTGTTATGGAAATCGGAAACTACGACACGGCGCGGCACCACAGACACCCAGACCCGAGACTGTTTATGGAAAAGTTAGTTTTTTTACATTGACCCGGCCGGGGATCGAACGCAGGACCTCAGCGATGGCGACACCATGACAACCGGTGTGCAAGACGCTCGACTGCCGGAGGTCGTCAAAACTATAGTTCATATTTTAGATACGAAAAAATAGTTTCGTTACCATATTAGTAAATGTCTAAGACAATGTATTATGTTTATATTAGACGTCACGATCGCGACTTTGTATTTTTAACCGACTTCAAAAAAAGGAGGACGTTCTCGATACGCGAGATAAATTCGAATAAAAATTTGTGAATCGATTTTGATGATTCTTTTTTTGATGGAAATAGAGTACCTCTCTATAGGTAGTAGGGTCTCATTTAAATTATATTTATATAATATTTTCTTCAAATTTAAATGAGACCCTACCTATAGAGAGGTACCCTATTTCCATCAAAAAAAGAATCGTCAAAATCGGTTCCCAAATTTTTATTCATCGGAAGTACCCCTGTACTTCCGATGATTCCGGTTTCACGGACTTTCCGTTAACCGATTTCAATAAAACTTGGCAAATATAATATATGGGGTCGGTTTTTTTAGTATTTTGTACCGAGATTATAAATTATAATATAGAGACATTGATTATATGAAGTAAATGGTTTTGTAGGTTTCTATAAAGTGCATTATATACATACTTGACTTCAAAGGTGAGTTCCGAAATAAGTACGTCTCCGTTGGGAGTGACGATCGGCACCTTTTCGAACCGGATGATATTGTCCTGATAGATGATGCGGCCGGCGCCGGGGGTCATCAGCATAGGTGTTCCTGTCAAATTGAAACAACTCCATGAGATGCACTCCTCGAGTGTGGTATGAACATATGGCCGTTCATTAGGAGAAGATACTTCGATAAGTTGCGTTCTATTTCATGCAATCGACTTTTTGTCTCTGTAGTATGAAAGTATAGTCTGTAATCATGGTTTTTAGCTAATTTGTCTGCATGAAATGGAACTAATGCGAAATATAGATACAAGAAATATAAACGCAGCGTGACGACTGTCGGCCATGACGCGTTAACGAAGTTGTCGGACAGTATTTTAACTGTTTTCAAAAGAGAAATTTTGTGATCTACTTTTTGCTATTTAAAACGGATATTTGACCATTGGTCACTTAGCCGCGTTTTAATAAGTGGACGGCAGTATACTATACTATATTATACTATACTATACTATGTAGCATTATTATATACTATGTGGCAGTATACTATACTATTGCCATAATCAAACGTATAAATAATTATGTTACCGTTGCCGTTGGCCTGCGCTCGGTCCACCATAGTCCTCGTGTAATTGCCCTGTGCAATGTCGTCAAGCACCGTTCGCAGTTGCGTGACGCGAGTGGTCAGGCCAGCTAGCTTCGTCATCTCTCTGCCGGAGAGCACCAAGCGACCGATGCCTTCGGCCATTTTCACCAACATACGCCCGTATGTGTAGTAGTGCTGGAATGCAACCAGCCAGTACATTACATATAAAGGATACTTTTATTTATGTCGCACTCTCAACAACGAAGTTCACAATTCGAAAAAATACTTTTTCTACTCCTGTACTTTAATCTGTCATTTATAATTTCATAAACCATATCAAAAAGGAGCTCTTTTTAGTTCTGAATCAAAATTCTATAGCCTATGGTACTCGCCACTGAGTTGAAAAATTTCATTAAAGTCCTGTCATCGAGTACATAACCAGAAATGGAGACGAAATGTAATTTAATTTGTTTGAAAATTATTCTGCCAAATCATTACTGTGACAACTGCGCTCCGATTGGCCAGCCCGAATTCACTTCAAATCGACCAGTTTAACTAGAGCTTTCCTATAACGGATGATAATTCAAAAATTACACATTTAATATTTAATTGCCGATGAAATGTGATTCCGTTTCTTTTGTAATTAGTTGTAGTTAGTTGTAATTAATGTTTGTTGTTCTTCCCAAACCACCGAATGGAACAGGCCCCCCATTCTTAGAGATATTCTTTTTATTACAATAAATACTGAATATTTTTAGACTATACACGTACACACGTACGTCAGTTGTTGGCGCTGTACTATTTCAGCTGTCTATTTTGTAATTTCAGCGTAAACGAAAGTTGATATTTAAAAGTGATTTTGCCCATATTCCTGATGAGTTGCCAGGGATGGATGGCCCTTTTTTCGTCTCTATTTCTGGTTATACACTCGATGAGTCCTGTACACAGAAAAAAACAATTGCGTTTGCCGTCGTGAATATTATAGTATTGTACACAGAACTATAAGTTTCAAAAAAAGAACGTCGTATTTTTGCTAATTAAAATATCAATTACGACGCCACTTAAACGCTAAGTTGCCTCCAGATGGGTTAAATTGTAAAACTCTTGCAACCGGGCAAATAAATCTTTATAAAAAAATGATTGGTTAAAATATGTGCGGTACTTGGACAGTTCTATTCTACCTCTTTGGTTTTTGTTTTGTAGCGTTTGCTTGGCTTTCGTCTAAATATATGTAGAGGCTGTATGGTGGAACCTTTGCCTACCCTAATAAATGGATTACAATTTTATTTTTAAATGCGTTTGTTGTCATGGATTGTTAACAAAATATATTGCTACTGTGTCACAATTTTATTTACTCGTAGAAAAAGTATTGTATGCAATCATTACAGTAGTTAGGTCTTAAAATCTCGTATTCGTATACGATATTCGACTTTAAGAACCATCATTATGCAACGATTGCATAAAATATTATTTCGAATTGTACTTCATTGTTGAGAGTATTAACAAAAATAGTCTAGTAGTTCTGAAAAAATAGATCGTAAAAATTATTTAAATAATAAACAGCATTTAAATTGTCTTCGTAAAAACAAAATTTTTAATGAAAAAAAAAACAAAAAATTAAAAGGGCAACATTTTATATTAAAGGAACACAGTTACGGAAAAAATGGCGGGCTTTTGAAGTTAGAAGTACAGTTTTCCAAAAAAATTAATTTTATTAGAAGAATATTATGAAGAAAATACGAAGAAAGAAATAGTGATGAAGAAAGTTAGAACTATATACCTTATTTTAAACCAAATTACAAAAGAGTTTAACCTGAAAATTCCAATAGTTACGAATTCAATGTTTTTGTTCAAATTGACAATAATGTGATTTAAGTGAAAGTGAAAACATAAATATTGACTCCCGCCGCTTAAAAGACTATTTAGAAAGCCCAAACAAGAGAACTAAGTTATTTAAGAGTAAGTGAAAACATAATGTTGTAGAACCACAATGGAAACTATTTAATGTGGACCCGATAATTAAATGAAGACATGGCTCAAAGGACTTGTATCCAAGCCAAAACCCTTAATAAAAACAAAAAAATACACTTACGATTCTTATGTCCTAAAAACAAAGTAAACACAACTGTATAAAATTTCAATATATTGTTTTTAATACATTATTTAAAACAACTTATTACCTTAAATCTGTCGTTTTCAGTGCCCGTTGTGAGCAAGTTGTGGTTTACTGCGAAGAAAGGCCTCGATACCGCGTAGAAACCAACTGTGATCGCGATATCTGAAAATAAATCAATATAAAATCAACTTTATGTCGTCGTATCAAATGTTAACAACTGCGTTTGAATTTGTGAGAGAAGTCTCTTTGATTGAAGACTATTGCCGGTGAAGTGAATGCCATTCAAGTACGT
This sequence comes from Hyposmocoma kahamanoa, assembly GCF_003589595.1. Taxonomy (NCBI): domain Eukaryota; kingdom Metazoa; phylum Arthropoda; class Insecta; order Lepidoptera; family Cosmopterigidae; genus Hyposmocoma; species Hyposmocoma kahamanoa. Next base: position 3,234,813 of record NW_020654748.1, read on the forward strand.
ATTATCAAAAGATTTTTATGAGATTTTGGTTGGGCTTTGAAATGTATAACGATTTTTATTATATTCAATAATAAGATATTTTATTCAAAATCCATCTGAAATTCGCTTTTCGACATCTTTTAAATCACTAAAGTAATATTAATGATGAAAATTGATCGTGAAGGGACGTTTCGTACCTTTTCAGTGTGTACAATACTATTATGACATTACAAACGTCACAATCAAATCATAATTAATAATTTATTTTAGAAAATAATATAAAAATTTTACTTCTGTAACAATAATATCTTCTGCTTAAAGATAAAACCACATAGTGACATTTTCCAAAAAACTCTCTAAATTATGTACCTGTTGTAAGAAAATCACCAACTTCCTACAGATAAAACTCTTATTAAGTTTATAGCTTTTTTGTTATTGAGTTTCACGTGCAGAAAGATAGTGATTTTCTTACTATAGCTATAAAGACTTCTTGTTTAAAATGTCACTTATAGAATAGATATTATATTATAATATTTATTCTACATTTATACCATTCGTTTATTTACATCCCATAATTGCTCGCCTGACCCCTTTTTCACTTTTTCTCCAACTTTCAAATCCCGTTTCCAAATGATATTCATTGACATTATAAAAGTTTTCCCGTTTTAAAAACAAGTTAGCCAAAGAGTTTGTAAGTGGCTAAAACGCTTACCGAGAAATAAGAAAAAAAAAATTTGAAGAAAAAATTAATTCAAAAGTCACAGAATTTTGTCAAAAAAAGGACGATAACCGTAGAGGGAGAATAAAAAAAAAGAATAGAGAAGCTTCTCGCGTATACTGAAAAGGGATACCAACAGAGTACCTATAAATTCTGGGTTGTATACTTTTAAAATTTTACCCCGTTAAAGAAATTGAAATGAAAATGAAGCCGTGGTAGCCTAATGGTTTGACTTACTGCCTCTCTCAAGCAGACGGTCGTGGGTTCGAAACCAGACTCGCACCTCTGAGTTTCTCGGAATTTGTGCGAATCTCAATTTGAAATTTATCATGAACTTTTCGGTGAAGGAAAACATCGTGATGAAACGTTGAAGAAGATTCAAAATCCTCGGAAAACGTGTGCAGTCCCCAACAATCATTGGGCCAGTGTGGTGGACTGTCGCCTAAGCACTCGCCTGAGAAGAGAACCATGGCCAACAGTGGGACATATAAATGGGTTCATGATAATGATGAAATCTGCCGAGTCTAAGGAGAGAGAATCCGCCAGACCACATTTAGCTTGGTTGAGTTTTAGAAACCAAATAAAACAATTACGACAAAATATTACTTTTTTATTGGCCCTTGACTTCACTTAGTATACATATTTCAAACTGAAAAAGTATGGAAAATTAAAAAAATACAATATTTCAAATTACCCATAAATTGGGGAAAATCTTATCGTATCCCTAAAATCAGCTTAAGCCTGTCTAATTTAATTTATACGTTATTTATTTGATCTCTCTTACTCGCGTATCATACCACTGCTGGTAGAAGCGAGATGGACATATTTGACAAAAGTAAGACATTCTCCTTATTTTAGGAGGTTTACACGATGCAAACAAAAATCTTTCAATCACGAAAAACACTTGAAATATCATCTAAAATCATTCAATCATGAAATCGTAATATTCCAGGCTTGTAAAAGTATTTCACTAGTAATTCATACAAGAAAATTCATTGATTGTAATGAAAAATTAAAACTTACGTGTGAAAGGTTATGTTGGGAATTTTTCGTTCCGTGCGGGTTTTACAGCTTAAAATATAACAATGCACCATTATTGTGAGCTGCAATAATTGTCAATTACTACAAAGGAACGGTTAGTAACTTTGTAAAACACTTCTTAAAAGCACAAACACATAAAATCGATGCACATCAAACACTCGGAAGGATTTGCTGGACTCAACGAGGGTTGAGTCATACAACCAAAACCGCATACGCAGAAAGAGACAAAAAATAATATTGTTTTCTCGTTTACTCTGATATGTCTGTACATAAATCTATCTCGCTTATACGGTTTTTATTATTTATAGAGCCTCTCTACCCAATTCTCCCTCTACGACGCTTACAGTTTTCTTTTATAATCAATTGTCTATTGTAAAATTTTTGATCGACTCACACTTAGCGACAATGTTGTCTATGAAGCCCATGCCGACTCTGAAGTTGAGGAAGTTCCTCAGATGCCGTGTCAACTTGTAGAAGCTTGCCAGAAGCGTTAACTGCTCTCTATGGTTGCCCTGTAATTGTATTAACAGACGTGTTCACTTTTAAATGGATTTACGAATAGAACCATTTTCAGGCTTGACACAATAAAGACAAAATTATAGCCCAAGACTCAATTTAGATTTTTTTATGATACCGAGCTGTGGGACAGACAAGTAGTGCGCTTGGTGGTAAGCGACACGCCTGTCCATGGCAGTTGCAGTGCCACACAAGAGCTGCCACTGCACCCTGAGACATTAGGTGACAAACTCATTTGTCTGTAATTTCACCAGCACCCTTACCCAGAACCGGAACGCAGTAAAGCTTACGTTACTGCTTGGCGGTAGTAATAAGTAAGGTGGCAGTAATTTCCTGGTCGAACTCTTTCACAAGGAGAACTAGACTGCCGCGAAGCACTGGCAACCGTACAATGCACAACGGGAAGTGAGTGTGCCAACAGCTCCTCTACCTATCTGGAGAATAGGGAGGGTGCTGTACGTGCACCCGGGGTTGCTCACCCGAGGCACTAGCCTTTTGAGAACCGGATAAAGTCTGTGACAACCTTATCCACCGGTTGGTCTATGGTTAGGATCTGAACTTTAAGGTTGCGGTTCCAATAGAAATGAGGTGGAAACGCAACCATAGGGAAGGGTACCTTGTGCTTGCACATGGATGATAGGAAGGGTCACTATAATCAAAACTAGCGGAATAGAAGCGAATTTTTGTAACGAATAATGGACTTTATATCAATTGTGTAACGTACAAACTGGATATGAGCCAAAAACAAACAGTTACAGTTAAAACGCCTTCCATTCCCTTCCGCAGCAATGTAAACTGAGCCTCATTCCCTTCCACAGCAATGTAAATTGAGCCTAAGGGAATTGTCACATTTATCGATCAGAATCGGCTTAGGAAAAGGATTGTATCCGTATAATAAGAGGGAAAAAGATATTGTTGATAAAGATACTAAAGAAAATACTTCATGAATGAGTACTTACTTGGTAGAAGGCGATTTCTTCAGAATTCGTAATAAGTCTAGAATTTACGTATCTGAATTCTCCTTCTAATTTTTGTTCTTGGACCGTCAATTTCGCTGAAAAAAATATAAAAATCGTGTTAAATCGATTGCAACAACACAGCTGTGAAATGAGCATACAGGATGTTTATATATTATGATGGGGCAGCAAGGCCAGCTACCTTAATCGTTGTAATTACAGGAAAACGGTTGCGATTTCTGCCATTTCGAGTACTCTTACCTCAGTTGGTCCCATAGAGACTATTGATTCTTACCAGAGACCAAATCGAATGGCATAAAAAAAATTTGTAAAAATTGCATTTTGTACGATTTTTCTAAAATCTGTGAATGCCAATCAAAATATCTTCAAAACTCATGGATAGTCTTTTAGAACCGTTTTCCTGTAATTACAACTATTAAGGTAGCTGGCCTTGCTGCCCCGTCTCAAATTTACACCCTGTATAATATTTGGTAAGATTTTGAACTTTGAAACAATATAAATTGAGTATAATAATAACGCAGAATGAAGTGCGCGATACGCGACATGTATCTTTCGCCGGTTCTTGAACCTGAGTCCCTGACCTCAGCCGACTGTGCCGTTGCCGAAGAATAATGCGTCTCCCATTGAAAAAATTCAAATTATTCTTTTAGGCCGCAAGAGGAGAATGTACAAAAATATCCTCCCAAAACACACAAGTATTCAAGTAAATGTTCTAACATGGATGTGGGCGAGAGGAGTTCAAAATAATAAGAGTCTCTGACATTTGGTTGTCTCCTAGTAAAAACAGTAACAAAAATATCAATATCTGATATAAAACCAAACAGAAAAAAAATGGTCAATCGATATTTGGAAATTATTTATTTATACATATTATTTTTTATACAGGCTGTATATTTGCAAGTGGGACATACTTATAGAGTGCGTTATATTCCTGAACCCAAAGAAATAATAAACTAATGAACTTAAACTTTACAAAAAATATTTTTTTAATTTTTTTTATCGACTACCACTTGAGTACAACATTAGTTATCGAAATCTATGCACATCACTATTATTGCTCCGATGCAGCGGCGGGTGGTGGCACGGCGGCGAAAAACAAAGCACAGGTCGGGGTGGGGGGCCCGCACCCGCGAAATTGCTGTTTGCAACTTCAGACAGTGCACGCGCGATCTTGATCTAACGAAGATACGTAAATTATTTGTACTTCCGCTCACCCGTTCGCCGCAAAATGGATATTTATTCTAACGTCGAATTGACCGAGATGGTGCGACTTTACGCAATAAGTGGTGATAGTGTGAGGCAAGCTATTAAAATGTTCCCAAATCGGAGTACACGCGGAGGAGGTGAACAGTCTCGAAGTGTTGCGTGAAAGGATTATCTCAGCATTTTATACTATAAGACAAAATGTGTTTGTGTTGTACAATTTAAAACAAAATTTACTATGCCGTGCTAGACTATGCGTTGTGGAAAACGGTGGACATTTTTAACTTGCTTCGTACCACGTAAGTGTAAATAAACTGTAGATAACTAAAAAATCAATCATTGTAAATAATTAGGTTTCACATTTTTAACTACGCCAAAAACCTCAATTCTTATTAAATGATAACTAGTTACTAAATCATAAACTTATCTTTTTTAGTACGTAAAACATTTCGATGATAGTTCAAGTAAAAAATAATTAGCATAAGCTAAAACGTAAATGTGAAATCATTGTTATTGCTGCTGTCTCACTCGGCGCTCGCTTGGTAGTATTCCCATTGCACTCGAAATCAAGCGTAAAGGGAAACGGTTTATTCCTATGTACACTTCAAAACACATTTGTTGATTTATTTTTTGTTCCATCCCATGTCCTAGTTTCATTTTAGTCTATGTTAAGTTGTAACATGATTTACTATGACATGTATGAATATATCTCACTTTCAAATATACAACCTGTATATACTGGTTTTTTTCCAGCGAAACAAAGTTTCATGCTCTTTACAGGTCCCAAAAAATAGTTTTTTTTTCAGATGTGTATCAATCACGAAAATCTAAGAAGGTTATGGGAGACGTATAAATAAAAATTAATTTACTCAATGAATTGTAATTTATGGCTACCTGTAGGTTTTCTCAAATAAGTAAGGAAAGCACCGGACAACAATAAATACGCCATCATGATGCCGGGTGTCTGAAAATAAACGAATTAAACATTTATTATTAAAATGTAAAATGTAAATTAGACTACCACGGCTCTATGATTAAAAATAAAAAGCAAAAAATCAAAATACAATACACTCTCGGAAACATAAATCAAACCACTTTGCATTTTTATTCTTAGGGTGCGTTCCCATTATGTCGTGACGACTAACAGTCGTGCAGTTTAAAGTGTCGTGACTTGTATATTTAAATAAAATTGTTCACATACAGTACAGCACGATAAACTGTCGTTCACGACTATTTTTTACCTTACCTTACTGACTGTCGTGTCGTGACAATGGTAAGAGCTAGAATGACAGTCGTCAGACGATAAATAAAACGTCACGATAAAAATGTGACGACAGACAATCGCAACTTTAAACGATACTATCGAACAAACGACAAGGGGGCTTCCGTGAACCAATAAATTGTCGTCACGATATAGTAGGAACAGCTAGACACGACAGTCGTTTAACGATAAAATAAACGTCCACGACACAATCACGACAGATAGTCGTGATATGGGAACAGGCTAACAGTCGTCCAACGATAATTAAACGTTGCGACATAATGGGACCACGCCCTTAAAGGGATTAAAGGAGATATACTAGAATACTAACTAGTACTTTATGTATATACTAGAATAGTACTAGAATATGAAACGAAAAGTGGTGAAAGTGGTTACAGAAAATTAAGCGCCGTACTGGAGATGGGTATACATCCTCAAAATTGATTAAATAGATGGGCAAGACTACTGCGGAATCCTGGTCTATGGCACAACTACGGGAAGCATAAACCCAGAAGTGGTTGCAGAAGGCCTGTGCATGATGATGATGATGATGATGAATACAAATAAATGAATTGTGGAAATTAAGATTTAACATAAGGTGTACTGTACAAGAATATAAGAATACGGCACGCGTAATAAATGTCGTTTACCTGTGTCCATTCCTTTATAATGTGAAGGTAAAGTAAGACCGGGCGGAATATATTGTTTCCTATTTTATTCATAAGGTTTATTTTCGGGTGCGCTGATGGCAAAGTTATATTAATAGAAAATGATTTTACCGAAACAATTTCGTTTCAAAATGATGTACTTCAAATAAAAAGAAGAAACACTTTAAATAAATATAAATATAAGACAACATAACATACGTTGTTATGGTCCAAAGTAAACCTAAAGCATTTTTGTTATGGAAATCGAAAACGACGGCACCAGAAACACTTAGACCCGAGACAATATAGAAAAGTTCATTTATCTACATTGACTCGGCCGGGGATCGAACACGGGACCTCGGAAATCGCGACACCACGAAAACTGGTGTGCATACCAAACAACCACGAAGCTCGTCAAAATATGAACAAAAACCCTTTTCTGAGAATATATTTCGCCAGAAAAGGGTTAATAATATAATAATTTACCAGACAACTACATTGCAAACTACACTAAAAACACCCAGAACACAAAGAGCCAAATTTATGAAACTTCGTTCACCAAATTGTCCCACCGGACATCGACCCCAGGGACCTCTACATCCATTGCCCATAGTGTTAACGACTGGGCCACAAAGGCCGTCAACCTTGAAGTTGAGCACTTAGTGATCGTCGATGCTACCAAAATTTATTAATATAATAGAGAAAGAAAACTAACTTTGTTATGCTGGTCTGCTACGCAGAGGTCCCGGGTTCGATTCCCGGGCAAAAATATTCGTATGGCCTATATTTATCCCTCTCGTCAGGTTTGGGTGTAATTTGTGGTTGCGTATGTGTGTGTCCTTTGCACCCGTGATACAGTTTCCCTAGTATGGGGCTATGAATGCGTGCGTTAAAAAAAACTTTGATGAGAAATTTGCTTAGTTTGATTAGTTTTACAAACTCTACGTAAATATGTGAAAACCACCATTCAGTCAAATTTCTTATGATAAGTGTTTGTTTATGAGAGCCAGGCAACAGGTTGTTGACTGTGATAGATAGAGTACTGGGTGTACATATATGCAACCAGCAGTGAAATGTACTATAAACAGACACTCACCGAAGGTCCCAAGTTAACAGTAAGCCTGTACAAATAAATGCTAATATCGAGTAGAGGCTTGCTAATGTTGCTGTACAAGTCTATGACGGTCTCACAGAACTTGTCTATGTCCGTCGTGAGTAGCTGGTCCGCGTTCGATATCCGGTTGTCTAGATTCGTCACTTGGTAGTATGTGAAGCCTCTGTAACAAACATTTCGATAGATTAGTGAAAACGGCAGAAGGCGGTAAAGACGGCGGAAAGCGGAATTAAATTGTGGTATTCTATCGCACACTTTCCGCGATATATCTTGTACAATAGCAATAAGTAGGAAACTTTACGGCGGTGTTCAAGACTTTGCAGCTTCGTCTAAACTAATGCCGAGTCGTATAGATAACGTGACCATTATTTTTTCCTTCTAGGCGGGACTCGTGTAAATTTATTATTGTTTTAAAAATAAAACACATGTTCATGATAGTTACGAAATGTTTAGTGATCTAATTTTTTTTTTAAATATTTAATGATCAATAATTAAAATAATATCTAGTATTATGTCGTCTGGTGGGCTGGCTTTATATATTTTTCGACCAAGCACAACACATTTTAAACACGTTCCACGGGCCGAGATCGGCACCGCCATCGATTAACTCCCGCCAAAAACATAACTATGTAAAATATGACTTACTTGCTGCTACGCGCCATTCTTCTGAATGTATTGTCACGCGTGTCCTGTTTAATCAAAGCGGGATATTTTTAACTATTTTGGGGGCAGCGGGACGCGAAGCTTAATAGCGGGACTGACGCATGGTCACGTTACTTATAAGCGTCTTGCCATTGGCACGCTTTTCAACTGAACCCAATGTGGCCAGTTGATATAAGAACCATCCAATAGGTGGCAACAGCTCTGTATACGACCGTTCACACACGTTGTGACTCCCTTATTCTTACACCATAATTCATTGACGGAAGTTAATGAAGTTGACAAACTCATATAATTTGTTTCTATAATAGTCTGTGTATATACTCTGTTGTTGTAGATTCTCTCCTCAGTGAACTTTTTCGGAATTTACCGGTCATTCTTTGAGTTAAAAACGCATGCGTTCCTCAACTTGGCATTGGCGGGTTTACCGGTATGGTATCGATGGCGATGTAACATTATAAAGTAGAAGTACAGCACATAGTCATTTTTACTTGACATTGGCGCAAACATCGTTTGTTTCGACGGAGCCATAGCATTTAAAAGAAGAAGGTGTCATTTTTCCTCTAAATTTCTCTTTTATGATAGCAAGTGACGAGACGAACAAGTCGTGCGCCTAGGGATAATAAGCGACGCGTCTATTCTAGCAGTTGCAGTGACATTCAGAGCTTTAAATCGTAAATATTTGAGACAAGTCACTTCACTTCACTTTTTATTTTTATGGCTCCATCATTATGAGAAATGATGATTTTGCCAATGTCACGGTTGTAAGAAAAAAAAACGAAACAAAAAAAATAATCGCTAAGCTCTAATAGGACATTAACCGGTGTTGGTAAGTTGGACCACGGGAGTACTCAGTGGAGAATGTAAAACAAAAACAAAATGTAAAACATTTATAAATATATGTTATTTAAGTGGATAAATTTACATAGAGTAACAATATGGGGGGAGAGCACTAAAGTTAAGAGGTTATTTATGTTAATGGGGCGGGGGAATTTTGGAGAAAGTAAGTTATAAAGTGGAACAGCAATATTAGGACAATTGAAAAAAATGTGTTCCAAGGTACCGTCTTCTAGGCCGCACTCGCACAGTGTGTGATCTCGGACTCTGATTTTACGCAAAAATACAGGGGTGCAAACATGGCCTAAGCGCAAACGAATAATAGTGGAAGTGATGTTTTTAGGCAAATCGCGACGTTTAAAAAACCAGGGTTTAGTGGGTAGATTTGGTTGGAGGTTACCATAGTGTCTACCAACAGTTTGTCGTGATTCCTGCCAAAGGACCGACCAGGAGGCTAGCATTTGGGGTTTGGTCATGGCGAGCAGATCTCTGGGAAAGCATTTACAGTATTTGCATACGCCAATTCTTGTCGCATTCTTTGCAAAGGCGTCTACTGCTTCGTTGCCACTAATCCCACTGTGACCGGGAATCCAGGCCAGAGTTACCTCAATTCCCGCACAATGACATCGGTACAGAGCTTCCTTAATTTGGAGGGTGATAGAGAAATTGTCTTTGGAATGAAACGGTAGCTTAATAATGTCTTGGAGGCAACTTAGTGAGTCTGAGAAAACATTTATTAATTTTATGGGACTCAATATATAAAATGGCTTCGAGTATTGCAATAGCCTCTCCCGAAAAGACCGAATTCAGATAGGGGGATTTAAAACTGAGTACGACATTGAACTTGGGGAACCAAACCGCGGCTCCCAAGTCGCCATGTTCGTGTATTTTGAAGCGTCGGTAAAAACAGTAGTCCAGTCATGCCATTCTCTCTCAACTATATCGTTGAAGTCTTGGTTTGCTCCAAGGGTATCCTTCATGATGCGAAAACTAAGATAGATAGATAGATAGATAGATAAATAGACAAGTCAAATAATCTTTATTTCATATGTAAGCAAATTACACTTGAAATCGTCATACTGATTAAATTCTACTGCTCATTCGTAAGGCAGATTCCCCTGAGAAGAATGAGCAAGAAACTCTAGGGGTTGCTCTTTGTAAATATACATTTGAATACATCTTAGATCGAGAATACCTGCAAGAGCTAAACGGGTTATTACCACGGATTTTGGTTGCGTCAAGTTGACAAGTATCATATGCTTGTAATTTCACCAGCACCCTTGGCCTTCAAAACAGTAACGCAGTAATAATCACATTTTTGTTTGGCGGCAGAATTACGACGAACTCTGTGCACAAGGGACTCTACTGCTACTAAGTTCCCATTCATTCAGTAAGTGAACATTAATGATTAATTTAACATTGCACTATAAGCATCATAAAAAAGTAAATTACGCAATAGCTTTTATGTCGTTGGGTATAAAACACTATGTCAAGTGATAAAACTGTTTCTATGTTTATAAAACCCATTGCATTGTATATAACACAACAATGATAAGTCACTTGCTATCAAATAATCAATTGTATTATAATACAAGTTTTAATCAAGTTAACGGATATGACTTTTGAAAGTGATTGGTTGATATGCTATTTACAATTGTAATTATATGACCGTGTGATTCAATAGCTTAGATTTAATTACTATTTAAAACTCTCTCGTGTAAATTTTTAAGATTGCAAAGTTGCCTTGCTTTTTACCCCATAATACGTTAGAGTACCTTAAAAGATCAGGTAATTATCAATAATAATAAACCATTTATTTCAGATATATACATTCATCCATAACATTTGTTAGTAAAGTACTTAAGCTAGTGTTCGGTTTAAAATAATAATAAAACAAAATTATTCCTATGTATTACGATGGGAGTACAACGCATCGTACCCAGGTAACGACAGGATAACTGGCTACGCATTGGTAGCGGTGTGCAAGCAATTAAAAATTGTTGTATACTTTAAAAAATATACGTTGACACAGAATGCCTACTCACTCTTAGCCTTATATAACCTCAAATTGTAGGCTGCGAAAATTTCAAATGACAGCAGTATATTCTACTCCTTTGCCGTATGCATAAAACGGCCCATTCACTACCTGGATGGCAGTCCGTCCACAGGCAGGAAACTGCCTATTCACTCTTAAACCTCAAATTATAGGCTGGGGAAATTACAGATGACAGTAGTATATTCTACTCCTTTGCCGTACACATAAAACGGCCTATTCACTACCTGCATGGCAGTCCACAGGCAGGAAACTGTTCACACAATATCCTGCGTATGGCCTACGGATGGAGTCTCCCAGGACGCATTTCAGGATTGCAGGATGGTTTGCACGCTGCGACTATATTCATAATCCTGCATTACGCGGCGTATAAGGCGGACTGCAATGCAGGATAATGAATGCCCTTCTAGGCCATATAAAAAACTAAGCGCTTTGTGCAGATGGAGTGTTCCGTATTAACATAGGATTAGGTCGCTGAAGTCCGCTGAACATCAGATAATATTGTGTCTATTATACATTAAAAAAACAATTCATACAAAAATGGACAGTCTGTATTTGATAAGAGTAATTACACGAAATCATTATATATATATACATACAGAAAGAACTCGTAGTCTATTGTACCGGACTTGGACTTGGCTCCACGTGATAAAATACACGACCTTCGATATGACAAGATAATGAACTAACTGCAACAGGTAGAAAATGAGGTAGTTATATGATTCAATCGCTTTTGGATCAAGGTGATCTTTATGAAGTTGGAAAGACATTTGGACATGTAAAAAAAGGTACAAAATTTATGTAAATTGTAATACATATTACAATTTTATTCTTCATAAGAAAATAGTACATATATTCACGTGTTACACAGCTGTATTCAGAACGTGGTGAAATTGATCGTGAATAAGACCCAGCTTTCCATTTATTAAAACGATCATGTGACAACGTTCGGCCAGCGTACGATTCTGTTGACTTTGGGCGTCAAATACGAGTCAGCTTTTTTAAGCATTTTATTGATGAATTAGGTGTTTTTGAGTTTGATGATTGATATATCGCACTACTATTACAATAAAGTTGTAACGCAAAATTTGTGAAATTCAACATTATATCATTGCTGAAGATAAAATTTGATCCCCAACACGTCTATAAAACTGTCGTTAGAATATTATAAGGAACAATCGAAAGATATCTACTTAACTCAAAATGAAAAAAAAAAAAAAAACCTTATGTAAGCTAGTTCTGGCCAAAAGAATCCTTACTCAAACATATTAAAAGTTTTTTCCCTTTTATTTAATTTAAATATATTTCACAAGTAGGAAATTGTGATAAACTTAAACCCATACATAAATTTTATCTTTCAAAGGTACCGAGTACTTAGTACTTGGTGTAACGGGCTGGTGTCCGCAACTCGACGTCAAGCCGCCTATTTTGCGTAAGGTATCGAGTAATTAGTTGTACATCGATTCCTAAAAAATACACTTTTTGAGTTAATATACTATCGTATCAGCAGTGCGATATGTAGGGTATTCGATTTGTGTGATAATTAATAATTGAGACCTATTCTCCAAATGAGTTACGTACTAATTTTTTTTTTACTTAGCGCCACTAGAATTACTTTAAAATTCTAGTTTCGCTTCCTAAGTGAGTAGTTTTATCCGCTTATTCCCAGTTGTCAGCAATGACTTTGTTCCCACTGGCGACAAATAGGAAAAAAATTCCAAATATGTTACCAGGTGGTGACAAACGGGATAAGTCTCAATTGTTACCAGTGGTGATTTCCAGTGGCGACAAATGGGAAAAAATCCCATACGTTACCAGGTGGTGACAAACGGGATAAAAAGTTTCAGTTGTTACCAGTGGTGATTTCCAGTGGCGACAAATGGAAAAAAATCCCATATGTTACCAGGTGGTGACAAACGGGATAAAAAATCCCAGTTGTTGCCAGTGATGATTTCTACTGGCGACAAATGGGGAAAAAAATCTCATATTTACCAGGTGGTGACAAACGAGATAAAAATATCTATTGTTGCCACTGGCGGCAAATGGAATTTACAATATAATAATAATGACAACTGGGAATAAGCGGTTTTATCTTACGATGCAGTAAAACTACATCCGAAGGTACGGAATTTAAAAATTGTAATTAATTTATATTTGGTGGTTTTAACCACTCTATGCGACTCCTTGTACATATGTATAGACATTTATCTATCATTTGGAATGGGTTATTTCGAACATTGGTGATAATAATATTCAAGCAAAGAAGGATGGCGAAAGCTGCCCCAATAACGACGAAGAGCCGTTATGACTTTGCTAGTATAATTTTGCGTTTTAGTTTATGCCTAGTTATAAATATATTTTTGTATATTTTTAGAAGTCAGTAATAAAAAAAATGCATAACATTGTATTTTAGAATAGATGCACGAACACAACGCAATTGATTCAGTTCGATCATAGACAAGGTAACGTTCTTGTACGTACGTTTCATTTTAAGCATGATTGAATGTTTACCTACCTGAAGTATTGGTTATTTTATAGCACACACATAAAACATTAAAGCTATAAAATACCTAATAAAATAATCAATTAAACAGTAATGGCATAAAGCAAAAAAAGGGAACAAAAATATTTAGACAATATTTAAATGAGAGATAATGAAAGTTGCAAAGGAACGTTTTGACAAGAGACCTCTTGCCAATATCATTGTCATATTGATTTTTTTTTTCTGGCCATGGAAACAAAGTCCTTCAGCCGAAAACATAAAAATAAGTTTTTCTGTAAATATGGCCGCCACAAAGAGGATAGGCAATTTGAGGCGGCGTGCTTGGATTGACTCGGGATTCCTTAGAACGGGCCGATACGGGTATTCCAGTTCGAGATTCGTATAATTTCGCGTTTTAATCTTCAATTAAGGCACAATAGCACTATCCTATTCCACTTTAAACTAGATTTCACAAAATAATTGAAAGTCAAAATAAAAACGACACTTTTCCCTCCAAAAGATCCAGAGCGAATCCCCTTGTCATATTGATATTCAGAACAGTGTGACCATTTGTGGCAGATTTCTGCCATTTAGGCAGATTATATTTTTATTAATTTTCATTGCTGCAGAACATGATAAGTTATATTAAATGTGGCAGAGTTTGGAAGATTTGGAAATATTCGGGAAGTTCTTTATTGTTTTTGGGAATAACCTGAAAACTTGTTATTTTCTGCTAGTACGAACAAACATCTGCGTGCTGATTTTGATTCAAATCGGAATCGATCCGATCGGGTAGTCTAGAAATGAGATGGGTTTCTGAGCGAGAAGATGAACCTGATTCCTACTATATCTTTCTAATTTGTGAGTTAAATCAACTATTGTCCAGATTAGAAATGTCAAAAGTTTCCGATCGGCCAGTTGTGAATCGCAATTACGCGCGTCAACTCTGAAAAGACGCAGTTTCCGATCGGGAGACGCAATCAAAATCGAGCTGCTGAAGCGAAATACAAGACAATGTTATATACATAACCTATATCAACTTTATAATCCCACCTTCTACAGGCTGTACTCAATTAGCTTTTTTGATGCTTTGATAATGAATCACAAGTATTGATAGGTCTCTTTAATGCACGTCGTCAAAAGCACTGGGTCATAAAATATACGGGACGCCGCCATCCTTCTTTAATGATTTACTGTGCCAGAAAAACCACACCACTCAGGTACCTGGCCCCAAAACAGAGAACTCTATACAGCGGCGTACCGTTGATTTCTGTCGTCCGGGGCCACACCTTAAATTTGTTGCTCTCTCTATTTTCACGATTGCAAAAGTGGAAAGTTCGGGTCGGCTCGACTCGATTGTTTTTTTTATGATACCAAGTGACGGGGCGAACGAGTCATGCGTCTGGTGGTGAGCGACACGCCTGTCCATAACAGCTGCAATGCCACTCAGTGCTTCAAATAACATAGTTCTGAGGGGCACTACCATTGCGCCCATCTCACCTTGAGACATAAGTTGACAAGTCGTGTGCCTGTAATTTCACCAGCACCCTAACCCATCAAAACCGGAACGAACAATGCTCACATATCCGCATGGCGGCAGAAATAGGTAAGGTGGCAGTACTTCACTGGACGAACTTTCTCACTTTTCTCACTTTCTCACTTTCTCACTCTCTTTCTCACTTAAATAGTGGAATTTATTTTCTAATTTTAAGTAAAAAAAAAAATTTACTAGTTACAGCTCGCCGCCCCCATTGCTGCGCCACCGGGGGCCATGTCTCCCTCTGCACTTCCCACGCTACGCCACTGATTCTATGTATTGTGGTTCCAGAGCAACGAAATCTTTACTTTCCCAAATTAATGAACCCAGGATCATCAACCTCTCTTGATCATCGAGGTCGTCAAAAGTCGATATTTATAAGCCAAAATTTATGATCTTGGAATGGCATACGTGGAAATAAGAGTAAAGACGTTTCTCTTTATCAGGTATACATTACGTGTCGAACTGATGATCTCTGTTGCATGTATATATGACCGAGAATGACGCAGCGTTAGTTGATAACGGATCCAAAGGTCAATAGAGCTTCAGACGTATTTGCTCAGAGCCGAGGCTAGCTATCGTACAATAATCGCCTTAATCCTCGGTTACGTAATTTGGAGATATTGGTCAGCAGAACATGCAGTATATTATTAGAGAAACACGTAATTGTTTTAAGAGTCTATACTGCCTCAAATAGCTTTGGTTGATTCCGCATAACAGTGAAAGCGTTGAATTAATCACTTGAAAAAAATATATAGTACAATTGAGGATATACACTGATTACCACAAGGTGTGAAAACACGACTCCTAAAAAGTTTCACGATAGAAAAAAAAACACAAATTTACCTCGAAATTTTACAAGAAAACCGCAGTATTCAATAGGTACTTTACATAAACCAATAATTTATATATATTATTACATCAACTAAACTAAATAGAACACGTATAGTATACGACATATATTTTTCAAATGACTTTAATTCCGTTTGTAAAAAATTCAATTCTGAAATAAAGCCAAAGTGAACAGGGAAAATTTTAAAGAAACCGGTTGGGAATAAAAATAATTATTTAATTACGTCTCTGATTGACCAATAATTCTAACTAGGTACTCAAGGTGAGTTCACTACAATCACATATTTTTTAAGCATAAAACACGTAACACGTATTCGACTATGATGCTAAAACCATAAACGCATATGCTATAATTTGTAAACAGGCAACGAACTCAAATGTAATTTATATTACCCAACCTATGACCAGAGCTAATACATACAATAGCGATGTTTCCATATTGTTCACATTCTAATAGGAAAGTTAAAGAATTACTTCTTTTAAAATTTAATGTATACGCCACCACACCTTAGTATCTTTTTCCTCACAGTCCACCAACGAAGGCTGCATTGAAGGGATATGAGGACAGACTAAGTTCATTTCAAATGTGCACCCTTCAACGTCGCCGTTGGATTGCCGATCAAGTTTTTGTACATCGTTCGATTTCGGGGCAAATTGATTGCCCAGAACTTTTATCACAACTCCAGTTTCACAATCAAAAAGTTCAGAACTAACGTTGGCTACAATGCTATTTTGAACCGAGTTTGCTGAGAGTACAATAATTCTCTTAAAACATGTAAACATAGATTAACTGACTTAGATTTGTTTTCGTTGTCATTAAATAAATATAAAACTTTATTGTATAAATGGTCAGACTAAAAGTACCATAACTTTACAGTTTAATTTAGCATGTTTACTTATTGGTTCTGTTTTATCCATCAGTTTGTCTGTAACGTAACATACAAAAAATGCTTTTGACACGAGCTTCTGATATGTGCATGCCTATTATGTATTTGCCTATTATTGGGTTTACACTCGAGTATTTTATGTAATGTTATTGTTTGTTCATGTACAATAGTGTATTTCTGTTGGCATATCTAATAAATAAATAAAATAAAATAAATAAAATAAAATAAATAAAAACAAAATAAAATTATACAGTAAATTTGTGCCCTGTGTGCCCGACGTAGGAATTATATTTCCACGGTGCATTATGGCATATTGTTTAAATCTTGTTGTTAACACCATAATTGCTAAATTTGCTTGCTTACATGAATTTATTGAATATCACCATGTTTTAATACCTCGATATCAATTATTATTTTGTGAAATTGCTCCAATAGTTTATTATAATTATTAATGCATCGAACACTAAGAAAAATCCCTATCCAGCTGGATTTGATCCAGCATCTTCAACATACCCTGTCGACGCTCTACCAACTGAGCTACGGAACGAACACGCAGACTTTATGCATTTTTATATGTGCTTGTTGCAGTTTTTTTCTGTCATCTTTGTTTCCAGTTTTTTAACGACTTTTCGCCATAGCTCCATCTGTGAGAAATCTATCAAAGTTTAAGACAGCTACCAGCGGCTGGCTATAGACCACTTCACATAGGAAATGTTGTGTGACATTTAACATTTTTACGTTTCACGCATTTAATTTGTAATTAATCTCTCAACGTTGTAAAAATAAATAATAAATTTGTTATAATGTAACAAAATCAAACAATATTTGTGGCAGTTGCAGTTTTATATAAAAATGACAGTATTAATATACTGTCATAATCTACTTAATGGTAAAAAGAAAATTAAATGATAAAGATAACAATAAATTAACCTAATTACTTGATGTGTAAAACGGAATATTTTATCCATAGCCGTTTACACCACAAAAGTCGATGAATCGAATCGGCTATAGTGTATATCGCGTTAATACGAGTACATATCGTACCTTCTATGCGGGTCGTTTTCTTTTGTTTTTTGCTATGTGTGATGTTTCTGGAGCAATTGTTCAAATTTCGTTTTTCTTTTTTTTAAGGACACTTTGCACTTGGCCGCTGATGGCCTTGACTGCGACGCCGGAAGAAAAGGGGGCGAGCTGAAGGCTCATAACCCGTATGTAACGTTAAAATTTCGTTTCGTTGCAGTTGATTTTATGTTCACTTTGTTTACTTTTTGTTGACTTTTTGTCTAGTTGTTGTTGACTTTTTCATTCACTGTGTAGTTTTTTTGGTAACTTGATAATATAACAATTGAATTATTTTTATTAAATTATTTGTTCTTAAATTATTTTCTGTAAATCGCTTCTCTCTTCGTTACAAATTATTTCGATGAAATATTTAAATCGATTTTTTTTCATTCGATTTTACATCACCACATCTCTAGAAACTTCTAATCTTAAACGTCACGCTATGTGAAATGTACTATAGTGAAGTAGCAGTAGTAGAAGTAGTCTCAGACGAAGGAAATGTGGACCATATTATTCTTTGACTAGCCTAACTTACGGTGTTCCCTGTATGACATCCTCCCTCTCTCTATCCCTCGCCCTATTTCCTTTAAATACCTGTTGTCCCTATCCTCTCACTCAAAAATGTATCACATTCTTTTTAAATTCATACATATAAATCATATTAAATTTTAAATATTATTCATGTATTAACATTATACTTAATATGCAAACATGTTTCTAACGACTTGTGTTGTCTAATTTGTGCCGTCTCTTTTGTTTTAGGAATCAAAAATCTCTTCGATACTCCCTCTGAGTCTCCGAACAAAATTGTCTGTGTATTGTCTAACACAGGGTGTGTTAGACAATACACAGACAATTTTGACTATGACGTTTATGAAACTAGAAAACGGACACTGGCAGAATTGAGACTAATTATTAAGAAAAGAGGAAAAAGAGATGTAGTTTTAATAATTTTATTGTAATATGTAGTTTATTGAATATCACATTGTTTTTTTTTACTCCATGACATTCAATTATTTTTTTGCGAAACGACTAGTTTGTTCATTGACCTACCAACAAATGGACGTCGGGTCTAATACAAAAACCACGAAAAAAATGTCCGAAGTTAACCTATACAAACGTAGTGACATGTAACGAAATATAAAAAACTAAAACATTTAATTTAAATTGTACGGTCATTGCAGTACTGCCTAATTTTGCTTGCAACAATTTAAGGGCCCCAAAAACACCATATTTAGCTTCTACTGGAAATTTAACAAAATGCACCATATTTAGCTGCGACTGAAAATTACTTGAACACAAGAGTAATGGAGTAGCCTTTATCGTAAATATTAATTAATTTTTATATATATTATTATGTCGAATTTTGTACAAATTCACTTAAAGGAATAATAAAGAGTTGGGCAGATACATACATACAAATATTACTACAAATGTGAAAATAAGCGTGTACTATAAGAAATGACCGATATTCCAGCTAAACGTAAACTCAAATATCAGTAATTGCGAAGACCGATTTACAATAAAACCGTTACGCTTTCGAGTAATTTTGATGCTTTTCACAAAGACAAAATTAGCTTTTGTTTTGTAATCTTCCTAAAAAAATACATTTGACATTATGAAAATTCAAGCTAACGTTATTTCGAGCAAATGTATTTTCTGACTTTTGATAGGTAATCCCTAGCCGTAAAACGAGTACAACAATATTTTGTTAGTTATTGCTAACATTTAATAAAAAATCATTTTAAAAATAAGATGCAAAATCAAAACGACTCTATAGTTTCTTTGTTCTAAATATTTCAATCACTTGTGGTTCGAACAATTGAAAATGACCAAGAAGTTTATATAAGCTTCTTGAAATTGACGTAATGGGTCTCTTTCCATCTTTCGCGCATGCAATGTGTAGAAAAGGGACAATTAGCTATTTGATTATTTTGTGTGCTTGTGTAATTTATATTTACGATTCATTTATATATAAATTTAATAAATTAAATACTATGAAATTGTACAAAATAACACTTTTAAATGACAACTATGATAACACAATAAAAAAAATAATAATAACGCACACACTCAATATAGCCCCGCACTAGGGAAACTCTGTGTCGCGGGTGCCATGGACACACACATAGACAACCACAAATTACACCCAAACTCACGAGAGCAATAAATGTAGGCCATACAAACATTTCTCCCGGCCCGGGAATCGAACCTGGGACCATTACTAGGGACTATATTTGTACTAATATATTTGTTTAGTGAAAATATGATACAAAATCCTGTTTTTACATTTTACTGCTGTATAATTTTTACAAGTTATTATTATATGGTACTGCATGATTGACAACCGCGCTGTCAGTAGAACAAACGAAGACTGTTGCGCGATTGACGCTCTGTATGCGATTTTAACGCCCTATAGGTGCGGACACTTTTTAGCGCGAACCCGATGTCCATTTATTGGTAGGTCAATGAGTTTGTTATAATTTCTTGCTTATGTTTGTGGAACTCCGGGACTGTTTGTTTCCCTTGGAAAAAAATATCGGACAATCATATTTGATCTCAAACTAAAAAAAATGTACTATAAGTAAGCAGGCAACAAAATTCACAGGATCTTAAATCTTACCAACGAGTGATGAAATAAAACAAAGCCAGCTGTAAGTCAATGAAAGCGCACGAAAGTGTCCTTAATAACGGAAATGTGGGGCCGGAAGTGGGAGATAAGATCGTAAGCCACAAGTGCTCGCGATTACGCCTAATAAAACGGTCTTTAGGACAACAACTATATGAAGAATAGCACAGTGATTCCTATCTATATTGAAATACTAAATTTGAGATGTATGGCGTGACTCAGATGGACAAATTGCGGGGCAGTTTAATAAGAGAGCATTGCGGCGTGTGAGAGGATGTAGTGACAAAGATGGATAAAGAAAGACGCTTAGATTCTATGGGAGAGCCTATAGAGCACATGGTGTAGTTTATACGCGCCGTAAACGCGCGTCATCTGCGCATACACGCGTAGCAGACGCGCTGTAGTGAATCGACTCAAACGCGAGCAAACATCGCGTTGCAAGCAAAAAGCTACATACTCCACTGGAGTTTACACTTAGAATTTCATGTAGTTACTTCATTTCAAAAATCTACCTGAAAGTAACAAACAAAACTAAAATTAAAACTATCTTTTAGTAAAATGCGCTATTCATACGCGCGACTACAGTGCGTATGCAGCGCGCATATGCGGAGATTGGCGCGATGAAATACGCCGTGTACACGGGCTCTTAGGCCCGGCATCCACAAGCGGCAAGCAGGACGACACGGCAAGTGATTTTTATGCGACAATTGTATGACAAATTGTATGACATTGTAATCGAAATCTCAATGATAAAAGCTACAAAAAGAAAGCTGCAGTAAGCTTTAAGGATATCGAGCCAATTATCTGCTGAGGCAACCTCTGGAATGCCTCAGCAGGTTTCAAGACGCCGAGTGCGGGTTTGCAGACGATGGGAGCTCGGCATGCCAGGTAATATTAGCACAGATTACTTAATAGTTACTACGTAACAGATACGTCACTCTCATACAATGGAAAATACTTGCGCTATAATAGCCTACTAAATCTGACTAATTACGCCCGTCGTTCACTACAAGGAAAAAGGAACTTATGCACGCGCTCATAGAGCTGAAAATAATGTTGACCGTATGCAGTCGTGCGGAACTGAATGCTTGGGTTGTATTACAAGGATTGTAATGTAAATTAAAAACTTGTCTGAGCGCTTGCACTGTCGGCGACACACTCAGCGGTAGGGACTTCTACTCTGGCCACACTGAGGCGACCGCGGAAGCGTTCCGGCCACGGGAATTTTTGTAATGTACGAGTTTATATGAACCCTGGACGGAACTCCGAAGCACCACCCAGTCCAAAACCAATTTAGAACAGCTCAAATAGACCCTACCGGAAATGGGTTTCCATTGGGTCAACCGAAGTCTTCAAACAATTGCTTTTTATTTTGATTTAATATTTCATTATTAAATTCTATAACTGTTTGTAGTTTATGTGTTTTGCTTAATAAAGCCTATTTTATTTTATGTCTTACAGCTAGAATACAGGAATACCGCTAATGGTGTTTTGAACGATTGCATAAAATAACCTGTTTACGGAAACCGGTGCATTAGCTCGCACAAAAATTTGCGAAGTTTATACATACGTGATAGTGATCGTAATCGATACTTACGATTAGACCAATGTTATCTTAATGTAATAAACACAATATTATTCTAGTTTGTGGCACAAACGTGTGACACATTATCGTTCTAGATTTTCAGACACAATTATTGTTTATGTTATTATACAGAAAAAAACCTAAAAGTGACGTTATAAATGCAAAATCTAGACCTAAACTGTGACCCGACTTGATAAACATGTACGGGCAAGTTAACAGATGGTAGGATAGCGGTTATCACTATGAGCGTTTGATGAAGATGTTCCGGGTTCGATGCCCAATTGAGGAAACAAGCCTTTCTGTATTGGTTCTGGTCTAGATGTTCTGTTATGCGTAGTGTCATAGGATTTCACAAGTTCACAAAAAATCAGCCAAATACTAACATGAGTCATTCAGACATAGGTCTAAAAAGTTTACGCAGGAAATGAAACCATTTTTCCGGATTTAAATCGCGTATATATGTTTTTTCAAACAAAAAACGGTAAAAAAAACAAAAAAGTTTGAAAAAACAAATATACGCGATTTAAATCCAGAAAAGTAGTTTCATTTCCTGTGCAACAATCGCGAAAACCTAAGAACTCGATAAAAGTTTACGATTATGTGTTCCCCGTAAACTTCAACGTAAAAAAAGTAGCTTCTTCGAATAATTTGTGGTTGATTTTTAAAAAACTACTATAGGAGCCCAAACCCTCCAAATGAAACAAAGTAACTCGCGCTTTGGGGATTATTATAACAATCGAGCTATTGCGTATATGTTTAGATCAAAGTTTGTTAACCTGTGGTCCATGGACCCCTAAGGGGTCCGTGTTATGAACGCCGGGGGTCCATGACGAGCGTACCTAACATATAAAAATTGGTATACAATATGTTGTGAGGTGTAGTGCACGTGACCATCGCGTTATTTATTATTACAAATTTATAAAAAGAATGCTTATCTTTTAACTTTTTTTTTCTAATACTTATTACCTTATTAATGTAAACGGCACAACAAACACTTGCGTAGGTTTATCCGTACACCGCAAAAAGTCATTCTTCACCTTTCGGGTGGGGTTTTTGAAATTTTGAGAGGGGTGCATGACTAGAACAAGGCTAAGAAACCCGGTCTAGATATATGTATAGACACGAGACATGCAATTCACATTCGTCAAAGTCATAAAACAAGATTTTTCTTCTTGTTTATTTAGTTTTCTCATTTGTCATTTTTAGTCAAAAATTAAAGAGACAAAAGTATTAATATCAGCACTGATAATTATTTAATAATATCTTGAGAAGATAAAAAAAATTTAATATTTTTATGAAAAATAGTGACAGACATAACATTAATACGAGGAATAAAAATAAACTAGCTGTATCAAATTCATTTAAGGGGCAATGTATACGCTTCTATAATAAGATATTCAAAATTTGTCATTTACGAGATTTAAAACTATTGTGAAACAAAAACTTTATACTAACGGTTATTATACAACTTCTGCGTATTTGGATGACAAAAATCCTTGGTGACCCGATTTTGCTCTGTCAGGTATTCTCGATCTAAGATGTTTAAATTAAATATTGTAATGATAAATGTATTCAAATGTATATTTAAAAAAAGCAACCCCTAGAGTATCTTGATCTTCCTTCTCAGGGGAATTTGCCTTACGAATGAGCAGGCGAGTTTAATCAGTATG
Source organism: Hyposmocoma kahamanoa (assembly GCF_003589595.1). Classification (NCBI taxonomy): domain Eukaryota; kingdom Metazoa; phylum Arthropoda; class Insecta; order Lepidoptera; family Cosmopterigidae; genus Hyposmocoma; species Hyposmocoma kahamanoa. The sequence continues at coordinate 3,258,523 of NW_020654748.1, forward strand.
ACGATTTTAAGTGTAATTTGCTTATCCATGAAATAAAGATTATTTGACTTTTACTTCGATAATTTCGAACCCTACTCTGTTATTAAAGTCTAAGTTAATGCTTGTTGTGTCTTGGTAGACAACGTGTAAACATCTTTCTTCCTATCGAGTTCTTAGGTTTTCGCGATTGTTACACATATGAAATGAAACTATTTTTCCGAATTTAAATCGCGTATATTTGTTTTTCCAAACAAACCGATCACGGTTGACACGGTCAACCGTGACCATGGGACCTGTAAAGGGCCCGAAGCGTCGGTTTGTTTGAAAAAACAAATATACGCGATTTAAATCCGGAACAATAGTTTCATTTCCAATCTTTCTTCCTTTCAAAATACGTTGTACAAAGTGCTTAATGGAAGAAGATGAAAACGAAGCCCTTGTGGGTTTTATAACAATATTTTTGTTTAGTAGAGCGTAGTTATATTTGAGATTGAATTGCGACTCCATCACGACTAATGACTTGACCACTTTTGTTGGATTAAAATTGGTAATAATTAAAAAAAAATGTAAAGCCATGTTTGTTTGCCTGTCTTTTTTCTGTTAAGGAACACAACAACATTTACATGAAGCATCGAATTCGCATTAAGAGTATCATGTTGCACTCTTAATAAAGCGACGAAATTCGAAAAATAATATTTGAGATAATGTAAGATAAAAAAATAATTACATGACACTAAATATAAATGCCATTTATTTTAGCTTGTACGTACAGTTACCGTCGTTTTGTATTTGTCTGGCATTTTGACCTTCTGTCTGGATTTATCGGCTTAGGGTAACAATTTTCGGAATATAAAGTAAAATAATAACATCTGGATAACAAAAGGGTTATCACTAGGATCTAATAAAAATAAGAAAAACAAAACACACGACGGTTTCGTGATCTTTTTAGGTGGGTTTGATGCCCATCTCGGGCGTAGTGCGTACAGACTTTCAATTTTATTTAGTAAAATGTCTGGACTTTTTTCCAAATATCAGACTTTTTGTCCGGAGTATTCAAATTTCGAAATGGTAACCCTACTTGTGTTTAGTTCTATATGCAATTTTTAACAATTGCACTATCATATCCGTGGGGTGGAGATACCATAGTATAGTGGAGTAGTTAGTGGGTTTTATCTTTAAATTATGTGTTTGTAAGCTAAAGGGAGAAAAATAAATAAATTTATATTGTATTTAACGAGTTTTTAGGTTTTCGCGTTTGTTACACTTTTTTTATATAAAAAATAAGTGCGCATTCGACCTCCATCACACCTGATGGAAAGTGACGATGAGGTCTAGGATGTAGCATGCACACCTAAAAAATGCCTATTCACCTATATTTCAAACAAACCAAAAGTTTCGGGCCCTTTATAAGTCCCATGGTCACGGATGACAATCAACAGAAAAAAAAGACGCGATTTAGATCTGAAAAATTAGTTTCATTTCCTATTGTATTGTACCAAATAATACATACAACCGCATTACAACTGCTACTTTGCAAAAGCGAAAATGTAGCAAATCTGCCGCCTAAAAGTAATTAGATAGATTAATTCCTACATCAAATACTCGCTTATCATTTGCACGTGATTAACAGATTACAAAAAAATATCATTTTTACTTACTTCAGATACTGTTGGTATAGATGTAGCGTGAGATTAGTTCGGATACGTAACTTCGTTTCTCCTATACTCCATTTTAATACGTTATTTACTAATGATATCTGCAAAAAGATGTAATTTGTTAGGTAAAGGAATTCTACCATAGATGTTTAGGCTCAGTTTACATTGCCACGGAACTGGATGGAACTTTTGTAATCACAGCATAATGAACATTATGTTAATTGTGTAACTTTATGTATGTATGACTGTAAATTCTACAGAAATTATACTAACCAAAGGCATCGCTGTGAAGAACTGCAGTAGTAGTCTTTTAAATTCCGGCAGATTCATTGTGATTATGGACCTGTAAACAAATTACGTTGATTAATACTTACAAGCAGTTTTAGTAGCTACTGGTGTTTTACTAAACACCTAGTGAAAGAGTTCGTCCAGGGAAGTACTGCCACCTTACCTATTTCTGCCGCCAAGCAGTTTTGACGTTGGCTCCACCCACACTCCCCGCAACCCGCACCTATTCGCCGCCCGCTACCCGTACGTCGCAGCACAAACCGATCAAAAGTAATTTTCGCGCGCTTATCGTCTACCCGTAAACATTGAATCCATAGAGTCGTATTCGACAACTTAAAATTTTTATTACACTTCATAATTCAAATAAACGTATTATTTAAATATCTAACCCTAATTCTAAAGAACAATTTGAATAAAATGAGCTTACACCGCTAAATTTTAAATTTATTTATTTGTTTGCAAATTTTACAGCTTTTACAATTGACCTACTTTAAACTTGGTTTACAATTCTGAATAATGTAGTCACAGATCTTGGGATCTGAATATCCCAAAAAATCAATTTGATCTCAATATTGGTGTTAGTAACATCACGTCTGGAGAGAATTGGTAACTTGTGGTTGTAGAACGTATTTTCTCTTCCTTTTCTTCAATGTTTACATTGAACCTAGTCTATTCTAATATGCTAATAGGTTGAAATTTTTTGCATGGCTTCTATCAATTTGTATTTTAATTGACATGAATTATTTCAGCCTTGGCGTTTGGCTTCCCTAGAAAAATAAAAAAAACTAAAAAACTATAAAAAAGAATTTAAACACTTGCAGAAAATTGTCAGATATTTACATAGATATACACACACATACACATACACCTTCACACATGTAGACACACAAATGCGCATACTCTAATCCATTTGTTTATTATATTGTAAGTAAGTAGCTTCATTTAAAAAATATAGTAATTAAAAATTAATGTCTAAATCTATTAATACAACGGAATTCAGTTATAATATGTTATCAATACATATTTCAATTTGTTACATTGTTCTTTGATAAACAATATTTTAAGTCGCTTCGTTCTGGCATCGAATTAGTTACTACATAACGTAAAAAAATAAATTTTAATCTGACAAATTGTAATTGGCCATGTAAGTACATTATTCAGAATTGTAAACCAAGTTTAAAAGCCATTGACCTACCAACAAATGGACGACGGGTCTAATACAAAAACCACGAAAAAAATGTCCGAAGTTAACCTATACAAACGTAGTGACATGTAACGAAATATAAAAAAACTAAAACATTTAATTTAAATTGTAACGTCATTGTAGTAAAACCAAAAACCACCACCATATTCAGCTTATATTGGAAGTTTAACAATATGCACCATATTTAGCTTCGACTGAAAATTACTAGAACACAACAGTAATGGAGCAAATAAATTTTAATCTGACAAACTTTGTAATTGGCTATGTAATTACATTATTCAGAATTGTAAACCAAATTTAAAAGCTGTAAAATTTGCAAAAAATAAATTAAAATAATTAATTTAGCGGTGCATTAACTCATTTTATTCAAATTGTACTTTAGAATTAGGGTTAAATATTTAAATACGTAATACGTTTATTTGAATAAGAAAGTGTAATAAAAATTTTAAGTAGTCGAATACTAACTCTATGGATTCAAAGTTTACGGGTCGACGATAAGCGCGCGAAAATTGCTTTTGATCGGTTTGCGCTGCGACGTACGGGTAGCGGGCGGCGAATGATAGGTGCGGGTAGCGGGGAGTGTGTGTGGAGCCAACGTCAAAACTTTTTTAGCATGAGCGCTCTTAAATCAGCGTCACGGGCACGCGGACGAGTCTGGTTTGAATTTGGTCTTTGCGGCGGCTGCGCGGTTATATTGTTCAAAGGAATTTAAGTGTTGTTGCCTAGGAAATAAAATTCAGATTTGCCATTAATGTACGGACAATCGCACACCAGACTACACATTTTTGTTCGAAAATCGCATCCAGTGCAACGGAACAAGATACGTCAATGTGTAGCTTGATGTGCTGGCGTGTATACAAGAAAGGCATAGTAATTGGGCGGTCGCCGCGCGGCACACGCGCGAAATCTTTCGCCTCGTGTAACTGAGCGCTTAAGGTTCATTTTTATTTGATTAGTTAATATACAGTCACATTCCGATATCAACATCTACAGCTTAGACTATTAGTTTATTTTTTTCCATCCTCTAAGATCTACAGGGTCAAGAGCACGTCAAGCTGACACTTGAGATTTGAATTCAACTCTATGCCGTTAACGATAAGAAAGCTGCAAAGTCTAAAAGTGTTAGTCTTTTCTCATAAAATTTTGACAATAGGTAGTATCACTGCGGAATCCCGAATATTAAATCTGAAAATTTTATTCTTTTTTATTCCACACTTCTAAACTTTTCATTGCAGGATTGCATTAGGTGTGCATACTATGAAGTGGACCTCATCATCACTTTCCATCAGGTGAGATGAAAGTCAAAAGCAACTTATTTTTTACAAAAAAAAAAATATAATTAATTATTACATTGAAACAGAATGTGCATTCATTGACTTCCGTAATACACGAATATATTGTCTACTTAAAGGTAAAACCACATAAGTGAAATTTTCCACAAAGTGTTTAATTTATAATAGCTACGGTAAAAAAATCACTATCTTTCTGCACGTGAAACTCAATAGCAAAAAGCTATAAACTTTATAATTTTTTACAACTGGTACATAATTTGGAGATTTTTTTTGGGGAAAAAGTCACTACCCTTTAAGCAGACGATATTATGCTTGAGGCTTGAATTGAACAAATTGTAATTTTTTTCTTTTTCATTTAATGTAATGAGAATGACACCTGAATATTTTTCTTTACAGTCCAGCCGTCGTAAGTAAACATCTGTTAGTCAAACTTCAATAATGTTTTATTCATAATTTCGAACTATATTTAATGAATTGAATGGCTACATGTTTAAACTATTAAGATTTATAACAATGTCCCGCAATGTATATTAAGCTTGTGATATTGAAATAGACGTACTATTATTAACTAAATTAAATGCAAAGCAGTTATTCATGGCTAGTGTTGGATTTGATGTGTAATTTGAAGTTCAGGAACAGTAGGTATAGTGTTCAGTACAATAGTGTTATTTTTTTTACGTGTTGGAGTTTTAATTTTCGTCGATTTACACTTGTGTTGCCAGTATATATATATTTCTAGAAATCCCGAGTGCTAATAATCCATCATTCTTTCTCTGTATTGGTGGCAAAGACTGGATGTTTGGAGATAAACCATAATAGAAAGTATGTAGCAAATGCTACATTGTAATACATTTTCCTTACAGTATAATGTTGGAGAATATAACATTTTTATGTTTTTATTTTTATTTTTATACCAGTACAACACACAAGACTCTTTTGCACATACACTTTTTCACTACATTTTTTTGTATTTGATTGAGGAATTTTATTATTTATATACCAAATAATAAACTATACACATTTGTTGAACACCTGGCCACAACTCTGTACTAGTTCAACTAGTTCAAGCATATTCCTTTATGTTATTCAAACTTAGTTTGTGATAGCTCATTTGAAAGAAAAAAAAAGAAAATTTTATTCAGTGTCATTTTTAAAGTTGCACTTACTAAATAAAGAGTGCATTAAAACTAAAATAAAAGATACTGAATACGCACCACTCAGCATATGGCGCTGATATTATGTGTAGCCCATGGAGTGCGTCTCAGGCGCACCAAACAAACACCGCACACGAGACACTGACATTTTTATATACACAATTAACAAATAGTGTGTTATGTAATAACAAATAATCCTTTGTTAAAAGACTTTCTTGTGTTATTTACATAGAGTTATAACTTACAGTTATAATTTGGG
>NW_020654748.1:3304353-3330358 GCF_003589595.1 Hyposmocoma kahamanoa
CGGCCTTTTATATGCTCGCCGGCGGCCGACGAATCACGTTCGAGATGATTCTCGAAGCGGTGCGTTTGGCCAATGAGAACTGTTCGACAGTGGAAGCTTCTGGTGTTTGGCCATTAACATCGTATAAAAGAAAGACAAAGATAGTGATATTGTTAGAAAGAAAACGAAATGTCAAAGTGTTGCAAGCATTACGATTTGAAACACAATTTAAGGAGTTCTAGAAATAAATTCAATGTTGTGTTTGCGGTTAGTGTAGCAAGAAAGAACACCTCTGGGATGCAATCTATATAGGTTTATTGGTAGTGACATTTGCAACAGCTTATGTTTGAGAATTCCTTGACATTAAAAACAGTATTTGTTACTATGTTCCATCAAAATTAGAATTTAAATTCATACTTATTATTGTTATTACAAACTACATAAGCCGGTTTATTGCTATTCACATAGTTTTGTTACATTCATGACATTTATATAAGTATGTAATATACAATTATTAATTCCAAATAGTTTGAATGTTTCCGTGGAATAATCCATTGAAATAACACTTTGTACGAAAATAGACGTTCTTTATTAATTTCCAATAAGAAGTACAAGACAATTATGTGGTCTAGAAAGAAAATAATATTTGGTTTGTGTCGAAAATGTAAGATATTTTAGTGCGTTTTATTTTTGTTTCAATGTTCTGTTTGTGTTAAGTGTAAACATTTTGTTGGAAATTTTAGGACAAAGTTGGTATTACTGTGGGATTTCTAGAAACTTCCACAAGCGCGCGATTCGTATCTAGCTGTCTCTCTTTTGCACGTTTATTGTTCTGAATAGTGTTATCTAATTGTATCAAAATTGTTTTCAGATTATTTTGGGTTCTTGTTTATTGAAATCGAAAATGCTGATAATTGTTCTGAATTTCACAGTAAACTTATTTCAATTCTGTTCTAAGTAATCGGAATGATATTATAGTAACAGTATTTATAATAACAACTTTTTATACTGTGTCCAACGATATCTATGTACGTACAATTATGTACTACTAATTTTACTTAGTTATTTGGTATCATAATTTATGACCACCAGTCGATTTTGGATATCGGCTTCATTCGGATTGATATTAATTGTTTTTTTTTCGAAGTACTTTAAAATGTATAGTGTTTGTTACATCGTACGTTATGTAATTAAATGCGGCATCGGCTTTACCCAGTGTGAAAATGCTCTAAGTCCATGCAATAATACCAAAGAAAACGTTGAGCGTTTCGCTTCGTTATTTAAGTGTGGTGATAACTTTTGTCACATTCAGTGAGAAGAAGTATGTAGAGTCAATCCCGTATAAAGAATGAAATTTTAAAAAAGCAACATATGTATATTTGTAGGTGAGAGGTAAGAACTCTTCTTCTTTTTACTTAATGGCGCTACCCTTTAGATTTCGCCAGTATCGAGTTTTCCGCTTAGTAATTTTAAGGGCTTCTGTAGACTCTGCTATTCAATGGGTATTGTGAGACCACAATGTGATATAGAAAATTTTTTCTTATTTAAAGTTGCAGAGCTGTTGAATTACCTGAAAGGGACGGAGAACAATATATGTATATAGACAAATGTTAGTAGGTACGAAATCTAGTCGTCACCAAGAAGAAGCCATTTGCCTCTTGTCGTCGTGACGCGAATAGGGATGTGGACTAATCATATCGGTAATCACATTATACGATTTTCACGAGAAATCGATTCAAAATTTTAAGAGTTGGTAATTGTTTAGATTAGCGAAGCGCACAGTTAACTTCCAGGATGGCGAAAGTCTGCGCGGTGCGCGGGCGTGGACTCCGGGTGCCGCTAGATTGGTATCAGTGTTGACAATTCAAAATTTGCAAAAAAGAAAAGGAAATACAAATCTGGCCAGGAGTACGGGGCTCTTATAAATTTGATAAATTATAAATTTGTTTGCAATAGGTGTGTGTCAGAGATGTTATATACATGATTATTTAAAATACACCTATTTTTATATATTTTTGTTTTAATATTTACTATGCAATATTTTTTCCGAGAAATCGAAGTGACTCGGTGAAATTCGACGATTAATTGCTTACAACACTATTATTTAAAAAAAAATAGTTTTAGGATGTAACTGTTTTGAGGACGTTTCGGAGTAACTCAAAATTGCATTTTATATTATTGTAACTCGTGCGAAAACAGTACTTCAAATATGTTTTATCGTATTATATAATGTTGAATTAAAATTTATGTATTTTTTTAAACTCAATTATGCTAATAATTGTTTGTTTATTGTTTCGTTGATCGCATTTAAAGTTATCTATCGCCTTCTTTAGTTGTCAAAATAATGTAGCCTCTTATTTGGTGACGACTATATGTAGTGCCAAATATTAGTAATGCAGAGCTATTACATATTAGTAGGCTCTTAACTACGCATTAAAAAAAAAATGAAATGAAAGTAGCAAAAGAATGTAGTAAATGAAACTACTTTTTTCGGATCGCGTATACGGTTGTAGATGGATCTCCAACCCCGTCAGCCGTGTCCATTGGATCTGTAAGGGGCCCGAAACACTGATTTGTTTCGGGCCGAAAGCATCCGAAAAAATAGTTTCATTTCCTAGTGTAACAATCGCGTAAACCTAAGATCTCGATGTCAAACTTAACGTTAAATATGTTAAATAAAAACAAACGACGACAGGACTTCTACGTCTTTTAGCATTGCGTGATTTTTGGCATTCTAAAGGAATGTTTGTAAAAACATCTGAGGTCCAAAATAAGGACTTATGGTCCTTTACTTCTCACCTATAGAAGATATTATCTTTTTTTCCATAGATTGGCAAACTTAGAACCTTCAAATTGAATAGACAGGATTATTCGTTTCCAAGAGAAGTAGGACGATACATTCGTAAGGCATTCAAAAGAAGAATGAGTTACGAAATTCTAGGGGTTGCTCTTTGTAAATACATAGATGTGTAATTTCTTATTTTATCGTTACAGTAATTATTTAAGAAAATCATACATAGAAACCTGAAAATTTGTTTACATAGCAAAACCTTGTTGTTTTAAAAATATTTTGTGGAGACGTCAATCAAAAATTGTCATAGCATGTATTTTTGTCCCATAAGATGAAAACTAATTTTTTATGGTGTTCGTTTCTTATTCTAATTTCGTTATCTCTTTGTCTTTATGACGATAACCCTGTTGACCCTGTTTTTTTTTTACAAAAGTTGCGCTACGTGGCGTTGAGTTAAGTTGTCTTGGAACTCGCTAGATGGCAGTGGTGAATACTGTTTTACCTGCCATCTGTATTTTGTCATAGGAACTATTTCGTTACTTTTGCATTGTGTGTTTGTTCAGTGATAGTTTATGAATTGATTCATGTTGAAATGAACTAGATGTCGCTACTATAATAAAATTTTGAAATACGTTTTAACTTTTACTTGCACCTAAAATTGTTCAATTTTATTCTCTATATTCTCCAGTCTGCGTCACATTGTTGTTTTAGGGTACAGGACATAAATAAAACAGGCAATTTAAATGTGTAAAATTATTTAGGTATATTGCAATATAATTATAATAATAAATTGTCACAACAAGGAATTGCCACGAATCTACATTACACAATTAATTGTTTAAGAAATTCTTAACCTATTCTTAGACTAACACGACTTAAGATTACATCACATGTAGATCGAGATTATTTATATATAAGTAACATTTGCCGAGGAACGTATGTGCACGTTACTCCGTTCCCACCCGTAGAAAATAACATATTAGCTAGTTTTTAAAAATTAAGTATATAGTCTTCACACCACTCGTGAACATGAATATAATGACAACATTAAATTTATTTAACAATGTAACACCTTAAAAAGATTAAGTAGATATGAATTTAGCATAGATATATTATACGTAGATATATTAGCATATATATTATATTATTTACATATTAGTAAAATGTTTCTTGGTCCGATTTATTTTGACTCTGCCTAAACCATGACTTTATCAAGAAAAAGTAGGTAGGTACAGAACAGTGGTTGGAACTTGCAATCAGTACATACACGATTATTATTTATAATAAATTGTAATACATAATAAAATTACTAATACATAATTACAATTGTACTGAGTAAGTACCATAAATCTAAAAAGTTTATTTAATTAGTTTAAATTTATCTAATTGCTTGAAAATAATTTTTCTTTGTCAGTTCTAGAGCAGACATTTTATACCGCCAGTGGAAAGGTATTACGTCTAAAGTGCCACATACAACAGGAGCAAATACAATGAAATAACAAATATAAAAGCACCGCGAGAAAGTGGAAAATTATAGGATTACTTTGAAAAGCGCTCAAATCGCAATGGAACTTGACAGAATGATGCACATAAAACTTGTGATATTATGACTATATGACTCGTTTTCGCTCAAAATGTAGCTACAGACATTTTACCTTTCCACTTACGATATGATAATAACGAAATTACAGAAAGCTAAATGTCGAGATCATTTGCAGAAGCATCAATGCAATAAGGTCGACCTTAAATACAAACTATCGCATTTGTACTTCAATTGAATTACCAGTAGGTATGGTGGGCCAATATGTATTATAATACAAACTGTTGAAAATTGTACCTTATCTCATTTCCTTAGCGTCCAAATTTACAGATTTAAAAGTGATAGTTTGTATAGCTTGCTGTGAGACCATACAGCATTGAACCTAATACCATCTAGTGTGCACTGGTTTGGCCTAGCAACAGTTTAAAACAGTCAATAGGTGGTAAAGAAACGGAGTAACGTGCTCTCACGGCAGCTAATTGACTTTATCTCTTGTTTTTGTTTTTCATGGTGAGACGCCGCCAGAAGCTTGTCTTTTCCACTGGCGGCTGTTCTTCCCGTGCCTCTTCGCCTCTCGTCTCTCCTCGCAACATATCCAAGAATGTCGGATCGCTTTTCCGGACATTCTTCTCGATTTTAACAGCTTCCGCGCTAAGTTCTGCCTTCAGCTTCTCAGGGCTCGTGTTCTCGACCTTAAACTCGTTAGGGTCTTCAACGAACGCTTGTTGAAGGTCGCGCATTATCTTTTTCCGTATAGTTTTTTTCATGCTAAGATGTCTTTCTAAAGTCTTTACATCTCCATTACCGTAAGATCTGTAGTCATCTTTTTTCTTCTTGGCAGTCTTTTTGGTTTTTTCGTCGACATCATCGTAATTCTTGGCATCGTATTGTTGGTTCAGGCCAAAGATATCGCGAAGGTGTGGTATGGCTCGCTCCGACGTCATTGTGGATACACAGGCGCCGCTTACGCCCTTTCTTGCGGTCACAGACACCTCATGGTATTATTACCTGGAATCAAACAAAGAGACGGTTTGAGAAAACAGTACAAGTATTACGCTGATTGGTCATTGTGTTGGCTAGATAAATTTAAAATCTAAAGTACGATACGGCAAAGATGTAAAAACGCAAATATCACGTGATATAACTGTGATTTGCATTTTTGTTCATCGGAGAGTTGTGTGATTGTCGCTAATGCAATGAATGCAAATCACGTCTTTCTCGTTTTCAGTTTTAGGCAATAAATCTCGCTGTTCTCCTCGGAAAGTCACTCGAGTATGCTCCGCTGCAGACTAGCGTTAGACTATTAGAGAGCAGACCTGTAGTTAGCACATCTACTGACATACAATGGTGGCGATAAAGAACCGAGGCTTTGTAGCGTAACTGTGATACACTGTCAGTGACTGCTGTAACGACTTCCCTTCTACGGTTCAACTTGTAGGTTGCATTTGGACTAATACGCAGAAAAGTGAGACAGTAATCTACATTTTGAGTTCTTAGGTTTTCGCGATTGTTACACATAGTAAACTAAACTATTTTTCTGATCTAAATGGCGTATATTTCGACTCATCCGAAGAACAGAGTCCGATGTGATTATATAGCGAAAAGAGAATACGTAAGTTACGAGAATAATTTCATTATTCATACTAAGGCCTATATGGATAGGTGTTTTGATAATTTATATATCTTATTTCGTTACGCAAATATAAAATCGAACAACAGTCGATCTGACATCCACACCGAAGAAGAACGAACGAAATGTACTATGTTCTGAGAACAAGTAGTCTTGCACATAGACCTTTGTTCTACGGATGAGTCGATTTGTATTTTCAAATAAACCAAAGTTTCGGGCCTTTACAGGTCCCATGGTCATAGTCATGACTGACATCATCACAGGCACTTTAGATCCGAAAAAATAGTTCCACTACCAGTAATCTACATTGATTATTGTATTCAAAAAAATATTTATATTATGTAGATAGTTTATATTAGCGTAACGCACTAGCACATTGAATGATATAATTTTCGCAGATATGAAAATTTCAAGTATACAGTTCGATAGAGCTCAGAAAACTGTTCCTGTCAAAAGTGACCCTGTGGAGTTAGATACTTAATGATAACTTTATTCAGTATAACTCACAGATATTTTGGTAAAGTTATAGCAACAATTCAAGTGAATTAATTTTGAAACAATATGTTTTCTTTAAAGTTGTATACTTGTACAAAATTTGTGGGACCAACATTTTTCAATTTTTTATTTCTTCAAAGCACGTGTTTTCGTTCACAACTGTACGCTCTCAGCGGCAGAGCATCCGTGCTGCATTGTGTTCAAAATATAATAAAGTGCGCTTGACTGCATCTCTTGCGCCGGCGCCGCTCACCGGCGACTGGCGAACTGGCAAACAATGCTTCCCCGTTTAACGCCGTTTCGTACGAATTCCCGCTTAATAGTACTACCGATCAGCTTCCAAGATTGTTCACGGACACGATGCAACACATCTTCACTTTCCACGCTATTGTAATGAAAGTCGCAAATTTCTATTCAAAGAACGTTGAATTCAATATTAACTTCACGTTTATGAAGAACGATTCGGAAATTCACACGAATATTTTATTATTATACAACAAAAAATGTTAGTGAAGTAACAAATAAATTACTAAGAAAAGTCAGCAGTTTATATTCAGTTAAATACCAATACTAATGACCAAACAAATAACATGTTTACTGGGTTTTATTATTTATTACGGTGTAGTAAACAGTAAGTTCATACGCTGTTACGACCAACACGGGTTCATTATACACTATCTTCCCTGTTTAAGCTTGGGTAAACTCTCTCAACAAACCATTAAAACCGACTGGCGTAAATAGCCAACATCCCAACCCATAAAACCAGTCAATACATTTCTCTTGCGTGTACGGTAACCGTTTAACAGCTGACATTAACATTGGTTGAGGTCACTGCACTTTACCTAACTCTACACATGATCGGAAGCGGCCATCTTGCACGATGACGTCATCGCACTGGTTACATTTCTGCTAAGATTTTGGTTTTATTGATTTCTTAGTCCGAAACATCTATGTAAGACTAGACAGAAGACACGGAACTAAATCAAACCCTTCACAATTATCTTGTTTGACACTCAATTTGCAATTTCCATCGCACATAGCTGGTAAAAATATATCAGTTACCTTACCGCAACCACAAATCAGGTCAGAATCACGATTATGTCATTATATGCCTACGTACATCTACTACAAAATATAAATGTACAGCCAAGACTACATCAAGCTTGACACTTTGGACTTTAGACTGTTCATAGAGCAAGTGGCATAGTATTGATTTTAAATCTTAAGTGTTAAGCTTGGCGTGCACTTGACCATGTACAATAATCTTCTTTAAACGGCGAAGTTTTAAACTTTTAATCCATATTACAATCAACATGTATATGTAGCAATTTCCTCGCTCGTCCAACGGTACCATTGGACAGTTATCGTGCGCAAAAGCTGTAAAGACGTGGGTGAAACACGTTCAGATCAGATTCAATCGCACAAGCCGAAAAGACTGGCTATGGCAATTTTTATTCCCAAAAAAAGAAATAAAGTCAAGATTACTTAGATTTTTTTTGTAATACTAAGTGACAGAACGAATAAAACGTGCGCCTGGTGGTAAGCACACATGCATATAGTCGCGGCACCGATGCGCTCGTCATTTGTTGACAAGTCCCATGTGCCTGTAATTTCACTAGCACCCTTACCCTTCAAAACTGGAACGAAGCGAAGTAAAGCTCACATTACGGCGTGGCGGTAATGTGACCTTTACTATAGATATAGGTAAGGTGGCAGTATTTCCCTGGACGAACTCATTCACAAGGAGCTCTAATGCTACTGATTTCATGTATTGATGACAGAGTCCTTGAACTTTTTCCTACATCGCACACGAAACTAATTAGGTACTGTCGTAATTCAAAATTGTGTAATTGAGAGGACACGATTTAAATAAAAAAATTAAGGAAACCGTATATTCTCGTTTATAAATGGATAATTAAGTATTTGTATAAATAAAAGCAATCACATTATTTGCGATGTTAATCCCATAAGATCCATTCAGTATATTTTTGAAATTCAAATTGCTTTTGAGCTACGACAGAATTCGGTTTCATATGTGGAATATGGAGCCGAGAGATTTATTTTGTTGCTTATCATTGAACACAAGAGACACTGTTACCTAAATCTACTTTTATTTGAGCAAACACTTCTTAGTTCAACACACATGCAGGTTGCTGTAATTAAATGGTGGATGGTAATCTACAACCATCATGTAAACACAGCATACTGGCACAATTGTTACGGAGTATTATGTAGGTCCGTTGGTAAGTAGGCCAGTGCTGGATGGACACAGCTCGACAAACAAAGTGAAAAAGCAAACTCGTTTGAACACATCGAATTGTTTTTAATTGATTGTGTTTATTAATGTACTGCTTCCCATTTTTTAAGGGATTTGTTGAAATTGGGTCACGTATTCCGGCAATTTATTCGTGACACGTGATTGTTTACAATAATAAAACCGCCGATTGGCAAATGTGGTTAAATTACAATTCCGTCTGTATTTACGGTTATGAATAATCCACCGGAAATACAAATGAAACAATAGAACACATCGTTCGGTTTAAGTACGTAAACGTTATTTAGCAGTAAAATAGTAATTTAGAATTGGATATTATACCGCAAAAGCCATTGTATGTTTTTTACTGAGAAATATCCAATTTCATTTTACGAGCAATGGCAATGAAAATTGTTGATCCATTAAATCTTACACGACATGAAACAGTAGGTATAAATTACGATACGTACGGGGAGGCCCCTATTAAAGTTTTGGATTATGATCATAATATTAGAGTGTTAAAGTTCACAATGGACTGACAATTTGGTTTGCTAACACAATTAATGTTTAGAGAATACCAGTTATTAAGGCCTAATTATTCCGCCTGCAGAGATATTGTGCAAATTGACCTACTGTCTGACGCAAGCGGTTTGCGTCAAAAATCTTTAGATTTTAAAGGGCTTATCGAGCTCTTAGGTTTTAACGATTGTTAAACATAGGAAATATATTTACAAACTACCAAACCAACTATTCGGGTCCTTTACGCCTGTGAAATTACGTAATGGCGAATTTGTGAGAATGATATTGAGGGGAAGATAGAAGTGAAAAAAAAGAGAGGAAGACCAAGAATGGCGTATAGTGAACAAATAATAGAACAAGATTAAACTGAACAGCTATAAGGAGGTCAAAGAGTTGGCTATGAACCGTGAGTTGCGGTGGAGGCTACACTGACAAGAGCTTGGCTCTGAAATAGAAAGATAACACCTATGAAAGGCGGAAAAAAACATTAAGATCAAAAAAGCAATAGTTTCATTTCCTATTTTATAGGGCTTCCTTGCAATTGTAAAAATTGTTTGAGTTTTTATCAATGTTGCATAACATTAAGGACAGCAAAAGCAAGGGTAACAACAATGCTTATAACCTTTTGTTCTATAGCGTAGAGCCTCAAGCTATTCAATCGTGCCCATCCATTCATCGTATAACGTGGTATAACGGTGCCTAAGGAAGCCATGGAGGTTTAAAAATGGTCAGATCTCGGACCAGCAGCGTAGCATTTATTATGGTTTGTTATCCTACGGAGGCTGCACAAATTTAAAAACAATTACATCGACCTTGCGACTTTGTAATGATCTTTATTAAATTTAAAGTTGTGTTAGTTTACCCAAGTGTTTTGTCAGACCAATCTTCATTGCATACTCAGCTGCGACTAAAGACTTCTTTAATGATGTTTTCATCACAATTGCTTGTGTCATGACATGCAGGCAAATTCAACCGTAATTTCCTAAATTACGACTTTTTCATTACATTATCGCCGTATGGATTTGTTACGTCAAGATTGAGCTAAAAGATTTTATGGTCGAAAAATGTGATCGAATATTTCGCATAAACTTGAAGTACAAAAAAGAAAAGTAAACATATGCAATTTAACTATATTTAACTAAATTTATTTTGTTAATTCAAATTCTGCAGTATTTTTAGAATTTTCAAATTATTTATTTTATTTCTAATACCTTTCCGATGCATTGTGGCTGCATGAGTCTGCGCCTTTTATAACATCTTAGTTCGAGTTGTATTATCTGTGGAAGAATAGCTGGCAGTTTGTTAAAAAAATCCGCCATTTGCAAAATTCGTAATGTTATGTTGTGAAGCGATATTTACTCATACAAGAAATAATTTATCGTTGTATCCATTTCCTCGCAAATGCGAAAAATTACAAGCTTCGAGTCATTAAAGCCCTTGCCTTCGGGCTTCTAACAAACTCTCGTTAGTAATTTCTTCTTTACCGCTTACACAATGACTACTATTCTAGAATAATTATCAATCGGTAATGAATCAAAAAGGTTCTGTTTGGTTTGACAGTATCGGTTTCTGTTTAATTGCAGCAAGTATTTATTTATTTATTTTATTTATTTAATAAGGTACATCCACAGAATACATATTACACTTTCTTAAAACCTTAAATACTTATTTTAATTTCTAATACATATTCCATTAAGGAGTACACAACATTCGCAAATTATATGTCACATTATATTTAAAAACAATATCAAATTGAAATAATTAGAATAAGAATCATGATCAATATTCATTTAAAAATTAGGGATATATAATAAGGTTTTATACAATAATTTAACACATAATACTACCTAACGATACACAATACTGCGACACAATGTATCATTAATTATTTATTGCTACTTAATGAAGCGACTGCAATACACTACGTCTAAACAAGGGCAAGGAGTCACTGAAAATGTCAACATTTGGAAATCTACTGCAAAGCTCCCCATATGCGGTACTGATTCTATTCACAGGAGAATGAGTACCTAAATTAGTTCGGCTACACGATGTTTTAAAAAGGTTAGACAAAGGCTTGCGAGGAACATTATAAGGAACTGAGATATTTACTCGACTTAAAATTTGCGCGGAGTCAGTAGAAGCATTTACAATTTTATAGAGAAATACAAGATCATGCAATTTACGTCTTTCCCTTAAGCTAATTAAATTAAAATGAGCCAATCGCTGGTTGTAAGGACATCTACACGAAATTCCCGGAGACATGAAGGCCAGATACCTAGTGAAGGCTCTCTGAATTCCTTCAAGCCTCTGAGAGTGAACGGTATATACCGGATTCCAAACCACACTCGCATATTCCAAGATACTACGAACCAAACAGTCATACAATAGTAGCTTGGTTCGCGGAAATCTAAAATCTCTTGCATTCCTTTTTATAAAACCCAACATCCTTGCTGCTTTACGGGCAATACTGTCAACATGTATATCAAATTTCAATCTGCTGTCAATGATAACTCCAAGATCCTGTATTTGTGTGACTCTTTGCAACATAGTACCATCAATATGATAACTAGTGGCAACAGAAACTCTTTTCCTAGTAAATTTTATGTGCTGACATTTGGTTGCATTAAGCACCATGCAATTAGCGTCACACCAGCGTTTAATTCTGCTTAAATCGTTTTGCATCAACTCAGCGTCTTCTAGAGTATCTACTGTTTTGTAAAGTTTTAAATCATCGGCATACAAGGAGAATCTCGAATGTCGTATTTCTTGAGTAATATCATTTACAAACACAGTGAAAAGAATCGGTCCCAGGATTGATCCCTGAGGAACCCCTGACTTTGCACAGTAATAATTTGATACATGTCCCCTAATATTAACTACTTGTTGTCTATCCGTTAAATAAGAGCCAAACCATTGTAACAGATTGCCATGTATACCTATGTGTTGCAACTTCAATACCAATAATTTGTGACTGACTTTGTCAAAGGCACAACTAAAGTCCGTATACACGGCATCCACTTCGAGACCTCCATCAACCTCAGTCATCACATCATTCACAAACTCAACTAAGTTCGTAAGAGTTGAACGACCAGTCCTGAAACCATGCTGATGTACAGAAATATAGGGATTTACAAAGTTTGTCACTATAGGACGTAACAACTGTTCAAAAAGCTTTGCGAGGCAAGACAGAATAGAAATGGGTCGATAATTTTTTACATCACTAATATCTCCTTTTTTGTGAACAGGAACTATCCTAGCCTTTTTCCACTCTTGGGGAAATCTACCATCCTGAAGAGACCTATTATAAATCAGCATTAAAGGTAGAGCCAAAACAGGTGCACACAATTTAAAAAATACAGGTGGTATTCCATCAGGGCCGGCAGCCTTTGAACCATCCAATGATTTTAAGCCTTTCTCAACTACCTTGTCAGAGATATGTACTCTTGACAAGTTACCAAATGATAACTCTGAATATTGTAGTTTAGAAGAAGATTCTGCCACCGTTGCGATAGGCTGTATATCCGTGTAAGTTGCTGAAAAGTGATTTGCAAACAATTGTGTAATGGATGGTCCTGAATCCGCCGACGCACTATCTAGGTGCATCACCGACGGAATGGAAGTTCCATTACCGCGCTTCTCAGAAACATACCGCCAAAAATCTTTAGGTTGTTTCTGGATCTTCGTTTCAATGTGACTTTTGTACTGGGCAAGACACAGTTTATTCAAATTGTGGCAAAGATATGTGGCAAAGGTATGTAGAAAAGAGTAGCTATACTCCTGAAACTTGCTTTTGTGGCTGTCACTGTGGTATTTACATAGCTGCCTATTTATATAGCATAATGTCTCGCAAATGTACACATTTTTTTGGTTATTTATTATCAATTTGTACAATTTTGGTTGAAATATACTATTGATTTGAAATATAATGTTCCTTTTTTGTATTTAAATAAAGAGAAACCCGGAAGTACGTTTCATTAATGGTACCCAAATTTCAACTTTTCGTATCACAAAAGCAAAGTTTTTGCAGGAAAATAAAGTGTTTTCTAATTTTTATGTTAGAATACAAACAAAAATCGTGTCACATGGTGTTATGACTTTACACCATAACTCCTTTTTAACCGACTTCGAAAAAGGAGGACTTTTCAATTTGACTGTATTTTTTTCTATAATAAGAATAATGATATATTTATCGATTCTTAGGTTTTCGCGATTGTTGCGCATAGGAAATGAAACTACTTTTCCGTATTTAAATCGAGTATAATTTGTTCGCGTATATATTTATTCACAAAAATAACGTTTGTTGGTACATGCGTAGGTACAGTTTTTCGTAACAATTAAGCGATTCCCTGACTTCCAAATTAAGAAAACTTGTATCTTAGAAGTCAGTGATCCATCATGAACACAATAATTTTTAGGTACAGGGTGAAAAGCACGTCAAGTTTTACGACAAGAACAATCCAAAGTACAAAGTGTTAACCTTGACGTGCTCTTGACTGTACCTAATTACATGGAGCTATTCATAAACGTTAACTTAAAATTTTGTAAAATTTAAAACCGTGTTTGTGAACCGATTTTGATTACTCTCTTTTGTTGGGAAGAGGGTAACTCAGTATTGGTCCGATTTAAATTTGAAGAAAATATTCTTCCTCCAAGGGAGGCAAACTAGGGGATGAATCCTGTTTCGCGCGTTTTCGGCTAACCGATTCTAATAAAACTTGGCAAATAGATGTAATTCCACGAAGTTTTCAGGTCGGTTTTTTAGTAGGTACCTACTCTGTACAGAGATTATCTTCTTATCGTTATTATATTACTAACTACTAAATGACTTAACTCCTTATTGCCTTGAAAGTTAATCGTCCCAGACGCTTATTTAACCGATTCTGTAATTGTTTTAATTTTTTTTTCATTATGGTAAAATGGTTTCAATTGTTATTATAATAGATATATGCCTATGATCCGTAACGAATCGGTGAAGTCTCGCTTTTATCACGTTTCTGTAATTAAGAGACATTACCGCTATTTACCACCCACAGAGCGCCCATAACAAAGTAAGATTTCGATTATTTTCTCCTTTGGTAGTACTTAACTTCTTTCTTAATTTATTATGAGAAACTTGACAAAAGTTGATGGAGCGCAACGTTAGTACGCTGGTACAATTTTGTTGTTATCTCGACGGTTATTCGCATAATAATCGTCAGTTATTTATCGTAATAACGTGTTTAATTAAATGCCTACACGTGAGAGGTGCGAGCGTCTCGCCCTGATTGTCACACGCAAGCGCAGTGCCGCATCACCACGTGGCGGCGGTAAACGGGAAAATCATTTCTCTGTCACTCTCTCTTCCCACTTCATAGGTTGTGAACTAACAACAGAGCACAAATGCTATATTAAATTTTGGTTTTATTTTTCTATGATTTTGTGTTGATAAATAAAACCAAAAAGCTGCGATAAAGACCAACAAGGTGTATTTACGACCAACGAGGTGTAATTAAGACCAAAGAGGTGTAATTAAAACTAAAGAGGTGTAATAAAGATCAGAGTTTAGTCATTTAAATATATAATAATATAATTGGTAACATTTGCAAGCCACATGTGATATCATGACAAGTCTGTAAGAATTGTAACGCAAACTAATATTGTTGGCACATCTGTGATTTTGTTCTTAAGACTAAGTGTTATTTAGGGCAAGATAACAAGGCGGGATGTGGGTTTGGTCTGTGCCATAGATTTCAAGAAACAAACGTACAGAAAAGAATTTTAAAATTTAGCAAATTATAGTTATAGAATGTTGAGTACGTGGCCACCCTGTACTTGTCATTGTAAATTAGCAACAAAACGTCCACGTCCGCGCAGGAAGTTGCGTACACGCACTTTATTTTCCACTTTTATTCCTCTAATGGGAACGGAATGCCAAGCAGTCATAGCATTACATTTATGTGTTCACTATATTACTACATGCGTCATTACTTCGGTATTCCTCCTGCACCAGTGACATGATGTTACTAATTAAATTGGTATTTTTTAAATTTTCGCTTTGGAAAAGAACCAGGGTCTGAAGTGATAATTATTATTGATATTTATATCGATTAATTTACTTTCATAACTATCTTCATATTTATAAAATAATTGGAACAAAAAAATGTTACTACTAGCAATGTCGTGCCATATGTTTGTATCCGAGACGTATCCAAACGTGTTAAATGCCAATTTAAAGTCCAAATCGTTTTTCGCTCAAAAAAGACAAAATCGGTAAGGATAATTATTAGATAATTGTCATGATAATTATCAAATAAAACAAGTATCTTGTTAATCGAACCCTGATAAGGCCATACTGAAGCCATTATTTATTCTTTGGTATTTTAATATTTTATGCAAATAGGAGTATGTACATACATAAATCAAATAGGATGGAATATAACTATGTTTGTCGAGACACGTAAGCCATTATTCTTTCTTAATTATGGATTATTATTTTTGTATTATTTTTCTTCCTGTTATAATGCAACTTTGAACTTCTCTTTCATTTTATGAAGTAAGTTCTGCTTTATTACTTAGAGGTAATAATGGTTGCGCACTCTCAAGCTATTAAATTATGAGCGACTACTTTATGCGAGCCAGTAGGTCTTACGAATTTCTTTATCTGATTGTTGCGGATCTTTGTCTTGTGTTTAAATAGCTTTTTTGCTTACGAAATAAGGGATTATTTTCTTTGTTTGTTCGATCTTTATTGTAAAAATGTCATAATAGTGAATAAAAATATTTTTCCGTCATTTCCAAGCTAGAAATCAAAATTAAATTCCCGCAAGTATCTAGCTTCATGATCTCGAAGTACATAGAGTTATTACAGCACGATGATTCCCACAGTCGAGCTGTGCGTTTTATAATACAGTGTTACTTCATAACCACTGTTCATTCAATTATTGTTGCGCAAACAAGTTCACTCAAGGTTCGGTCGCAGGCGCAGACGTGTGATCATGGATCACAATAGATTAATGACTGCGTCATGGTTTACTTAGTGTTAAAAGGCTGTAATCTTGATTGGCGTATTTTGGTGATAACACCAGTTGTTTATTGATAACGCCTTAGGTGAATTTAAAAACATACCTAATAACTGAGAACAGTTATTCCCTTTATGGTTTTAGTACAATATTCGCAGAACTTTGTAAAAGGGAACGTAAAATTCAAATTAATATTCGAAATAAGCAGAAGTTGAGAAACTGCATGTATAAAATCTCTCAAACAATCTGAGATTATGAAGAGATCTTGGATGCTCAAGGCAAATATTACAAAGGTCTCTAGCTGTAGTAAATTGTACATGATGACCCCTGGATCTGGCGGTCATTGAGAGAAAGTGATGTTACTTGAGATGGACATGTACAGGTGCAACGACACTATAGGTATCTTGAGTTCAACGAAGTGTGGCGCGAGGCCCTATCTACAAATGACTTGGATGATGTTTCTTTACATATCCCCACGTATATCAACAACTTCGTTAAAGAATCTCTCCGGATTGTAGAAATTTAAATTTTCTCTATTGTAAACTCTATTCTGTACGTACAAAATGTACACTGTGTGTATAAATTATAAATTGGTGTCACTCGACGTATACGTTCTAAACCAGATGTGCACACCGATAAACGAGTAGATTTTAAATTTTCGGAAGCGGATTATTATTCAATGTGGATCTGGTTTGTATAACCAGACCAAAAGAAAACAAGGAAAAATATTGTTCTAAGTTGCAAGGCAATTGGAACTAATCTAGGTATGTTTGTCAAACTCTTCCTACGCTTAAAAATCGAACTACATATGGTGTTGCTACAGTCGCAGTGCGCTTTATAATTATTGCAGAACCAATGTACTCTCCTATTGGAAATTTTCTATAGTTATTAGTTACAGCCTTGCAAACGGCACCATAACAAAAATGAAAATCCATCTGATAAGAGGAACTAACGTTGACCGCTATTTTAATTGCAAATTTAGCGGCTATTATGATGACACAGCCTCAACACGAATTTTTATCGGACAAGTTGCGGTTTTTCAACACGTTTAGATTACAACTGGAAGCCTCTTTAAAAAACTGGTTTGGTAGGATAGGATAAAAAGATTTTTTTTAAATGAAATTAAGTTTGATTTTAAGGGTCAAGCAGAAATTGGGCGAGAGCGGAGAGCATAGCGGCACGGTGCAACATGCTGACCTACAGGTTTGCTCGTTGTAGTAATAAAGCGAAACCAACACTATTTAAATCCTATTGTCAATCTTTTTTTTACAATATCAAGTGACGGGTCGAACAAGTCGTGCGCCTGGTGGTTAGCTACAAACCTGTCCATAACAGTTGCCGTGCCACTCGGAGCTTTAAATCGCAAAGATCTGACGGGCACTGCCACTGTGCACGTCACCCTGAGACATAAGTTGACAAGTCCCATTCTCCGGTAATTTCTCCAGCACACACCCTTAAAAAAACCGAAAGCAGCAATGCTAACATTGCTGCTTGGCGGTTGTGGCAGTACTTTCCTGGACGAACTCTTTCACATAGAGCTCTACTGCTGCTGAAATCAGTGATAACAATCATAGAACATGAGAGCCTGTAGACCAATTACAGTAAAAAATCGCTAAATGCTCTCTGTGTTCAATATAATAACGGGTTCAGGGTGCTGCTGGGCTTTCCTCGTTTCTGCAGTACAGCAGGCAATGTTTACGCAAACAGACGATTTCTATACAATGATTAGAAAGAAGAAAGCATCTTTACTGCAGAGGTCTAGGAACAGCTCTAACAGTACATACCCTAAATATGTACAGTAAGAAATTGGTGGAGCCTATGTTTAAGCGTTTTTAATTGACTTCAAAAAAAGGACGAGGTTCTGAATTCGACCGTATTTTTTTTGTATGTATGTTACGACTTATTGTACGTACAAGTTATTGTATTTCGATGATTCTTTATTGAAAAAATAGGTAGGTAAAGGTACCTCATTAGTGGTTCGGTACCCCATTCGAATTTGAAGAAAACATTCCACCTCTTGGGGTAGCAAATTGGATCCGATTTATTGGATTTCACCCACTTTCTGTTAACCGATTTCAATTAAACTTGGCTAATAGATGATATTCGGCAAATGTTTGAGGTCGGTTTTTTTTATAAAAAAGTTAGTAGTTATTTTGTACTGGATTCCTGCGCACATTCTCGTAAACATACCCGATACAAATCATTGAAAACAGAAAAGATACACTGTCCAGGAGATGATGCATTGATATAATGCTCTTTTTATTTTTTACTGTTGTGATGGTGTGGCCTGAAAATAACGTTTACTAACAGAATCATACGTAACTTTTCGTGTATTACTAACAAATGGACTTACAAGATCTAAAAAAATACTATTTTCAGATAATTTTAATTGGTGTATCATTTCTTTCAATATAAATTCTATAATCTATTAAAGGCAAGTTATTAAAACAAATATAAACTTCGACTCTAACGCCAAGTCTAGCAAAACGTTACAAACAAACGTTTATTTATGTACGAGCTGTTCGCGCTCCTTTCCACCTACATGTTACACTTAATTCAATTTAGAGATTTCGAAACGCCAGTAACAACGTAGGCTTGAGACTGATCAAGTATAAATAATGTCCCGCTGTATGCGTTATAGGCACTCCTCCATGAAGATCTTATTAGGCAGTAGGGAAGGGAACACTAGTCCGTTGCGCATTGCTAAACAAGATTTTTGGCTGGAGATACAGCTGTCTGTTTTATGCCTTTACACCTTATAGCAAACATTATGTTATAATCGAATTTCCTGTCTTTTACGACGTACTTTGCATAGGTAATGCTTCTAAGGTTTCCTCTTCGACGACGTAATTAGTATTTTGTTCAATTGAACACCTTACATAACATTGTTTTAGTTTTAAATAGTTTGTAATTTTATGAATTTCACGTAACTTAAGGTTAGGCTGTTTTGCTACAATAGTTTTTAAAAACCTCAGTGATGCATGCCAGGATCTTCTTCTTATCATATTGCTGGCATTCACTACAATGCTTGCTGTCGTGGCGAAGGGATTTGTCAATTGACGTAAGGTAAACGCCGATTGTAAAGTGCTGCAAAGGAATGATATTTTGTGCAGGGAAGCTACTTTAGTGTTAAAAGTGTAGAAAAAAATGATCTAGCAGACAAAAAAAAAAATCTAGCGAACTCCCTATCTAAGTAGTGCGATAGATTATAAAAGTAATGTGTGGCGATAGTGGAGTCGTCGTGGGTGCCAAGATGTATGAGATCACGATATTACCCCCCTATTGTATGTAAATCTGTTATGTCTAGGAGCCAGTTTCTGTTCAGCAAAAAACTAGTTATTCTTCGATTCCAAAGGTGTGTTTGCCTATTATTAACTAAATGATCGTTGTATATATGCTCATGCAGTACACACAATGATATTTTTATTGAGAAAATGGATTTAAGTATCATAAATAATGTAAGATGATAGTAAGATGACTGAAAATATAATTTTTTATCTTGTTGCCTTAAATTAAAAACGTATTAAAAGTGCATACTGTTCCCTACAGCCAGATCAAACGTTACCACTAAAAAAGTAAGGACTAAATAATTTAATCCTGCCGTTTTCGTGCTAAGCTTTCGCGTTAGCTTCCGTAGTATTACGTAAAAAATCCGTTATAACAATTTTAATCTCCGTCAGTAGCCACATACGAGAAACTTCAGAATACAAACACCACAATGCGCATTAAACTAATGGTTTCGCTCTTTCCAATAAGCAACCGCACCACATTGAAAGTTTAAGAGTTTCCGCTACTTTTTTATTTTAAAAGTTTTAATATTATTCACTTGCGTTACTTTTAAGCTAGCGCTTGTGGCTGTAGAAGTATATATAATTGCGACCCCTAATAAACAAAAAATGTATGTTTAACATAAGTTACATAAGCTAAACATACATGTATTGTCATTCAGTCATTCGCTTCATGGCAATCTACTTTGTTACACCTCATTTACTCTTCGTATAAGTTACCACATAATATTCGCACGTAACAGTAAAATAACGTAATTCTTTTAGGAAGCATACTATCTTGCAGTGACATCTGTAGGCCCGAATTCTTTCTCCGATGCAACAGATATGATGCCGTGAGAACCATGCTTTATGTTACTTGCCATAAAATTTATAAAGACCATGTTCTTTTATTGCCTTTCTTTAATGTTATCTTGCACGTATATTTCCCAGAGTATTACACTTGTTTGATAAATTAAATTGACGCTGAATGCATGTTTGATATGTTTACAAACGTCAACTGACGTCCGTTACTTGCGGAGAAACGTACCTATTACGTCATAACATGAACGCGTGTCAAGCACTGCTGGCACCGCTTAAGCATGTCCTATAGATTGCAATGTAGCCTCCGCAGCCTCCACAAATCTTGCTTAGCGAGTAAAGTTCAAAATTCAAAAGGAAATAGATGTAGTGGAAATAAATCCGGTTTTATAAAAAAATATTTTTAAGTTTTTTTGTGGTCTTTTAAATGTTTATGACACGAGAGATTTTTGGTAACTGGTAAACGGGTCAAAATTACACGAGTAGCACTGCGTGCTTCAGCGATTGAGCAGAGGGTGATGACGGAACGAAACAAAACGAGAATGACGAGGCAAAGGAATTAACGAACGACTCAAAATTTGAAAACGCCAGGAACCAGAGAAAAGGTGATAAAAAGGCGGAATGACGATAGAAGGAGGTCGCATCGTCACAAGGCTGTTGATCCGCGAACAATTAATTCTCGTTTTCCTTTTGTGCAATATCATCTTTGTATATTAGCAAGAAAGAAATGAGGAGAATAACAAGCTCCATCATTATGTTACTAACGTCCTACTTGTTGATTACTACTTTACTCACTTACTTAAGATTATTCTTAAGGTGTTCTTCGGTAATCTTCATAATACCAACTCTTTTAGTACCTGATTTTTTCGTTACATTTGTTATTGTGACGTCAACAATGAGGTCCATCACATTAACTTTGTTTGATAAAACGCTATCATGACGCGTCGTTAATGGGTGGTAGTTTCGCTAATTTATTTTATTTTTATCTAAAATTACACGCATCGTCCTTGGACAGCAACTAAAAGGCGTCTTCCTGGTGTCGGTTAATGGATTTTCCTTTCCGATCGGCTAGTCACGATCGTGTGATGTCATCCTATCTGTTATCTTTGAGTGTCCTTACACAAAACTAGACAGGAGAAGGCTACTGGGTTATACCTGCTTTTCGAATAACGTCAGTGAACTTATTTCTGTTGAAAGTATAGATATATTATGATTTTTTTTAGTTGTTATATAGCACTGTGTTAAATAGCACTGTTGTTAACAATAGTGCTATTTCTTTGTCTTAGTCTTTGGCATTGACTGGCTTGTCAAATGTCTCTCAGACTTCGTGTTATCGGATACCTTATGAAGTTATTGGGATTTCATAAGTAAAATATCCCCATAGGAAATTCGTTAGCCTTCATTTTCAATATCCGCCTCTCGCAGATTTTCCAACATGTTATGTTTATTATAACACATGCATTTTATTACCGTAAAGTATATAAAGTGCGCCGGATGTGACATGGCTAGCTGGCCACATTATGCCATTACTTCATACCGCACATGGCATCAGGGATGTATCGCGGAAGATGGCAATTTCATTCACGACGGTCAATAGATTTCCTATCCTTTCTATATCACTAACTTGTTGAATTCACTTCTTCTATTACATAATAGGGTAAAAGCTTTATTCTAAGTGAATCAGACATCGGGGAAATGTCACGTGCACGTCTACGTGCACCAGACGCATATAAAAAAAAGCTATTCACAGTCCAGGATGTCAAGTAATGAAGATGCTATGTTGAATTAACTGTGAACGTCAAGGAGGAAACGTTATTGAAATAGAACCAACAAAAAGTTCAAACAAGCATGGAGTCGAACATGATTGGAAATTCGATGTGCGCCCAAGCAGATAATCAGATTTATCGAATGATAAATCTGATATACGGAAACTTAACGCAGCTCGTCATCGCCTCTCACTTCCTACAACTCTATTGACACATCAATCAATCGGTCGGTGTGTAATTTCTTATCCATCAATAATTGAACCCAAAAGTGGTCACTTAATACGAAGCTACTTGAGATAAAGTTCACGTTCCGTGTCTATCGACTTATTTCCTCTCTACCATTGTTCTTGTACACTTTATTGGCACACGCTATCCATAAATCGCCGTCGTATGTCAATGTCAATTTTAATACCATAAACACGTAATTCGTTATTGTTTTGAGCCAAAATGTTGTAAAAAATTTCAACAAATCCACGTCCTTGGGTGCGCTTATCTCTTTTTCTGCTAATCGTGACTAAGTGAGAACAAAAGACGAATTATATCATTGTAAATTAATAACATTCTACTTTCGAATTGCATTATGCTTGCAGCAACCGTAAAAAAGACAAAAGACTGTGGGTGTAAGCTCGTGAGGTCTTGACAAAGACTCTGTTAACCCATATCAGCGCAAAGTAGACCTGAAAGCAATAACTAGAAAATATAGCTAAATAAGTAGCTGTCTGATCAGTCGTGGCGATAACTATTGGAACATTATCTATTCAGGTGAAGTGGAATGGGGGAAAAAAGGCTAATCTTCCAGTGAAAGTGGGCAAAAAGGTGAGCTCCGAAGAACAAGCTATTTTCTCTAACATTATAACTAAGTGTTAAGGCTTATGCCACACTATGGAGCACACAACAAACGATCTTGACATATTGTATGCCATTTGTCTACATGTGAACTTGGTGTATTGAAAGTTTTTGTCGTCCTATTCATTGCTATAATGTAGAGAATTTTCCACTACCTTTCGTAATTCTTAATTTATAGTTATTCGATCTTAGGGTTAATATATCGACTGAAGGAACAAACACTATTATTGCCTATGGTTAATCTATAAATCGCCGACGTATAGGTATGAGTCAATCAACTTTTTTGCCAATAGTGTGGTGAATGTATAATAAAATATGGTATTTGATATTACGATAGTCATCATATCCTAGTTTTATATTTTTTCAAGTATTGAAAACTTAATTTTATTCCTCGTCTGTGTTTACTGCCATTACCAGAGTTTAGCTTATTAAGGCAAAAAAACATCGTTTTGATGTTTTTAATAATTATTAGCTGTTTTATCATACTATAATCAAATAATAAGGTACGTTAAGAAAATATTCACGATTATAGATCGATCGATCACTATCTGTAGTTTTGTCTCTGGTATCACCAATGAATTACACAGAAGTTGTGTATTTTTTTCTAAATATTTGATGAAAACTAACAATCGATTCAGAATTTCCATTTAGATCATAGTGTAATTGGAGATTTTTTAAATTATAATTTACGATGAAAATGGGATAAACTATCGTTTTAAGTTTTCGATTTAAATTACAATTAAATTGGAGTTTTTTTTTAATAATTTAAATTTTATTTACACATTTAGGTACAGCCGAGTGTCGGTAAAAAAGTTGATCGACCCAAATTTCAATAACAGATAGAGCATGTGTAATGGACAAGTCTAACATTAACCTAATCCACGTACGTATGTGTATTATAGTTTTTGTCACAATTGTCGCGCGTAGTGCGCTGGCAACTTGGCGAAGGCGTGGGGGCGTGGCGCACGGTAAATTAACCTATCAATATTATGAAGACGTGAGAACACCAACACAAGATTGATGTCATGAGAAGTTAATTATGTCCCTAACAATTAATACTCTTTATGTAATTAAGCCACACGTGATCATACGTCAAATCAAAAGTGCTTTTACCACATGAAAGTCATAAAAATATCACGAACTACATGAAACAAATTAACGCATCGTGGGTTAAATTCAAACAGTTCGTTGCTTCGTTTATGTTGGAAATATTTTTTACTTTTGAAGTGCGATATCGGGCAATCAAATCTTAAAATAAAATTTGTAGACCCTATTTTAGTTATAAATTAAAAAACCAACCTTAAAAGTCATTCATGCCCTAGTTTGTCACCCTTAGAGGTGGAATATTTTCTTCAAATTTAAATGGGACTACTTCTGAGGTACTTTTCAACAAAAATAGAATCATCAAAATCGGTTCACAAATGACGGAGTCATCGGGTAACATACATAAAAAAAAAATATGTACAGTCGAATTTAACAAAGGTATAATCGTAGATTGTCATATAACTATTTCTAGTAGTTTTTGTGTGTATTCAAATGATTACATTAATTACGAGGTTTACGAATTTAGCTGACGACGGTGTATATGAAATTTAATAACACTCCTATTTTAAGCGTAAATAAGTTATCGAATAATGTCGTAGATTTTTTAAACCTTAGTATAAAGTGTGAATATTACTATAAAGTGTGAGTGATATCGCCTAAAACATCACTTCGTTTGATAAAATAGAGATTATAATCACGACCTACAAAACAATTTCAACCCGTTGTAAAAAAAACAATAAAATCGAACGTATTTAGGCAAACTCAATTTTTCCAGCCTTTTCACGCTTTAGTCGTGGTCAAAGTTGCCCCACTGTCGCTCAACTAAAATCAATCGTCATGTCAGTGATTTCCTAACGTCGTTTGACGGTTTCAAAGCGCAAGATATTGTGAAGCATTTCTTTTATCTCCATTTTCAATAGACTCGAGTCTAGTCACGACTTGCTAACTTAAAGGATAGATTTAACTGATACTTAACACCTATATAATAAAGTTTAGAATCACATCTTTAAGGTGTAATTTATGTTTGTAGAGCTCGTTTGCGGGTTTGAAAATGGCGGAAGCAAGTGACGTAAAGCGAAATCAAAAGTTGCACATGGTAGATCGGCTCGAATTTCGAGACCTTTAGCTAGAGTAAATGGCGGTCTTAACACTTCGCGTGTCTTATTTAAATTACCTACATGCGAACAAAAAACCACTTGGAAAAGTATTGAATGCGTTGAACCTACTTATAAAACAATTACAGTATGGGTTTTGCCTGCGTACGTCTAAATTACTTACTCTTTTTTTTTCATAATATCAAGTGACGGGTCGAATAAGATGTGCGCCTGATGGTAAGCTACACGCCTGTCCATAACAGTTGCAGTGCCACTGCGCCCGTCACCCTGAGACGTAAGTTAACAAGTCCTATGTGCCTGTAATTTCACCAGCTCCCTTACCCTTGTACGGTGGCAGTACTTCCCTGGACGAAAATCAATTGAAAAAAGGTAAAAAGAGAACAATTGCGTCTCGAGAGGTCAATGGTTCAAATCCCTTTGGCGGCATATACCTATCACTTTGATTTGTAAGTTGGTAAGCGTGAAGGAAAAAGTCTTGATGATACTTGCACGTCAAAGAAGGTTCACAAATCTGGTAAACGTACGAGGTTCTCAACCCGCATGGGACTAGCGTGACATCCCAAATGTTCTCTTTAGAAGAGACTAAGTCCAAGCACTGGGACGTATAATAAGTTGACAACGATGACGATCGATCCGGTAAATTGATTTTTTTGTTATAGGAACTCTAATCTATTACTACTCTGAGGGTCGTATTCTAGAACTCTACTCAATGCTCAAGTCAGGATTGCACTGGAAACACAAGCACTGGAAATACGACCCTAATGGCAGGGACTTGAGTATGATTTCGAGTGCTTTTAACCATACTCAAATCTTGACTTGAGTACGATTTCAAGCACTGGAAATACGACCCTAATGGCAAGGACTTGTGTATGATTTTCAGTGCTCACTCCAATACTCAAGTCCTGACTTGAGTATTGAGTAGAGTTCTGGAATACGACTCTGA
>NW_020654748.1:3330368-3335240 GCF_003589595.1 Hyposmocoma kahamanoa
CAAGTCCTGACTTGAGTATTGAGTAGAGTTCTGGAATACGACTCTGAGGGTCGTATTCCAGAACTCTACTCAATGCGCAAGTCAGGATTTGAATATGATTTGAAGCACTGGAAATAAGACCCTAATGACAAGGACTTGAGTTTGATTTCTAGTACTTTAAATCATACGCACGTCCTGACTTGAGCATAGAGTTCTGGAATACGACCCTTAGACCGCGAAAAGATGATTTTGACGTCTTTCACATTACCATGCAGTGTTGCCACCTGCAAATGTGCTTCTACTGCTTTGGATACGAGTATTTCATACGTTCCGTTTTACACACACACGCACACGCGCACACGCGCATACACGCACACACGCACACACGCAGACACGCAGATACGAACACAAAATGGTAATAATTGAAATACAAATACAAAATAGGTACGTATTTGTATTTTAAATACGTATTTCAATTACAAATAATTCAAATACTGCCCAGCCCTGCCTGGAGCTCGCACGCGAGCCCATAATGGATTGGGAACTTCAGACACATTGCTTTGCAGGTGTGTGCAGATTTTATCTCAATGTGTTCCTTTACCGAAAAGCTCATGGTAAATTTCAAATTAAATTCCGGAAAATTAATTGGTGCAAGTCAGCATTCGAACCCACGAGCATTGAGAGGCTGTGACTCAAACCATTATCCTACCACGGTTCTACTATTTACTACATACAATTTAAACTCAACTTACTACTAAAATTGTTTTCTCCAAGTCTTTATATCTTTATTACAGATGACTTATTATGAAATACTTTCCAATGCAGTTGTTAAAAACCAGACGGTGTGGGTAGACATTCGCGTATCTCGTCTGCCTAACGGTCGGCCCGTTAATATAACAAAACATAAACTGTAATGTGACATATATTTATTACTTCGCTTTAATAAACTCTGCTTACTATAGATTAAATAATTGGAAGTAATTAAACTGGCAATTTACTGCTAATAAAGTTTAGGCGTTCATTGAAATTGACCTCAAAATAGTTTGTTGACTTTGTTTGCTTTACTTTTTTGACTTTGTTTGCTTTATTCCGTGTCAGTAACACGGAATTAGTTGTCACAAAGAAATGTGCTGTATGAGTATGACGAGTTTCAATTTGATTTTCAAACCACGCAAAAAGAGGGGAGTGATAAATTTGAAGCCTTTATCTGTGTATCTCTTTCTGTCTGTGACGTCGTAGCTCCTAGATGGCTAGACTTAGCTACTACCTACTTTGTTTTAGTAGGGCTAGTAGGGCTTGCAGAACTGATCCGGTTCCAAAAATTTTGATTCTTGGGCTCAGTACCGGTACTCCCGGTATTCCCGATACTTCTTGAAAAGCTTAAACTGTAACCAGTAAGTATTTAGGTTATCCGTACCCATTCAATAATTTACGTAATATTAATGTCATAAACAATACAGAAAAAATTCATTCTCTAATCAAACTGAAGGTGTTTATTGCAAATATCTATTTGAGAGATAATTACTATTAAATTTAACATATCATAATATCGTCAAATCACATTATTAAGATATATGTTTAAGTGGCATTATAATGGCAGAAACGTGCGCCCGTGCGAAGTTGCAAACGGGCGATATTACTCATAGCTCAGTAGGTAGGTAGTTCCTTGCTGTAACTGGGAGTATCGGGAATCTATAATCGCAGTACCGGGACAGATTGTACGTCGCCAGTACCGGGATATCCCGGTATTACCGGAACCGGGAATTCCCGGGAACAAACCCTAGGTGCAAGTTACGTGGGAACTTTATTATGCGTAAGTGCAAATAGGTACCATTTTATTTGTAAGTCAATGGGTACCATAGTTTGTTCTCTATAATGCACTCTAGACAAGATGTCACAGCCATCAACAAGGTGAGCACTAGAAAATGGACATCGACCTTAGCCTCAGATATTAAAATGATACTCATCTGAAGAGGAAAACAAATATATTTTTCCTCAACCATAACTTTAAGAAGGAAATTCAGATATGATGCCCTGACCGTAAATCTCATTTTACCTAATATGCCAAGGTTCATTACCTTCCGGGTACAACCGTATGTTTTATCATTTTTTTTAAATAAAGATTAGTATAATTGGCAATTTCACCTTCATTACCGGGTGCTGTATAGCAATGACTACAAAAACTTGTACCGAACACAGACGTCTATGTATACATTGTCTGTAGCTCTTAATGAGCATAAATCCGAAATATTGCTTCATTTTCGTCAATTTGTGTGGTTTCATGCCCGTCCGATGAAACGTATGAAACGTGGTAATTATTATGAAATTATTAACAAAAGGATGTAAAGTAAAAACTAAGATCATGTACGTCTCTAAAGCGAATAGTTATGGAACCAAAACTTTCGTAACATTTGTGTAAAGGTCATTTATACGAACTAATTCGACACCGTTTTAAGAGCTAGTCCTCAAACTAGGATTGTGCAGAGTAAAATTGATTACTGAAGTTCAATATTGAAACGGAAAAGATACTTCGAACCAATTAAATAAGGTAAAGTCAGTCAATTCACCCTTACAACACTTAAGAACGTAACTTGACGAAACTAAAGCGAACTGTGTAAAGAAATCCTTTACGTCAAATACTAGCAGGTAGATACATAAAAAAGTAAGAAAGTTTATAAATAAAAAATTTGATGAAAATGTTCATGTGTTAAATCATTACAATTATGTAATGCTGCAATCGTTTATTGAATGTGTTATTTTTCGTCAAAATTTTAAATGCGTCAGTTCGTGTTAAAGGGGGCAAATTAAGCACGAAGATGTATCTATAAAGCTACGTAACCAAATAGCATAGCAATAGCTTGACGTCCATATGTCTACAATAGACACCTACATAACGCATAATTGAACCTGTTTCACTTTCGAACGATAGTCGTTGTGGTTTCAGAATAATCGTACAATCATTTCGTGTTCTTGTGCTCCAACGGTCTTGACGATATCAGCTTTCTCAAGATTACATTAATAACAATAACTTATGTTGAATTAGGAGTTATTTATGCTGGCAATCGATGTACCTCTAAACCTTTTATTATACAACTTCAGTATTAGATCGTAAATAAAAAATATCAATTGTTTTATAAAATTTCGCGTGTAGGTTCGTACCCCACTTCCGTTTATCCAAATTTTGCAATTATGACTTGAATTGTTGTGTGTATAAGTATCATTTTGGCGTATATACGTATTATTATGAACTAGATCAAAGTTGTGCAAGAGAGGCTATCAAATATCTTGCTAAAAGACACCAAAAACTAAACGAAATGTAACACCTGCTGATCTAGTTTGTTTATAGGTGTTGTTTGTTTTATTGCGTTTACTAATACGCTTTTGACTTTTCACGTTATCGTAATAATATGTCTCGATTCCCCTAAGAATAGACTACTGATTGGAAATGGTACTTTGGTATCTTGTTTAACTGAAGCGTGTTTGAAGCGCTTAAAATGGTTTACCGCATTTTTTATGATACTTGGTGACAGGACGAACAAGTCGTGCGCCTGGTGGTAAGCGAGCGTGTCCATAGCCATTGCAATACCACAGCATAGACCTTTAAATTGCAAAGAGATTTGAGAGACACTGCCACTAAGTCCGACACCCTGAGACATAAGTTGACAAGGCCCACGTGCCTGTACTTTTACCAGAATCCTTGCCCTTCAAAACCGGAGAACATTAATGCTCAAATTACGGCAACAGAAATAGGTAAGGTGGTAGTACTTCGCTGGACAAGCTCTTTCACGAGGAGCTCTACAACTACTAAAAACTATGTGGAAAAGATAAAAACAAAGTACGTTAATCATCTGAACGAAACCAGTTTACATATTTTCAGATTGTTACAAAGATAACACGTAGATAAGGACAATAACCAACATTTTAAATCTTGCATCAGTATCTAGAATCACATTTTAAAAGCAATCAAACGAAAACCTAGATTCCAATTCAAGTAGGAGTGTTATTTTTAGCTTGGCTAGAATAAACTGCTAATATTCCAATAGTCGATCGGCTCCTGACCTTACAGAACCGGTTTCTTTGCAAAACTGCGATTAAAAGCGGCAAAAGTTCAATTTCCGTGTGAAGCAGAAGCGAGACATGTTTTGAGTTTGATATTTGTTGGATTTGTTGGAAAAGACGCGTATGGCGTGCTGATCCCAACCCTGATTTATAATAGTGATATCAAATATGACAGAAGATACATGAATGTAGGGTGAATACTACAGAAATAAGAGCGTTGCGCAGTGCATGTGGTGTAAGTAAGCAGAATGAGGAACTGTGTAATAAAAGAGCATTGTGGTGTGAAAACTGATGTAGAGACTGCGATAGAAATGGGAATGCTTCGATGGTTTGGTTACAAGGACAGCATGCATGTTAGTAGAATAGTACAAATTTATAGAGCGGACGTGAAGTGAAATGTGGGTATCACGTCAATAGTTTTAGCAAACTAGTGGAGTAATTTCACAAGAAAATAAATTAATATCATGGTAGTAGTACTAGGTATTATAACATTCATTACAATCAGTATTATAATTAATAAAGCGACATCTCTTGTTAACCTCGGGTTGTAAGGTACCTTGAGTGAAAAAATACTTTCATATATTTCTCACAGACAAAAACAAAGACCTGTTACAAACGTTTAGAACAATTCGTAAGGTCTGCTGACTGGATCTGTAGCTCAGTTGGTAGAGCGGTGGCCCTGGTATGCCACAGACGCTGGTCGAGTCCTGCCTGATCGAAGGAATTTCTTTGTGTTCGTTATTTGTATTAATAATTATGGAGCTATGTTGAGTGTGTGCGATGAGTTTGAGTGTGTGCGTTGTATTAATAATTATCATAACCCAACCAGATTGA
>NW_020654748.1:3335250-3385524 GCF_003589595.1 Hyposmocoma kahamanoa
TGAGTGTGTGCGTTGTATTAATAATTATCATAACCCAACCAGATTGAGGGTGTCTCTAATAAATGCATGGTTTGTCTAGTGAGAAATATTATATATACATAGTGTTCGATCTTTGTATTAATAA
Organism: Hyposmocoma kahamanoa; assembly: GCF_003589595.1. Taxonomy (NCBI): domain Eukaryota; kingdom Metazoa; phylum Arthropoda; class Insecta; order Lepidoptera; family Cosmopterigidae; genus Hyposmocoma; species Hyposmocoma kahamanoa. The sequence goes on from NW_020654748.1 coordinate 3,335,375, forward strand.
TTATAACAAACTAGTGAAGTAATTTCACAAAAATAATTGAAGATTTAGTTGGTGCAGCAGCGTGACATTCAATAATCTCAGTATAGAGTACTAAAAAAACCAACCTCAAAAGTACGTGGAATTACATATAATTACCAAGTTTTATTGAAAACGGTTACCGGAATGTGCGCAAACCCGGATTCATTCCCTAGCTGCCACTATACGGGACTTGATACAGGAGATAATAAAAATCGGTTCTCACTACTCAAAGTATATTGAGAGAGAAAAACGCCCTGAATTGGAGAATAGCAAAATCAACCTTTAAAATAATTGCTCCTTATAGTACAATTTAGGCACTATTTACAAAAATGAATCTTCATGCTTCACAGCCACCCTCAGAGGTGGATGATTTTCTTCAAAATTAAATGTGACAACTATGGAGGTACCCTCTCTCCAACAAAAAAAGAATCATGACAATCAGTTCACATATACCGGAGTTCTCACAAAAAGAAAAAAAAACATACAGTCGAATTGAGAACCTCCTCCTTTTTTTGAAGTCGGTTAATAAAATTAAAATTACAACTTACAATTATTAAAGTGACATTTCTAGACAGCTGATGGTTGCTGTAAAGGTACGGCAATAAAGTCGTTAAAAAGAACTGCAACAAGCACATGGAAAAATTCATAAGGTCCGCTGGTTCGTTCCCCGGCTTAATGGGCATCATGGTGGTCAACATCGTTACATTCAATGAACTTAAAAATTACTACATAATTACAAGTACATTTTATATTATTTTATTTCTAACATTAAGATGTAATTTACAATCCTTTAAAATGTCGAACCCGACTAGACACTGGGCTCCTAAAGAAAAAATTTGGAAGGCTCAGTCTCAGACTTTGTGTTTATAATTTTAATACAAAGAAATGTACTTGAGAAAAAAATACCATTTAATCGGACAGATCATAACCTTCATTAAGTTCTAAGAACCGTCCGATGTCAGTTTTAATTTTATCTATCCTTGCCCTGTATAAAAACAGCCATTGTCTGTGACTGCAGATGCGCTTGCGCTTGCAACACTGAACAGACCGAGACGGACTAACAGACATTCACCTTGCTTTGTCGAAGGTTAACAATAATAAAACCGTGCCTATGCTGCTAGGCCTTTTGCCAGTTCCTGTCATCGAGGAAAGCATTTTGTTTCTATAGTCTGTCGTCTATATCTTTCTATTGCTATTGGCGTTTGTTTTTTAATAAGAATCTAAAATCAACTTGTCATTCTAAAGGAGTCCTGCATATTATTAAACAAAGGAAACATTACTCTCTGAGGTTAATAATTTTGTCGTACGGAGGGCTTAGATACTTAGAAGTGCTTATGATTAGAGTAAGTAAAATTATTACTGTATGATTCGATGTAGAATACGTGCAGTTGTTTTATGTGGTCTGTGGCATCAAGTGTCTAGTGATAAAGGTTTTTTTTTATTGGCCAGCCCGAATTCGAAACAATTGACGGGTGTCGTCAATTGTTTCACTTCGAATCGACTAGTTTAACTTGGGCGTTACTATAATGGACGAAAATTTAAACATTACATATTTAATTATGGATGAAATGTGATTCAGTTTGTCTTGTAGTTAGATGTTTTTCCCACACTATCGAATGGAACGATTGCCCCGATTGTTAGAGATATTATCTTTATTACAATAAATACTGAATATTTTTGGAATACACGTACACACAGGTCAGTTGTTGGCGCTGTAGGTACTATTTCAGCTTTCTAATTTGTGGTTTCAGAGCAAACGAGATTTGATATTTAAAAGTAATATAGGGCCCATTTGCCTGATGAGTTGCCAGGGATGGATGACCCTTATTTTGTTTCTATTTCTGGTTATAAAGTCAATGATGATATAAATTTATTAAATTATGTATTTATTTATTAAATTCCAAAATTGACCAAAAAACCACTGGTGTTAAAAAAGTATTTAATAAAAAAAACATGGTTTTCAGTAATTGGCAAAACGATCCCTGGACACTTTTTGTGTGTACGTATAAAGGACGACGCTTATTTTTCAACCTTGGTGGCCTAACGGTTTACATGGTGGACGCTGAATGCGGAGGTCCCGGTTCGATTCCCGGTCGGACCAATTTGGGAAGAGATTTTTCTAGTTGGTTCTGGTCTGGGTGTTCTGGGAAATGCCCCAGAGTGAATTCCGTTCTCTGGTATTAATAACACAGAGAATTTCCTAGTTTGAACCCTGGCAATGGGGGTGGTTGTCTGGCACATATTATTATTTTAGTTGTAGTGTTTTGTATAGAGTGTTTCTTAAAGTTATTAAAATAAGTAGGTCATAAAAATAATAGTCCATCATATTTACAAATGCGTCAAACCCAAACTCAAATTTTTAAACACAGTAGTTCTTACATTACTGCTTGGCGGCAGGAATAGGTAAGATGGCAGTACTTTCCTGGACGAACTCTTTCACAAGGAGCTCTTCTGCTAATAAAAATTCAATAGTTCAATTAAGAGTTAACCTTGTCCCACTGGGCTACAGTCGATTTCAACAAATGTGTAATGAATATAATTTATAAAATTTTAAGTAACCTTCTTGGAAACTTTGAATGTAATTTTGTTAAAATGTTAAACATGTTACCTCAAGTGATTGTACTGTTGAAAGTTAAGCAAACGCGTTAAGACGTTTTTATGTATGTGCCTAAGTAATTATGCTTAATGACGATAATTACTGAATTAATGATGGAATTCAAGTCCTATTTATATAGTCCTCTAATGACTATTTAAGAAAAAAATAATATGAATAAATTATGTCATTGTTATTGGTACAAAGATCGAACAAAAACAAAGAAAAATTCCTTCGATCTGACTGGCCACGAACACGACGTTTCACAGTCCAGTCCAATCGAAAGAATTTTTATTTGTGTTTGTTCGAACTTTGTATCAATAACAATAACAAACTCATCATCATCATCATCGACCCGTTTATACGTCTCACTGCTGGCCACGGGTTTTCCGAGGATTGTGAACCTTCTTCGACGGCAGGTTTCATCACGATATTTTCCTTCACTGGTAAATTTCAAATTAAATTTCGCATTAATTCTAAGAAACTCACAAATGCGAACCCGGATTCGAACCCACGGTCTCTGCTTGACAGGTGGTAGGTCAAACCATTAGGTTACCACGGCTTAATTGCAAACAATAATGGATTATTTTACTTTATTAAATTACGGATTGGGAATCTCGAATTTAATCCCTTTTAAACATTTACTGTCAATTTCATTCATTATTGTATTCATCTTACCTGTTGTTTACCTTCAACGCCTCCTCCTTCTCGTGTCAAACTAATTATAAGCGCGATAAAGATCTAATAAAAAGCCGCAACTTTGTTACTATTTAATTTGTTTAAAACATCAAGCGGTCACAACAGCAAAAAATGATATACGGCATCGCGTCTCGACACTTCTTTAGCGATGTGTAGGCGTATTTAATCTGACCACAATGGAGAGATCTTAATATTTTGCTTATAAAGTGATGGATGACAAGAAACACTTTGCATCCATTATGATGTAAAAGAATAGTAGAAATTTCATTATGCTGCATATTTCAAAATTATGTCAACTCAGTTAAATTTTGTGTGACGCATTAGATTATTCGATTTTCCTCGTACTTGGATGACAAAAATCCATGGTAGTGACACGTTTCGCTCTTGCGTTGACTTCATCTATCATATTATTTTCAATAAATGTATACTTACAAATGTTTATTTATAAATTATCACTTGTTTTGTATGTGTTTCAATTGTTAAGAGGCAAGACATGCAATGCAGAGGTTTTGAGTCGCGTGGGCACCGGCCTTAGTTGTTGGCGATTCCTCGTGGGAGAACCAACCTGCTGGACAGGGCACTACTGACACGAGCGATGAGGACTCTGAACGTTATTGATGGGAAAATGAATATATTTGCCTGTTCTCTGTGTGAGTTCAATAAAATAGCTTTGTTTATAATGTGTTATGGAATAATACAATAGAAAGATACAATAGAATTTTTGAATATAATATTAGTGTTGTTAATAATGTTGAACGAGTGATAATTTTGGCTACACTGTTGCATTATGTTAGTCCTGTAACGATACTTGCTAGCTTATGTATGTAAAATAAATAAATAAATTTACAAAGAGCAACCCCTTGAGTTACTAACTCATTCTTATCAGGTGAATCTGTAAAATGAAAGTAGCGAAATAACTGAACACTATTTTATGGAAGTGAAAGAGCATTTTGAAAGCAAAGTTTTATCCTACGCTTCAGCGATTTCAGTAATAGAAACTTCGAGAACAATGCCGTCTACAATTTGAAAAGATCGTTCTAAGTGACAACAATAATTATGGATACATGGACACCTCGTGAGAAATCGAAGATTAACCCGATTAATACCGATTGTTTGTTGTAGAAATGTAATAGATATTGCACTAAGTGTTGTGGGAACATGAAAAGACAATTATTACATTTACCTGGTTCTTCCATTTACTTAAGTATCTTCAGTTGTGATTTTCTAATGCCTCTTAAGCAGTTATACAGCAGTCGCTTCGAATTGCTGTCTACTCGTGGCTTTAATTTCTGAGTTATGTACATTATATATCGTGATATGAAACTAGCAAGTCGAAGAAGGCAACTCTTGGACAACGTGTGAAATCGTCAATCCGCAGAGGACCAGGGTGGCGGACCATGATCAAAACCTTGTCCTTAGAGGAGACCCTTTGGTAACCGATCAGAAGTCCGAAGATACATTTGCCCGAAACAACGTTTGCACGAAATTTAATAATCCCGAAAAGCGATTTATAAAGAAACCGTTATTTTTTTAGAATATTTTGGAAAAGAAAAGTTTTGCATAATTCTAGAAAGAAAAAGTTTTCCGCGGAAAATTACATTCGGCAATATGAAAAGTTCTGATAGGTAATTCCGTGCCTTGTAGTGGGACGTAAAAATATTATGACCATAATAATCGCCTCTTAGCAGCTGGTAACCGATCACCAAATTACACAAAATGAAACGTAAAGTAGAATATGGGCCATGTCTTTGGAAGTCGTATCTAGAGTCCCATTTAAGGAAAAGTAAAAAAAAATTTTTTGCATGTACTTCTTGCTGGTAGATAGAGTATCAAAACCTGTAAGGTAACCTCGAACCATCACGTTTTTCTTATAGCTACCGAAAAACGCGTAAAAACTTCATCTCGTCTTAACGTGTCATATCTTCAGGTTCCACGTTTCCTTAATTTCTTTGTTATGTTTCTGCGAAATTCTGACTCACAAATTTGCGATAATATCTTTGGACAATGTTAACACCAAATAAGCAACGCTATTTGCCAATGATTCATTGACAAATAGCAAAAACTTAAACCAGGGCTAAATATCTTACCAATTATCTGATTGCAGATAATTGGTAAGATATTTAGTTGACATTGAATGCTAATTATGTCTTGAAAGAACTCGGCTTACAGTCCTTGTTTAAAATTTGTATTATCCGAGTGTTCTTTAATTTTCAATTTACTTATTTTTATTATTATATTGCAAATAAATAAACAAGTTTATGCAAGCTTGTATGCAACTATTAGGTTAAAAATAAATTGAGACAAATATATCTTCACTTCATAGGTAAGCAAATTACACTTTTAAATCGTCACTCATTTAACACTACTGCTGACTCATAAGGCAGATGCACCTGAAAATAATGAGTGAGAAATCATAGGGATTGCACTTCCTAAATAGACCTCATTTTTTATGTGTCGGGATGAACAAGTCGTGCAAGAGGTGGCGTGTCGCTTACGCCTGTCCATAACAGTTGCATAGCCGTTCAGAGCTTTAAATCGCAAAAGTCGGAAAGGCAATACCACAGCGCCCGTCATCCTGAGACATTTGTTGTAAAGTCCTATGTGCCTGTAATTTCACCAGCACCCTTAGGCTGATTACGGCACCGAGGCGGCGGCGTTTTTTGGTGCTACGACGCCGCAAGGGTTACCGCGTCATGTCGCAGCACCAGCGGTGCCAATGTGGCCCATACGGATTCATCTACTAAAATCGTACATTGATAGGGCATTGAGGCAACTACGAAAAGTAACGCCGCCGCTGTGAGCGTGTACGAAAGTGTGTATACAAATGCAAGGGCGGCGGTGCCCCTGCTGTTGTTACGGTACCAAGTGTAATTAGTCTTACCGCTCAAAACCGAAACACTCACATTACGGCTAGGCGGCAGTAATAGCTAAGGTGGCAGTACTTCCGTGACGAACTCTTTCACAACGAGCTCCACTGTTATTAAACCAACTAACATTAAAACATTCAAATGTCATAGTTACAAACAATCTGAAAGAGCTAAACGGATCACAAAATGATTACTATTGTGGATCCAAGTTCTTTATTGTAGAAATAAGTGCGCATTTGATCTCGATCTCACATGGAAAGTGACGCTGAGGTGGGCGATGGAGCATACACACCCTTATAATGCTTTGAAAAGACTCAAGTTATAGCGTTCAGGGTAGAAATCTGCAGGCAGGGAATTCCACTTCATTGCTGTACCTTTGTTACATTATTGGTTATTAATGCTGAACAGATAAAAATGGACTTTATTGCCTAACATCACTCAAATAATCGTTTTGGTAAGTTTTGGAAAACGACTAATAAATTAAATCCGAAGCTAAGCCTCCCAGTAAGCGCAGGTGGTGCACATGAGCCGGCTGACATAGCCAATGCGTTTCGGCGCCAGTTCAAGGTACAGTCACCACTTGCGACGGCGCCGCAGGTAATTGACGCTGAGGCTGGAAGACCGATGGGAGACATCTTAGAATTACTTTTAGAATTGCCACCAAACAAGTTGCGAGTGTTATTAGATCAATGGTCAGAGGGAAGTCTCCTTGTCACGACTGTCTTAGTATTGAACACCTAAAGTGTACCTTAGTAGTGGTTCCATTCAAATTTGTTAGAAAATATTCTACCCTTAGAGGTGGCAAATTAGGGGATGAATCCGGTTTATTGAATTTCACCCATTTTCCGTTAACCGATTTTAATAAAACTTGGCAAATAGATGTATAATTTCACAAACTTCAGGTCGGTATTTTTTTATAAAAAGGTATAATTATTCTAGCTTAAGTTTGAAAGCCTTACATCCTTATAATACGAAAATGTGAACAAGATACGTAAGCCTCTGACAAATTTGCACGTATCACAGAACGGTATCAAAACTGGAAGGCAGTATTTTTACGAGGCAGCTGCGAACTGGCCTGGCTTGACTGGACTGACGTGTAGTCTGACATAATCCGGCCTTCTACACACATGGAGGTAAGTAATTGTGTTAGCGAGTTTTTGAACGCGCCTTGACCTTAGCCAGGTTTGAATGCGTATGTCTGAGATGTAAATCAGATCACAATAGTCTTATTATTAAATTGTCGATAACTTATCTTTAAATACACGTTTGGTAGATTGTTACGACTCGCAAAGATCATGCAAACTTTAGCACAATTTGTGTACTTTTTTAAAATATATATTTTACGGGAAACTATCTCCCGCCAAACTGGAAACAGTTTGTTAGTGAGCACGCTCTTATACAATTATAAATCTACTTAATAATTAACTAGTTACTTTTTAGTGGCAGTAGAGCTCCTTCTGAAAGAGTTCGTCCAGGGAAGTATTGCCATCTTATCAATTTCTGCATATTACGTACCTACAACGTAACAATGTATTTATTATCACGCCTCCTCTAAATGAGATAACCATAGTTACACATCTATAAAACTCGTGTTAATAAACAGCTCCTAAATATGGTATTAGATAGATAGAAAATTGTTTATTGTTAGCATACATGCAGGGTAACAATTGGCGGTCTTATCGCTTACAGCGATTTCTTCCAGACTACCTTAGGATGGACAGAGACTAAACATGAATAAAAGCGAGATACTGAGATATCACTGCTTTTTATGATCAAACAAGTCGTGTGCCACGTAGTAAGCGACATGCGTACAAGGGATGTACATTACTATTCGTTTTTTGGGAAGATCGATTCAATAAGCGATTTTTGTATCAATTCATTTCAATATGATTTTTAAATAAATCGATTCAACATTAAGGCGAATCGAATCGTCTTGATCGTATTCGTAATTTAAACAAAACAGTCTCTTTCTGAACTCCTTTTGAATCGTAAGGTTAATACTATTTTATATTGGTCTGCAAGAAAAGCAGTTTAGCAACATCTAAGCACAATAAGTCTACAATATTATCGATACTACTGTGCCATCTGAACGTCTTTTATCGCTGGCTAGTTAATATTACTCTAAATGAAAGTCGTAACCGACTAAAGCCACAAAAGCTGTCAATATTATTAAAATTTTATCGAAATTAATTTTGAAACGATTTTATGAGATCAATTGAAGAGATCGATCCGATCTGTGGATCGATTCAGAGGCATATGACGGTACGACAAATCGTGCGCCTGATGACAAGCTACGATCCAGAAAATCGACTCAAAGCAAAAACATCGTGCATCTCTAATGCGTACCCATAACAATTATAGGCCACTCAAAGATTTCAATCACAAAGATCTAATATGGTCATTGCCACTGCACCTGTCACCTTGAGATATAAAATTGAAAAATCCCATGTGTCTGTACTTTCACCAGAACCCTTACCCTTTATAACGGGAACGCCATAATGCTCTAGCTTGGCAACAGAAATAGGTAAGGTACCTAGCAGTACTTCCCTGGATTATCCTTTCACAAGGACTTCTACTGCTACTAAATAATAAATGAGAAATCCATAATGTAGTGCCGTTGTACTAAAATAAGTTTGTAATATTAAACGAATATATTATAATTATTAATACAAAGATCGAACATAACAAAAAATCCGTCGATCTCATAGGACTCCAACCTGCATCTGTGCCAAACCAGGGCCACCGCTCTACCAAATGGCTCATTAGAATTGTTGTTTGTGTTCGATCTTTATATTAATAATAAAAAAATGTATATCGTCATGACATTCAATAAAATCACGGATATATTAATTCGAACCTAAAATCCTGTAAAATTTTCTTGTTTCTTTCACGTGGGACTTTTTTTACCTTTTTTCAATTGATGGAACAGTTTTAGAAGCAGCACAGTTCCGTGTGAAACAATTCGTCCAGGGAAGTACTGCCACCGTACCTATTTTTGCCGCCAAGCAGTAATGTGAGCATTACTGCGTTCCGATTTGGTGCTGGTGAAATTACAGGCACGTGGGACTTGTCAACATATGTCTCAGGGTGACGACAGGCGCAGTGGCAGTGCCGTTATGGACAGACGTGTAACTTGTCATCGGGCGCACGATTTGTCGTCCCGTCATTTAATATTATTAAATAAAAAAAAATCCTGTAAAATGTTCTTTCCTTCATTTTTTCAGTAAATCTAAACGGACGTTCTCATACTTCTATTATTAAGATTATTAACTGGAGAAGTCAATTTAAACTAACCACCATTTATTATTATTTACAAGAACCAATTCCGTCCAATAATCACCGTATTGGATCAGTAAGGTTTCTCAAGCGAGCAGTGAAAGGTGCAAGGCCAGCGGTGCGCGTGCGCACAATGGCAGAGAGCGCCGGAAAGAGCCTCCATTCAAATGCATCCTTCTTGAGAATGATCCAGATTCAATCTAATTTGAATAATTAAAGCTTTGCTGTGTTGTGTGATTGCCTGTTTTCAAACCCTTGCTGCTTCTATAATCACACTTCCTAGTTTAGTTATTCTCAATGTGTCATGTCATCTAAGACAGTCTAGCGTTTAAAGCGCAGTCCTATAAATTTCAAAATCCTTTACAACGGTTTTCTAGATGTTTTCTGGTCTGGTTTTAAAAAAAAATATCAAACGGATTTTCATAAAAAACATTTTTTAGTTACTTAAAAATTTTATTGGGTCCAGTCTAGACTCGTCATGTAACTCCCGCTTTAGATGTAGTGAGTTTCACCAAAAGGATAGGCCAAAAAAACAGCTTAAGTTGTAAATTAACTACGGTTTTTACTGTTCCCTTCCCTAACCTTGGCAGTTAAAATATCTACAACACTTAAGTAAGTACACAAAAAGTAAGAAACATTACCTCTTTTACGTAAAGATCTCTAAGAAATCCCTTAATGTAAGTACCTGAAAACAAAAATAAATAATTAGACCATTTAGTTACGCGTTAATGATACTATGATTACTAAGTACATATATAGAAACGCCCTTGGAAGCGAAAGTGGAACAAATTGGGCACAAATTATATGGAATTAGGACGAGAGGTGGCGTGAAGGGTATTTGAAACTGGTCATCCGAGAACTGTCAAGGTTTTGTACAAGTGATTATTTTATTTTAATATTACTTGTGAGAAAAGAATCCTGTGGGATGACTTCCACTGGTCAGTCTTTTATTTAAATTACTAGAGAACATTTACGTTAACATGTTTGAACAAATCGGCAGTTATTCAGTTTGCAGGTATTCCTTTGTACTTTGTGTTATTCCTTTGTTGTTGTTTGTTATTTCTTAATTCTGTGAGTACTAGAGCAATGGAATTCGCTTTAGGGCATTCCCATCTAGACTAGAACCAATTTAGAAAAGTTTATTTCACAAATTAGTCCTACTGGGAAGCGAACCCGGGTCTTCCGTATCCGGTGCACACAGTCCAAATCGCTGGAGCTCAGCTCCTGAGGTCGTCAGAATATTTCTACTTTTACGATTAACTTCGAATAAATACGCATGAGATGTATGCATATAGCGAAATGTACAGGAAATGTCTATTAAAAAACAACTCGTGTTACAAAAGTTTTATTCGATAGAATGTTATAACATTCAATAAACTTTTATGGAGTTTGTTTAATTATAATTTCGCTACATGTACTCACACATTAATACCCGCAACTGTAGCTATCAAACAAAAATATTTAAATTAAAATCAATTTATTGAAAAAATCCACCAGAGATGTGCGATGTAACGAAGCAGTGTGCGAGGAAAAAATCCACCAATAGGATTAAATCATTTTCCTAGCCTTATTTAGCACAGCTCCGGTGGAAAAAAGTTAGCGGAAAAAATTTTTGCGTGAGATGTGTGCGAGGGATGCGGGCGAGGAATGTGTGCAAAACGGTATAGGAAACTAGAGCTACCGAAAATATGACACTTACTAACAGTGACATGTCCGTGGCCGCGTAGAGATCTTCCCTCGTACAGGTATTAGTAAATTGTTAAATAATATACTTTTTAATACAGAATGTAAAAACCGAGTATATTTTTATTTCAAATTAAGATAAGAAATCCTTAGAAGTACTCCGCAACAGTTCACATCAACACGACGACTTATAAATAAGTACAAATTTGTCTTTTTTTACATAATATCAAGTGACGGGATGAACAAGTAGTGCGCCTAGTGGTAAGCGACACGTCTATCCATAAAAGTTGCAGTGGCACTCAGAGCTTTAAATCACAAAGATCTTAGGGGCACTGCCACTGCGCCCGTTACCTTGAGACATAAGTTGACAAGTTGACAAGAAAAGGCGAAAGCGCCATTTTGAAAAAAAATTTCAGCGGAGCATGTTTTACTTGTAGTTTTTGACAACTGTTTTAAAATATGTACATATTGTTTTAAATTAAATCTTAAAAAAGTTTGCTCAATTAAAACCAAAACTGAATTTTAAAACCAAAACTGAATTTTAAAACAGATCGTAAATATTTAAAAACAGTAGAATAAACCTGTTCACCTGAAAAAATTTTCAAAATGGCGTTTTTGGCGCCCTTTTTACAAAACACCGACGAGTGTTAATAGCTCAATTTCGCTAAAAAGTCGATTACGTTGATAAGAATAACTACATACACGTATATAATCAACAGATATGTTGATTGGTGGGTTGCAATTTATATCACGTAATAACTTAATAACAACAAGTCATACAGCCCTAGGTACGAAATTAGAAAACGTTGATATACGAGCACTTAATAATATTTTCCAATTGAAATGTGACATTGAAAAGTGAAACCGCAATTTGTAAAGTATCCGTAGATATTACAATTCATTAAAATCATTGCAAACTAGTAACTGGACTTCGAAACAGCATATGTTGTGTTAAACAGTAACTCTACATACTTACAATATCAAATTAGAAATCATTATAAACTTTTTATTGCAAGTTTAAATAACAATGTTTTTTTTAATAATATTTTAGTAGTAGTAGAGCTCCTTGTGAAAGGGTTCGTCTGAGGGAATACTGCCGCTGCACATATTTCTGTCGCCATGCGGTAATGTGAGCAGTGTTGTGTTGATTGTGTTGACGCTGGTGAAATTACAGGTGCATGGAACTTGTCAACGTATGTCTTAGTGTGCCTCTCACATCTTTGCGATTGAAATCTCTGAGTGTACGATTTTTTGCTTTGAATCGATTTTCTGGATCGTAATGGATCATATGCCTCTGAATCGATCCACAGATCGGATCGATCTTTTCAATCATTCAATCAAAATTTATTTCGAAAACATTTAATAATTTTGACAGCTTATGTGACTTCAGTCGGTTGCGACTTTCATTTAGAGTAATATTACCTAGCCAGGGAGAAACGACGTTTAGATGGCACAGAAGTGTAGATTTATTGTACTAAGATGTTCCTAAACTGCTTTTCTTGCAGACCAATATAAAATAGTATTAACCTTATGATTCAAAAGGGGTTCAGAAAGAGACTGTTTTGTTTAAATTATGAATACGATCAAGACGATTCCATTCGCCTTAATATTGAATCGATTTACTTAAAAAACGCATTGAAATAAATCATTACAAAAAATCGCTTATCGTATACACTTGAATCGATCTTCCCAAAAATCGAATAGTAAATGTGCATCTCTTGTATAAGTGGTACTGCAACTGCTATGGACAGGCATGTCGCTTACCAATTATTGGTCCATACTTACCACTAAGCGCGCGACTTCTTCATCCCGTCAGTTAATATCATAAAAAATAATTGAAATGTAATATAGATAAAATTAACCGATTTACTATTTCACTTTAATATTTAACACACCTGCCCCCGTAGCATGGCTACGTATGATAGTCGCGACGCGCGCGATAAAATTGGAATAAGCGCGCGCTATTGGATGTCTCAATCAGATCTAATTTAGATAGCCAATTTTATGGCGCGCGTCGCGACTATCATGCGTAGCCATGCTACGAGGGCTGTTTTATAATATGGAAGAGCAGGGCTCTTAACACAGTGAATTTATTTAAAAGGAGTGCCGAAACCAGAATATTGTAAAATAAGCAGGTGTAACTTGTAATATATGTAATTTTTTAATTGTGTACTCTTCTATAGTTAAACAAATGTAAAACTGAAGGCCAATACAAACAATTTGGATATGTAATAATGTCTTTGAACTATAATTTGTAGACTAACAAGGTCTCGATCGCACAGGCGTTGGATTTAAGGTCATTACACCCATGATTTGGCATAATTTACCCATTATCGGCGGAACTACATATTTACGATTCAGTAGCGAAAAATAAGAGAAAAACATTGTCCTTGTCAAATCACATGATTTTTTTTCTGATTAGGAGTGTTTTTTGTAACCTATATTTATAATCATGATACGCGTAGTTTTAACTGAGTTAAATGAAAATTTTTACGACAGTCACATGCGAAACTCCAATGAAGCATCCCGCTCTACCTAGTTTATGTGTTACTATTATTATTATAGACTACAATGTGTGAGTTTCGAAGTGTCGCACACAATGAAACATGGGCCCCGATAAAATACATTTACGACATGCATTGTGTACCACTTGGTATTTCATAGTTTCATGTGTGGTATTCTAATTTTAGCCCAGGAATCTTTGTAGTTCAAATTCTGTAGGACCCACGTAACAATCGCGTACAATCTTTGACAACTAAGAAAAGCGATAGACTGTAACTTAGATGGAAATAGATATATTGTATAATAATATATAATATAGTAAACAAGAATTGTTAACTTATTGGGGTTAAAAAAAACATTAATTTTGTTGGCGCATTATAATATTTATGTATTTTTAGGCGCGAATTTTAAATCACAATTTTTAGTTACATTTTCAGCCCATTTTTTGTTTTTAGAGAATAGTATTGTAATCAGCTGATCGTTAAATTTCAATGACTGTTTTTTTTAAATAACGCACATACTCATAGCCCCCCACTAGGAAAACACTGCGTCGCGGGTGCCATTGACACACACATAGAACACCACAAATTACACCCCAACTCACTTTTTTATTTTTGAAAATTTTTATTCGATTTATCGCGAGAATCGGTTAATTTAGTTACCAATTTGTGTGGTGCACAGCCCTAGTTATGCTCTGCGATGACAGGTGTCAAAACGACCCTGTTTCATTGTGTCAACTATTAGTAGGAGGTATTGAACTGAAAATGTCCTGTATTGTAACATTTGATGTGTACCGCTTCTACATTGGTTTACCTTCTTCAAATGTCCACCCTTTGCCACTTATCTACACGGAACCTTTTGGTTTTTTATAGTTAACGGTTATATTATAATTCTGAGTTGACTTAAAATTTGAAAAAACAGGAGATAACATTGTTTTTTTTCCTTACACTTCATTATGCCAATGTAACAATTTTCTATGGTACCTAATTTGTTTTTAACTACACATTCCCTTTTGCAGTCAAGTCTGTCAACTCTTATGTAACTTTTAAAATGTCTCTTTGTGTAACATACTTTACCTATGTAATTGAAATACTCAAAACACGCAATCGAAAGCAACAAAAGCACGAAAAAAATCGTAAACAAAATTAAATAAAATGAATGCTTATTACAGAGATTGGCGAGCAAAGTGCACTGTTTCACTTGATACCAGTAATTTGGCGGCAACAGTTGAACTTCTACCTTCGCCCTCGTCATGATGAGAACGTTCCTAAGTCGTGGTCGTGACCGCACCGTTCCACTTTTTCTCGTCTCACGTAACTCACCTGACTAAACATTTTCTATTTTAGGAAGTCAGGTTTGTAAATGTTTTTGGTTTTTGTTTTTCTTTCATGTTTATCAATTTACAGAAAAGCTTTTTTGGTCCTTATTGAATAAACCACTTAACGGCGATCTTGAATAAACTTGGATAAGTTTATTAGGGTATGTTTGTTTTATATAGGCTGAAATAAAGCAAATAATATCTGAATAACTAAGGACACAACGACGAAGAGGTCTCAGATTTAGTACCGGTTGGACCGTTCTGGGTAACGAATTTTCGAAATTGTATTTGGTCGGGGTGTTCTAGGTAGTAGTTCGAATTAACTTTCGTTGTTCTGGTGTACATAGTACAAGTAATCACTCAGTTTGAGACCAGATATTTGGCGTGGTTTATTGGCACGTTACAGGTACATACATACACTTCATGCTCATCGCAGTAGTCGGACACCACAGCTTCCATCCAGCACATTGTTATCATAACATTAAAACTAGCTATTTCTACCAGTAAGTGGTATTTAGTTTCTCAGTATTATTACATATATTACCTAAACTATTTGAAAAATACCTATTTACATCTACAAATACGAGAGCGTGGGTGTATTTTACAATACAAATCAAGTGCGATGGCTCGTTGAAGTACAAAACATTAAGAAGTTCCCTACAGCTAAATCCCTTAAAAGGAAGACCAAAGTACGAAAAGTCCAGTAACATAAAATTTTATTGCTCAATAACCTTGAACGAAGTATAAATCTGCTTTACGGTTTTTTAGGCGTCTTGTATTATCGTCTTTAACCTTCAATAAAACATTTACATTTTAGTACATTTCTAAACCTAATGCTTAATGATTTTATCGATACTTTTAAAACGTGAAAACAATAAAATTGCTACCGAACATTTTCGTCATATAAAACAACAAAAGCAACGTTATTCTGGGTGCAGTAAGGTACCATAAGGAATGTCAATCTTTTGTTTTTCTTTATTAGTATGGATGACTGTCATAATAAAATCCTCTGCATTTGAGTTAACTCTATTAACCTTTATGTAAATTGTGAAGAGGATCATTTGACGTATCGAATTAAACAAAATAGGACCTGCCCAGGGTTCCCCAAGAGAAACACCTGAGTCCCAAATGTTTCTCATATATTTCAGTATTATTATCTGTCTATCTAATGCCGGAAGGCTTGCACCTGATCCCCTAATGGCTGTTATATAAGCGATTCACATTGTTTCCGACGGATCGGGACTGTTAGAAAGTAGATGCTAAGAGAATGGATAAATAATTGCTCTCTATTTGACTTAGTCCCATTAGAGGTTAAACTTCGTGTTTTAGCTCTTCTCTACTAGTTCGTTGACCTTTTTGATTACATGGTTGAATGGTTAGAAGAAGCTGGTAATTTTGAATTGTCGTTTACCAATGTTGAAAAGGAGAAAAACAATTGTCCAAATTTGGATTCAGATGCGCATGATAGTCTGCTGTGATTGTTTTGTATTCTGGTCGTGGATAAATTATTGTTATTGATTTGTTTCGTTTAGTCAAAATAGATACTTTTATTCTACTATGTGTTTATAGTAATTATAGTAAGTATCGGTAATATTTATCTATCTGCTAGTTTACAATATTTCTCCCTCTTTCTCTCTTACACGCTGTTGCCCTATTATGACTTTTGTTCGCGCTACCTTGCGTTTACAGGAAGGGATATCTGTTAGAGATAGTTCCACTTTTGCTCGCTTTTTGAATAATGAATATTTGTTTGGTGAAATACAGAATAATGTTGAAGTAATAAAATTACCATTATAAATAAATAAATTTTAATTAAATAAGTATTGGACAACATCACATACGTTTCTCGGATCACAAACACCCACACCCGAGACAATATAAAAAAGTAATTGACTTGGATACATTGACTCGGCCGGGGATCGAACCTGGAACCTCAGAGATGGCGACACCATGAAAACCGGTGTGCAAGCCACTCGACCACGGAAGTCGTCCGTTGGACCATCACCATATCTACGAGAACCTTCTAAAACCCAGCAAACTACATTGGGAAAAATGCTAAACGCTCAATGTATGTACATTAAAATATACTAAACATAATTACATTCGTCAGGCCCGAGAAAGTATACCATCAGTTTTGTATGAAAAATATATTTTTCTATATACCCTGTTTGAATCCGTTATTTTCATTGTAATGTACATTGGGAGTTTAACGTGATCAGGAATAATTTTATTTGGGTCTGAATCACTTCACACATTATGTACATTGGATATACACGGCTTTAGGAGGATAAGACGCAAATAGCGTTTTCTATTTTGATAACAACTGATGTTACAGCTGTCTATATCTTGTTGGAATATTTTGTTATTCGGAAAATGTTTCCTTGATGTCTTTAGTCACTTCAAAGATTGTCTTTGTATCTAAATCTAATCTAATCTTCCCGAATATTTCACGCAGCCGTTTCATGTATCCAAATCGTACTCATGTAATCTCCATATATTCATCTCCATTTAAGTGCGGAACCGTCTAAATAGCCTCCACTTATCAATGTCGCGTTTTACTAATACGAGTAAAATAACCTTGGGCTATCACGATTTTAACTATACCAACGTGATGAATGTTATTAGGTAATTGTAGGAAATTGTTTAGTCCAGTTTAATCGCTGGCTTATTCGCAAATGTCGTCACTATTAACGCGTAAATGACAATCAAAGTTGTTTGACGACCTTGATAGCCAAGCTGTTCTGAAATTGATGCCTGGTAGGTAGAACTGATCTAACCAACAAACTTTTCCAAATTGCTTCTGCTCTGAGTGTTTTGGGTAGTGCACTGCAATGTAGTAGTATAGGTACGGGGGTACCTATTTCTGCGGCCAAGCAATCTTCTTCATGGCATACACTTTAATGCCTGTCATCGTGATGAAAGGATTGGCCAATCGGCGTACGGTACTCGCCGATTGTCTTCCAAGATACGCCAGACGTACAGAAAAGGAATATTATGTCGTGCGGGGAGGCTCCTTTCGTGCACCCTAGAACAGTAATGTGAGCATTACTGCGTTTCGGTTATGGGGTAAGGTGCCAGTGAAATTACTGGCACTTGTCAACTTATGTCTCCTCCAATCCCCTCAGATCTTTATGATTTCAAGCTCTGTCTGACACAGCAATTGTTATAAACAGGCGTGTTGCTTACCGCCAGGCGCACGACTAGTTCTTCCCATTACTTGGTATCATTAAAAACATTTCGTTACTCTGATTATCATAATACAGGCAATTCTATTTAACACCGGGTAATTGACTGGCACATTGTTATTATATATACGACTAAATCTGAAGTTAAATACATACCAACACACTTCTTTTCTTTACCAAGAACCATTTTACAATTATATATTTGCTTTTAAACTTTTGGAGCTATGTTTTGATTTCGATACTTCGTTAATTGTTTGACTTGTTAATTGGTTCTTGACCATTATCGTACGTGATATCTCGTGTATTTGTGTATTTACTATTCGAACGAATTAAACGACGTTTGATTTTAAATTACGAATTCGGAAAGAGCGCATAGTCTTTAGCGTCTTTCGATACTAACTTAAATTCTCTTAATGGTCTGGCTTACCGTCTCGTAATAACTCACGTCCGAAATCGGTTACTCTACTTTTTCCAAACAGACGTGTCGCAACTGACAATTGTGCGAATAATTGAGTATTTACATACGACTACAATGGGCAACTGCATTTACCTGCTTACCTATTCAACATTACACCTTCGAGAAATAGAAATAAAGTTCACAACGGTGCCTTGGAGTTTCAAAAGCGAACAATATGCTTCGGAGTGTGACCATTTCGCAAACAGTTTTATAACAGTTTTATTTATTATGTTTACACAAGGACACGAAAAACGGCTTGAATATTGAACAACATTTGACTAATGATTTGTTCCAACTTCCATGTATGTTTTGTAAGCGATTGTTTATTCGCGTTCTTTCCATACAAATAAGTTTTCGACGCTTGTAATCAGCCTTTTTCAAACAAAATTATATTTACTCAACGCTGGGGATACCAAGAAAATATTCCATAATATCTTAATATGTATAAGCATTTTTATCTACCTGTGATTATAGGTGAATGAAAAAGAAGGTGCAAAAACATTAAATAATAAAAAGATAGATTGCAGGCACAATGCGTTTACTGTTACCGTATCAAAATATTTAGTTGCAGTAACAATAAAACAAAGCAAATCTGTCACATTTTCAAATTTAGAATTTCTAAAAAGTATACTGTTAATAGACTATATAAAATATGTACGAAAAGATTTTTAGCGTCTGCTGGATTCGCTACATAAAGATTTCATTCATTGAAATGTCTCCAAACATTATAGAACTTTACATCCATCGACTTCTAATTTTAAGCGGCTTGAACTTTGCCACGTCAGTCGTCAAGGCAAACGGGTCGAGAATGTTATCTTATAAATGCACCAGCTCGTGCGAGACTGTGTTTTACAATGTGTCTTTCACCATCGTATGGCTGATGATTTATATTGATTACTGTGTGTTGTGCCCCGAACACATCCGTTCACCTCGTAAAATGTTTCATTTTAGTATTTGATGAATTACAAATACTTTATAATGTGTAACATTCACTAATCAATCAATCTCTAAAGTCTTGGTAATTGGATGGACCTGTGTCTCGCTGAACGCTTTAGTCAGTGAATGTCAGTGGCTCATCAAAACATGGTTTTGGTGACAAATAGTATTTATAAAACATTTATCTTACTTTCCCCCCTAAGACTCAATTTATATTGCGGCGGAACGGAATGGAAGCAATTTTTTGTAAAATTTTAGCTCGTGTCTATTTTGTACCGCACACAATTGACCATAAACTTCATTATGCTTACGTACAATATTATTACAAAAATTCACTTCCATTCGTTCCGCCGCAATATAAATTGAGCATAAAACTAAATAAAAATAACCCGAAATATATTAAAATAGTTAAGTCTTTTAAAGAAGTTCAAAGAGAGCGTCAAAAAAAATGTTTAGTGTATTTTCAATTTATCCATGTAATATTTAGGCATGAACACATGTATTTTTAATAATAACTCTGATTCCTGCCTCGTTATCTTGCTATTGAGTTATATTTATAACTTTTTGAGGGAACACGTACCCTATACATAATTTGGTTGTACTAAAGATAACTTGTCAAATGGTTTTTTTTAGGAAATGAATCTATTTTTCCCGATTTAAATCGCGTATATTTATTTTTTCAAACATATCAACGTTTCGGACCCTTTACAGGTCCCATGGTCACGTTTTTTAATTTTTTTTTCCTTTTTCAATAGCGTATATTTGTTGTTTTTATACAAAACCAAACGTTTCTGACTCTTTACTCGGCTGACGGCGAAAGCATAACTAAAAATGTTTTTGTTACTGGTACACCTACCACGATCGGAACGATAAACCAAAGGATATAAAACTATTATAACTCTAATGGTTTCAAAGCATGTACGATAAATTATGTAACATACCCTTATAGGCGCAATCTGCTTAGCATTAAGGAGGAAGCCCAAGTTTGGAATAGAATCTGAGTTCAAAGCTAATTGTGCCTACGGGCTAGAGATTCGTTTGAACTGGTAAGCAACTACGCGTAATACTACATCCGTATAAAGCTTGCGTACGTATATTACATGTAAGATAAACGACCGAACTTTCATGCTCCTTGTGATTTTTAAGTCGCTAGTAATGAATGATAGTTACGTGATCATCATTTTACGTTCTATTCTTCATAGAAGAGGGCTCTGAGAGTGGCGGCACACTGGCCAAAAGAGGATAGGGGACCTCGCGCTTTTTTCAAACGTGGAGACCCCTCTTCGATTTAGGTTTCATAATGACATTTTCCTTCGCTGTTAAGGAGAGGTATTGGCACTGAACAATGCAGAAATGCACGTAACTTAGCGCTTATATTAAAGTGATCGGGTACGTGCCATAGAGAGCTAAATGTAATTACGTACCGAATTTTTTTTTTCATATTCATAGGTAATATTCATTCAGCTCCTAACAGTATGTTAAACAAATATTCATTGCGTAATTGTGGCACTACATACTACTATTTGCATTTGCGTATTTGATATAATTGTCAAACAATCACCTGCCCCTGTGGCATGGCTACGCATGATAGTCGCGACACGCGCGATAAAATTGAAATAAGCGCGCGCTATTGGCTGTCTCAATCAGCCCCCGTAGCATGACTACGCATAATAGTCGCGACACGTGTGATAAAATTGAAATAAGCGCGCGTTATTGGCTATCTAAATTAGACCTGAATGAGACAGCCAATAGCGCGCGTTTATTTCAATTTTATCGCGCGTGTCGCGACTATCATGCGTAGCCATGCTGCGGGGGCATGTGTAGATAACATGTGTGACAAAGTATTTGCCTTGTTTGCGTATTCGACAAATACGTCAAACACCAAACTTCCGTTGCCGGAAGCTGGTTGGTTTTTCGACTCACATCAAAGAAGCCAAATAGGCAAATACTCAAGCGAACCGTCCACACTATGGTCATATTCATTATTTTAACTCCTTATTTGGCTTCATGTGTAGACGATCACATTTGTCAGTGTTTGCATGTTTGTTTGTACGTCAAATATTTTTCCAAGTACATCAAACACCGAATAGCGAATACAAGAAGCTATGTGAAGTGCTACCATATAATACAATCATTCAAGAAGCGGATACTAAGATTATTTATTTGTAATTTCGCTATGTGCATAAGTGCGATTGTACATAAATGTCGTTATATCATGAAAAGTAAAGTAGTTAAATTCGTAAGGTATAATTCATAAACGATGAAAAAATTAAATAGTTTTTTTGTTATTGAGATAAATTCGGTGGCCCATCGGTTAGCACTATTGGCGCTAGATGAGGAAGTTCACAGTTCTAGTTGCTGTAGAACCAAATTTTAATAGAGTTGGAAAGAGTTCCTCCAGGGAAGTACTGCCACCTTACCTATTTCTGCCGCCAAGCAACAATGTGAGCATTACTGCGTTCCAGTATTGAACAGTGAAATTACAGGTACATGGGACTTTTTAACATATGTTTCAGGGTGCCGGGCGCAGTGGCTGTGCCCCTCAGAGTGCAACTGTTATGGAAGGCGTGTCACTTACCACCAGTCCGTCCCGTCACTTGGTATTATAAAAGAATCTAAACTGGTTCTGGTCTGAGTGCTCTGGGTAATTCATGAGTTAAATTCGTTGTTCCGGTACTTATAATACAGGAAATTCCCTAGTTTACGACCAGTTAAGCGGTGTGGTTGTCTGGCAGAAACTGTCAATTTGTTTTGTTAAAAAGAAACAAAAACCTTTTAAAGTTAGGACCGGCCTGCAGACAGCGTCTGCGACGCGGTCCGGTGCACTTAATAATGCATTTCGCCGGCACGGAGTCCGATTCGATGTAAAAAGTTCATTTCGAAACTTGTGCAACGGAATTTGGTTGCTGTCTGCTGAGAAAATTCGATGAAGACGAAAACTCGACGTCGATAGCAAAACGTATTTGTCATATACCTATACTAAGAATTAAAAGATCTAAATAATTTGAATAATTTGTATATTACTGTTATAGGATATGACACTATTTCTTCAGAAAGAAATGGCGTATATTTATTTTTTAAAACAAACAACTATATCGTTGGGGTAGCGCAAATTCGCGTATGTAGTGTTGGTAAAAAACGTTTATCTGCACTAAACCAAATTTTTACAGGAACGAATGATTTAACGTTGTTATTTCAATAGCTAAGACCTTTATTTTTGCATAGTAAGCTGGATTGTTTACTAAATATTATGTTTAATTTTTTCGATATATTCTGTTTTTTCAGTAATCAGTGGGTAGCCTTAACGTTCTTTAGTTCTTTTTTATTATAATATTAAGTCACGGGATGAACAAGACGTGCGACTGGTGGTAAGCGACATGCCTATACATAAAAGTTGCAGTACCTCTTAGAGCTTTTAATCGCAAAGATCTTAGGGGCACTGCCACTGCGCGCGTCACCCTGAGACATAAGTTGACAAGTCCCATGTGCCTGTAATTTCACCAGCACCCTTACCCTTCAAAAGCAGAACGCAGTAATGCTAACATTACTGCTTATCGGCAACTATGTTCTTTTTACGATGTAAGTAAAAAAAACTATGTTTTTTATGATATCAAGCCTGAGTGTACGACATATGATTTACTAGGCTAGTAGTACATTCGAGACATAGATAAAATTATAGAACGAAGCGTGTAGACACAGAGATAGCTAGATACAATCCCGTAATTGCTATGTAACACTAACATTATTGCAGCTGGGTACAAATTACATAATGTTGGTAAACTTTCTTTTTTTTTTGGTAACTTAAAATATAAGTACATGTGCCAAAAATTCTGTTTTTTAATTAAAAAGGAATTTTATCTTAATATTTTCTTCCTAATGTTACAAGGCGTAAGGCATTTTTTCAGTGTTACGAAGTGTATTGTAATATTACAAAAGTTGCATCGAAATCGGTCTTGTTACAATAAAATAAGAACGTAATTGGATTACTCCACGATGAGTTTATGAAACCACATGCCGAAAATTTTTCGTAATATAATTAAACGCTTACTTGACTTCAAATAGTTTAAAAATAAGCATGACACAATTTTTATATAAAACATTGTTATAAAACATTTTGTAAAATGTTTGGCTTGTTTAGAATAGTGTAGGAAAATAGAAGATTATTAAAGACAACCGAGAACTAAAGGGGAAAAATGTTTAAGGTGAAATCAAAAATAGACGTGATGTTTTGACGTATTTTGACCACATGTAAATTCAACGTTAATTATTACCAATTCAACTTGTTTTTTTATTGATAATGAAAACAAAAGATGCCGGTAGTCAACTATAGGGCCCGAAACACAATTGATTAAACTTCGCTCCTTAAAAATACAAAAAGAAGATATATTTTAAAGTTTTTAATTATAATTCAATTAAAATAATCCATTTCTGCCGACATTTTTAAAGTGTATATAAATAAAAATTGATATTAATAAAAATCCTTTTTTTCTTCTGAAAATTAAAGTAAAACGGTCGCTGAGCTATGGCCTTTTTGTACTGCTACAGCACATATACATAACTGGGTGTTAGGCAGTGCTGCGACTCTGCATGTTTTTTTTATTTTTCTGTTATGTATGTGTGTCTATAGAACCAAATGAACGTTTTATCTATCTATCTATATCGATACTAGTAGGCCAATTGTGCAAATAATAAAAAAGGGCATTAGTAATCATTCATACGTGTTAACATTCACAATGCAGACAATTTTGGTAGAATTTTACCTTCTTTCACGATCTGTCGATAAAACCGTCGATAACTACAGTGCTCCTCAAAATTTTATGAAAATTGGTAACCCTACAAATGTCATTTTACTACGTCGTCTTCAAAAGAGACAGATTGTTGTTGTTGTTGTTCCAAGTTGGAACTATGTAGGCATGCAACCACTGTGCATGAGCAACGATTTACCACACAAACACGAGGCCTGTTATTATTTTTCCATATAAGTTTGTTGATTTTCGTAATGGTTCTAACATAAAAACAAAGGGAGAGCGGCTTTTGATAGACACGCATGGGTATTGAGTAATTACGGTTTGACGCTGCGTTGTTTGATACCGTGACGATATTTATTATTTTTTTTAATTTCGTTTAAAAACTTAATTCTATTATTTCTTCAAGGTTATTAATTTTTAATAATTACGATCCAGTCGGCGTCTAAGTAAGTGTAACGTTAAAACTAACAAAAAAGTGTTTACACATCCAAAGTCAACATTATGGGTAGTTATTTTTGAATTTTTTTATTTTTATGTTATAAGGAAAAAACATCAATATCTTAAAGCATCGTTAAATCCTACTTGGGTTTGTCTCGATACCAAGATTCAAGAAGTAATTAAGTTCGAAACAGAAAATATTTGATTGGCATAAATAAAATAATAAACATACTATAAAGTTTAACAGGTAAGTACGTAATGTGTACAACTTGGGGATTTTTTATATTACCTAAATAAATTCCATCAGAAAATGGCTGCGGGAATATAGCCATTGTAATGCAATTTATCTAAAAATAATTACAAGAAGCAATTTAAAAAAGAATTGGAGCATTATCATGCAATTAAAACTATCTACTTAGCAACCTATTTTTATCACCTGGCCTATCCAAAAAAAGAGCCATTACGAAAAACAGGTCACTAGGTTGAAACATTGAGAGATCATGTTTTCAACGCAGTGCACTTTAAAGAGATATTTTTTAAAGAGCCACCATTACCATGAGACCTGTATAAGGGCTCAAAACGCTGGTTTGTTTAAAAAAATATACAATTTAGATTTTAATTTCGAGAGTTTAATTTCCTATGTGTAACGATCGCGAAAACCTGAAAACTCGGTAGATACTTTTCTTTATAATTTTTAACGTTACAAGGAGCCATTATACCACAAAGTACGCATAAATAAATCGGCATTCGTCTTATAAATATAAAACGGTTTATATTTTCCAAATACGTGATGTTTGTAACTCTTCCCACGACCTTACATGGGTTTAAGCTATTTCTAATCCCTGCCGTCATGGTGCAGTGGGCACCGAAATTAGGGCACCGAGGGTCGCCCCATGAATGTCACCAATATTGGCCTCGCAGGTAGATTACCTGAATGTAGAATCGTCGACTGGATACGTTATGTAGTAAAGTTTATCGTGATTACGTTCGTAGCTATATTTTATTGAAAATAATGATACAATGTACTTCATTTAAAATTAATTTTAATAATAATGAATTTGCTGGTTTTGTTGGTGCAGAAAAACTTTTAAATATAAAAATAATCAATTAATTCATTAGAAACATGGCCGTGTATTGAAGTATAGTGTATAGTATTATTTGAAAAACATTTTACTAATGTTTGTTCACTACTGGAAGCGTACTACCTAACCACACCTGCAAAAACACTAAAGAATAACTAGATAATTGTAGCGTATAATGTAGCTAATCGTAGTAAAGTGTTTACACAGCTAGCTATGTAATCAGTTTTCTACGATATTTAACGTTTCTTCTGCCGCTTCCAGTGAGGTTTATATAAAAATGAGTATTTCAGTGGCTAATGACACGAGAAATGGGTCAAGTGTGCGCTTCCATGTGTAGTATAACATTGTATCAGTCTATTTCACAGATATAAACATTGCCAATATTGGACGATAATAGACAGCGAAAACGTGCTTTATTAGTATTTAATTAATTCATAATGGAACAATCATTGACAATATTTCTTTAAATTTCAATGGAGTAATTTGTTTTACTGCATTATAATGTCCAGAGTGTTTATTTAAATAAAGAGTTGAAATAAACTGAATTGAAAGAAATAAAACTGAAAGTATTGCCAAGTTCATTAATTTTGTGTTTTGTTTTTTCATAATAATATTGTCCGTTTAGTATCTAATTAGTAGCGTACATTGTTGACGTTCACTTCAAAAGCAAATATTTTCCACTAGTTTTCGTATGTCTTTTTTATATTATGGAAATGGCATTGATAAAACGAGATTGCTACAAGTTGAAGTTAAAAAATGTGAAGCGCTAAACCGAAAATACATTGCCCTGAAAAAGTCGCCTAATGCTGGTTACGATGCTTAGTCAGATGATGGACGATATTTTGTATATGCCCTAAATTCCAATGTACATAAGGGCAGTTGTTCAACTTCATAATATTAATATAAATAATATAGGTCACGCACGCCCTTTTATACCCTTAGGGATTTCGTAAAAATTCACATGTTTAGGTTTTACTGAGGTTATAAAAAGTTATTAAGGTTGTAAAGCAGAATAGCGTTATAGCTATATAATAACCCTATAAAAAAAGATTAGATACAACGTCTTCGTTTCGTAGAAAACTTTAAATTAACCATTTCAAAGTATTAATTTACGCTCCACTGCAGGGCACTGGTCTGCTGCAAGGCATTGTCAGCTTGGACGTCGGTTGGAACTATATCTTAACAATATACATAGTTAAACCGTGTTAGCCTAATGATTTGAACCACTGCCGGTCAAGCAGACGGCTTCGAACCGTTGCACATCTGAGTTTGTCGGAATGTAGGTACTATATGCAAAATTTAATTTGAAATTTATGACCTTTTCTGAGAAGGAAAACATCGCGATGAAATCTACACACATCTGCAAAGCAATTTGATGATGTGTGAAGTTCCCAATCCGTTTTGGGCAAGTGTGGGAACTACAGACCAAGCCTGCTCAATGTGAAAGAAGGTCTGCACCTAGCAGTGAGTCAATACATAGACTAAATGAAAAAATTTACAAAAAAAATGTTCCTAGCGTACATAGACATCGTTGAGTTTCACTGATGTGCGGTGAACACACAACACTTGAATATAATAGATTAATAAGCAACAGAGCATGCCGATTACACAATAACCAAGTAGGGATCTCAGATCATACAAAACTTGTTTGTTTGAAAAAAATCTAGGCTGCATGGTCTAAAGATCTTTGCCTTTCCGTAAGGAAAAGAATATGATATAACATCAATAATTTAAACTACTCGACTGTCTTTTTTTCGTTTTTCTTTATAGCAATATAATTATTATAATTAATTATAAAGTTCAAAGCAAAATTAAATGTATTGTGTAACTATTAGCGACTTTGCCAGGGGTTATGCGTTAATTCCCCAACTATGGATAAATATAACTGGTAAACACGCAATAATATTATCTACCTGCCTAACTAATTCCCACTAGGTTTAGGTTGTCACGTCTGACCACGGTACTGCGGTACTGATACTCTTTGACAAAATTCAACACTAAAACAAAACACTATCACTATAGATAGTGTTTTGTTTGGAACATGTAGTTGCTGTGAATGTTTTTGTCTATAGATTAGCAACACTATTATTAGATGCGTTGTAGAACTAACAATATCATTTATTTCTTACAAACAAGTATTGTGTATAAAAGTCAATTGACACATCACTACAGCATTCAAGCGTGCGACTGATACAAAAACTAATACAAAACAGGACATTCCCCGGGAGCCTGATTCACAGCTGACGCATGCTCATTGCACTATAGTCGTTCAACTATCCACTATATCTATCTGCCTACCTCATTATCTATAGTATGCTGACCGGTGGTGAGTCATACCGCGTAGCAAGTCACTAATTCTTGTTTCGTTATTGCACATTCACCGGTCTATAGCTGCGTGGTCGTAACGCAAACTAACGCGTTCAGAAGGATGAGGGACACAGAATGAGGGGACGTCAGACGAATTTATTTGGGTTCTGAGACGTATGGGGTGGATTTAATGATATACACGTACAAATGTTGCATTTGGTGAGTCATCCTCGAAAAAGTCGATGTTGCACGTCTTTATGTTAGTTTGAGTAAATTTACTTACACTACATTGAACAGTGAGAATCTTTATTATTACTAGGAAAATTACGTGCGTGTCTATGACGTCAGCGAATTCTGTTACAAGTCTTTTTTGTTACTTTTTTCGCTTATTCGGTATGATTTAAGTTGCCTGGTGAAGGTACCACATTCTCTTTCAGATTGGGACGGGCGTAACAATAAGTATACGACATACGACATGACGTATATACGACAGCAAAGGTACTGATTTAAGCTTTCACGATTTTCGCACATTATTTGATTTTTAGTTCCGGACTTAATCATGTATAAAACATATTTTAATTACCTCGACGTTTCGGACGTATTGCAATGTCCATGGTCTCGAAAATACTCTTGAAGTAATCACCGATCCAGTAAAAACCGTAACGTCACGGTTCTGAATTTGCGTAAAAATGATCAGTGCCATCTAGCGCTTTCTGTGGGAACTACAAATTGTTCGTAGTTACAGCAGTGTATTGTGTCAAATGAGTTTGTTACAATACTGAAATAAATCCCTTGATTGAGTTTGAAAGTTGGTCAGATGAATCACCGGTAGTCCAAACGAGTCACGGCACATTTTGTCGTTTTCAAACCGACACAAACAAACAACAGGCTTACTCGTTTAAGGCAATGCTGATTATAAAATCCAACTGTTTGTCGTGTAATTCATTCCTTCATCAAAAGAAATGCAAAGGAAGTTACATTGACTTTAACAAAACATTAAATACGTGTTTATAGTCATGCAAAAGTGGTTATACAGAGAAGATTAAGCATATATCTACAATGTCATCATCATGATCATCAACCAATTACGTCCCACTGCAGGGAACGGGTCTCTTAGGGCCTCTAAGGATCATGAACCTTCTTCAAAATGCAGATTTCATCATATTGTTTTTCGTCACTATTAGAGAGAACCATGGATACTAAACATTCACAAATATATTTAACATACAAAATAAAGTCATAGGTACATGCTGCCTCAAGGATTCAAACTATAGACTTTTAATTTTTTTTTATGATATTAAGCGACAGGACCAACAAGTCTTGCACCGCCTAGTGGTCAACGACACGTCTATCCATGGCAGTTGCAGTGCCAATCTGAGCCTTAAATGGCAAAGATCTGAGGGGGACTGCGTCCTTCACACTGAGACGTAAGTGATAAGTCCCATGTGATTGTAATTTCACCAGCAGTCGTACCCTTCAAAACCGCAACGCTGTAATGCTCATATTACTGCTTGACGGAAGAAATAGGTAAGGTGGCAGTACTTCCTTGGACGAGCTCTGTCAGAAGGAGCTCTACTGCATACTAAAAAATTAAGAAGCACTTTTTCTTCAACTGGCCTCACCGCTCCTACTACACAATACTCCGACTAAATGGTACATAGGAGTTTGTTGAAGTAGTGTTCTGTCGAAGTTGCGTCATATCGAATAAGCATTTTAGCACGTAACCCTATCACGCGTTAATAATCTAAACTACCCAATAGATTGTCAACAGTTCTGAAATTATACTTTGAACGTGTCATCAGAAAACACTTTCTCTGCATTTATGTTAATATAAATAGCTTTACATCAAAGTGTTCTGACGGTTAAAACACCAGGAAGTCTTCTAAACTCAAAGGTAGAACGCATTCCCAGCTTTCAACAATTTATTAACTTAACATCGCATTCAGAGCTTTTAAGTAAATTTAAGCTACGTTTCTGAACACAATTACACAAGTTACTTAATTTTAATTGCTTTAACGTTGAAACCAATGGCAAAGGGACACTTGAAGGTATATAAATATTAATCTAACAAAAGGAATGGGAATACTACGTCATCTGTTTTTCCCGAAAAGTATATTGAGGGCTATTCAATGTGAGAGAGAATAGGTTTTTTTTAATAAACGCTTACCTTCGTGGTTTAACATTAGGTGACATTTCGGTCAAGCCTGTGTCTATTCTACAGAATTATATGTGAAGTACTAACCACCTCGCAGACTATATTGACATCATAAACAACAACTTTTGTTCCAAAAACAAAACATAATAAATCGGAGTACCAAAAATAAATTTTCAAGTTTTTGTTGTACTAGCTTGGAGGCATGTTATACACTATTATGTGTATTGGTCGTTTAGTGCTTTTCTTATTGTAGTTTTTTGGGTCAGGCAACGTTAGGATAGAAATTTGAGTGACACAATGTAATCGTGTTATATATAGTAGCAGTCACTCCTTGTGGAGGAGTTCGTCCAGGCAAGTACCGCATCAAGTAACGCGCATACACTCGTAGCCCTGCAATAGGGAAACCCTGTATCGCAAGTGCCATGGACACACACATAGACAACCACAAATTACACCCAAAGTCACGAGAGAAATAAATGTAGGCCATATTTCTACCGGCACGGGAAACGACCCCGGGCAGGGGTCTGCCTGGCAGTCCGACATGGTAACCGTTCGGCCACAGAGGCATTTACAAGTAGTAATGTAAACATTACTGCATTCTGATTTTGCAGGGTAAGAGTGCTTGTACAATAACAGGCACAGGGAATTTGTTACCTTATGTCTCAGGTTGACGGGCACAGTCTGCATTGTGGCAAGGACATAGGATTCCCTTCCTGTAAGTCTGGCGTATCCTGTGAAACAATCGACGAGTACCTTACGCCGATTGGCCAATCCATTCATCACGATGGCAAGCATTATACTGTATGCCATCGATACGATAAGAAGAAGAAGACGGGCGTAGGATGCCCTCAGATCTTTGCGATTTAAAATAAAAAAATAAATAAAAATATTCTATTTCAAATAATTACAAACCATATTTCAAATTATATTATTATCATATTAATTATATTTAAAATTTAGATAATTAAAATTGAAAATTAAGAATTGCATTGACTACAATCCACAGATGGTTAGTAACAAAATTACTTATGATCTAAGTGTTAGTAATGACAATTTAAGCTATGGGTGGCACTGCAAATGTCATGGATAGGCGTGTCGCTTACCATCAGGTGCACAACTTGTTCGTCCCGTCGCGTGATATCATAAAAAAGTATCTAACTCACAATTTCAAATTAAATAATTTTTACTTAAAAAAAGGAACCGATATTTGCTTATAAGTGCATACAAACTGAAACTATAAACTTAACAATCAGTTACCGGAAAGTGCGCGAAACCGGATTCATCTCCTATGTTGTCAAATTTAAATGGGTTGAATTCTGAGTTACCCTCCAGCAAAAGAAGAATCATCAAAATCAGTTCACAGCTGGACCCGGAGTAACGTGTAAGATACAAAACAAATACCGTTGAATTGACAACCTCCTCCTTTTTTCGCAGTCGGTTAAAAAGTGCAGGATTTGGCTTCACTTTAAATAAGTTTGATACACCCAGCTCTTTAACCGCGATGCGAAAAGACCGGTTTCATCGTTGCTGCGCTAACAATATATACACACGCGGATGTAGCGATAGCTTACGCAACTTGCTTAGCCCGCACTGCGATTGCTTCGTATGGAAATTATATCTTTTTTACACTATCACGCAAAAATATAGAAGAAAAAACAGCCAATATCCTGTTTGTTGTGAACTACGAATTTTTATTATACCAATTTTTAAAGACTGATGATTATATTTTACTGTCCTGGAGAAACGACTTACTTAAATTTATTCCGAACTGGGTGTTCTGGGTAGAGTCCCGTACTTAATTTCGTTGCTCTGGTACTGATTTAAGATCAGGTTGAGTGGTTGTCTAAGACATTGTTGATATAAAACTGCCTCTGTGGCTGAACAGTGACAGTGCTGCCACGCCGAGGTCTCATGTGCGATTTCTGGGCCGGGAGAAATATATGTATGATCTCTACATTTATTTATTTCATCAGTTTGGGTCTAATATTGTGAATGTCTATGTGTGTGTCCATGACACCCGCGACATTTTTTCCCTAGTGCGGAGCTATAAAAAAAATTAAAACTACATATTTCTATCGATACTTTGATTTATGACTTTTTAAAATTTCAGTCAATAAAAATCGATGGTATGTCAATTTTGTTTAACACTATGTAGTTTTTTTATGATACCGAGTGACGGGACGAACAAGTCGTGTGCCTGGTGGTAAGCGACACGCCTATCCACAGCAGTTACAGTGTCACTCAAAGCTTTAAATCGCAAAGATCTGTGGGGCACTGCCACCGAACCCTGAGACATAAGTTCAAAAGTCTCATGTGCCTGTAATTTCTCCAACACCATTACCCTTCTTGCTTGGCGAGAGAAACAGGTAAAGTGACAGTCCTTCCCTTGACGAACTCTATCAGAAGGAGCTCTACTGCTACTAAAATGAAGTGACATTAGTTCTGTAATTTTTTTTAAGGTTACCTTTCTCTTCCACTACATTCACTAAGAAGTTGTATCTATAGACTACAATTAATGAGTTACATAAGCGTCCATAAAGTCTAGGTTAGGTCGTCGCGTTCCCAGAGAATCTTACGTAAAAAGGACATTGCCAATAAATCTATTCAAACCTCTAGTGTTTATAAGACATTTTGTGATAGAGCTATTTCAATTATGTCACCTAAAGAGCGTGGATATATATTATTATTATTATTATTATCAATTAATACACTAGCAGCTCTGCGAGCTGATGCGTGTATATCACTGCACTTGTATATTATTAGTTTCCAAAATGTTTATCAAGTCTAGCTTTGAAACTGTAATATAGGTATATATATATATATATATATATGGCAATTTTTTTAACCAAATGTCATATCTATGGAAGTTTATGTAATTATATTTATATATATAGTATATTTACCTAAACTACAAGTACTACATATGTACAGAGTGGATAATACATCCCTCTGAAACCTCTGAATGATTGATAATAAATGTGGTCTGCGGATAATAATAATAATATTAGACAACATCGCATACGTAGCTCTAGGGCCTTAGTGTGTTTTCAAGTATGTAAACTTAACAATCGCGTTTGCGTTAAGATTTTAATTTAATCCTTAGAAATATTTAATTAAGATCTAAATAAAAATGTTAACGTAAACGCGGTAGTTACGTTTGAATGATTATAAATTTACACTCAGGCCTCTAATCCCAAAGTAAGTAGCTCAAGCATTTGTGTTATGGAAATCGGAAACAACGACGGTACCACTTCTTTGTGGTATCGGTGTTACCCCGATCCTAGACAATATACAAAATGTTAGTTTCTAGACTGACCCGTCCGGGGATCGAACCCGGGATCTCAGAGATGGCGACACCATGAAAACCGGTGTGCAAGCCACTCAACCACGGAGGTGGTCAATGAAATAATAAAAGAAAAAAATAAAAACATAACAATATTTTTACTACAAACTAGATAGAAATTTTCTCCTCTGAATACACTACAAGTAATTGCTAATTACACATAAAAAATAAATAACAAAACACGACAAAATAATTCAAACCTCTAGTGTTTATAAGACATTTTGTGATAGAGCTATTTCAATTATGTCACCCATAAAGCACGAATTTATATGGCAAATTTTTTAAACCAAAATGTCATATCTGTGGAAGTTAATGTAGATATTATATTTATATACAGAGAATATTTACCTACACTACAAGTTCATTTCATAGAGAGGTATTATCATCTCTGTGTGTATTCCTATTCCGATCTCTGTTGGTTTTGAAGATGTTTCTATGTTACTCGTACCTTAAATATTACGTTACGCATGGCTCTCTTCTAGAAATATGTATATTTAGACCGCAAGGTAACTTTGCGAATTGTGCTAAGGTGGTTTACGATCCACCATTGCCCAAATAAGGTTATTCACTAGATATATATACATAGAAGCAAATGCTATGAACCACCGCCACTTTTACGTTCTGATTAGTTCCTTTGTAGAAAACGAAACAACAAAAATAATCAAACAGATTTGCGATGGCTGTTTGTATTCTTATATTGTAAATTGATAGTCTGGCTTAGTCACATTTAGTATGACAGTGACGTAATGCGACAAGAAAACGTAATAAACCATCATTATTAATTATCAACAGTGATTGGTCAAGATTGAATGGACGGAGCTGTCAGGGGATGATGATGTCAATCAATCAACCTTTTGCACTTCCTCGTTCGAGTTTCGATTTCGTATATATTTTTTTGTTATTTATCATCAATCTTATCAGCTTTTTGATTTTTTGACAACTGTACGAACTGCCTGAACAATACACTCCGGAATTCGTCTACTTTGTTGATGTTGATATAAAAAAAAATCATTGATATGTAAAGTACACCTATTGAATACAGCGGTTTTCTTGTAAGATTTCGAAGTAAGTTTGTGTTTTTTCTGTCGTGAAAATTTTGGTGGCGGTGGTGCGTTCGGCGGGGCGTTCAGGATTTGCGAATTGCGAAAGAATAATCGAAGTACATGAAATTTTATAACTCATTAAATTCGATTGTAGAATGTATAAACCTTTTTCTTGAAAAATCATTTTTCAAGTGCGGGCTTATTACGCCAATTTCTATAGTAAATGTTGCAGCGCATGTAACGTGATTTTTTATATTGTTAATATCGTTACATATTAAAACAGTATTCAAGTATACGCGACGGAAACGGGACGGGACGTGAAAAATATCATCGACGACGATATTTTGCCCTTTCCCGTCCCTTCCCCGTCCCGTATACTACGACCTTAAGTTTGTTTTTGTAACTAGTAAGTCCGCTGGTCATCATGGAGGTTGGACGTGACAACAACGATAATAACGTCTAAAAGGTACAAAATTGTTTTTATTTATTAACCGACTTCAAAAAAAGGAGGAGGTTCTCAATTCGGTTGTATATGTCTATTTATTTATGAGAAATGTATTAATTTTGCAATTTTTTTTTAATGCACAATTTTTATAACGTACACAACATAGCCCCGCACTAGGGAAACCCTGTGTCGCGGGTGCCATGGACACACACGTAGATAACCACAAATTACACCCAAACTCACGACAGAAATAAATGTAGGCCATACTAATATTTCTCCCGACCCGGGAATCGAACCTGGGACCTCTGCATGGCAGTCCGGCATGGTAACCGTTCGGCCACGGAGGCAGTAAAAAGTAAAAAGTATATATTTTTTTATATATATGTTAGGCGATAATTTGTGAACTGATTTTGATGATGATTTTTTTGTTGGAAAGAGGATACCTCAGAAGTGGTCTCATTTAAATTTTAATAAAATATTCCACCTCTAAGGGTGGCAAACTAGGGATTAATGACCACAGTGGTCGGTTTTTTAGTCCTCTGTACTGAGAATATTTACATTTATTTCAAGTCATTAACAGTTTTAATTTCAGTTATAAAACAGAGCAACTGATCTTAGCCGATACATATTAAAAACAAACAAAAAAGTTTTTATATAGTACAATATTTTATTTAGCGTTCTGTAAAGTATTAAGTTACGTGATCTGATTCTCGAGTCGAGACGGCGAAAAGAAATTACGGATACGTTTTTTCCGAAAATCTAAACCAACTTAAGTGTTAGAAAGAGAGAAAGCTTTACGGCTTGGCGAGAAGAAAAGAGGGCGAAGATACGCAATAAATCAACGTCTTAAGAAAATTGTAAGAATAAAAGGCGGCAAGACACTGCATTAGCTTTTGTGGAGCGATTTCATTAGGGTTACCAACTAAATGTAAATCGTGTCCTTGGTATATAAAGCCAAAATCGATCACACGTCAAAAGTGCTTCTATCACGTAAAAGTCATAAAAATAATACGAACCACTTGGAACAATATTCTGTATTTCTAAATTTTTTTTCATGACGCTTTTTCCTAAACAGTGCCTAGGCAAAGTCGGCTGTAATGTGCTGAATTACGCTCACGGGTTTTCCATTACATTGCCGCCACAAGGCGATAATATTATTTAACATTTTATTTAAGAGCACTGTACTTCTTTTCTACGTTGAGATTGAGCAAAAAGTTTTAATGCTCGAAAAATCTGAATTATTTCATATAAGCTTGAAGTATAGAAAAAAAAACTAAACATTTACGAAATTAATTTAATAAATTCGAATTCTGCAGCATTCTTAGTATTTTGAAATTATTTCTTTTATATCTCTATCATCATGGCTGTATGCGTTTTTACCTTTTATAACATTTTAGTTCGAGTTGTATTCTATAGAAGAAATGCTGGCCATCTGTTTATATAATAAAAACCCACCACTTGCAATATCTGTAATCGTTGTATTATTGAAGCGATATTTATTCATACAAGAAATAAATTATCATTATTTATTTCGTCGCAAATGTAATGAAAAACGTTGTATGTACCATAGGCGATAAAAAATTCAAACCTCGAGTCCTAATAAACGTTCGTTAGTAAGTTCTTATTTAATGCCCTTAATATACAAGAACTCTCCTACTTAAGCATGAAAAAATTATCGACTAAGTTTGTTCGTGGAATTTTTAAACCTTTTCCCCCAAAAGTTTCCCTTTAAATATTGCGTATTTCGATCAACATTTTTTATAAGGAGAACTATTTTACAATCATTGTTATTCACATTCCACACTACGAGTACTAAATAAGTGCTAATAGGCATTAAAAAAATTGGAAGCTTGCCATAACAGCTACGCTTGCGTGTTGGTTGGTAGGTTAGTCGGTGATCGCAGTAATGCTGCAATGCACGCGGATACGTTGCTGCATATTTGGATGTATCTCCAGTACTTTTTATGTTATTATTTATTTATTTTAGAATAATATAACAATAATAATTCTACTAGAATGTCAGTTAACCCACTTTTTTGTTAAATGTATTTAAGGAATTTGCAAAGATAACCACATCATAAAGACACTTATCATAAAAACTACACAATCGCCTGAGAAAGGTTTTTTGTGCCTAATTTGTTTGACAATTTGAAACATAAAGAGTACTTTTTGAACGTGAGGATTTACTACTTACTATTAACGGTCGGAATTGTCCAATAGAATTGTGCAATATTTTCGAAGCAGTCGAACTCCTTGTGAAAAAGTTGGTCCAGGAAAGCACTGTCATCTTACCTATTTCTGCCGCCAAGCGATAATGTGAGCATTGCTGCGTTGTGGTTTTGAAGGGTGGTCCTGGCGAATTTGTAGGCACATGGGACTTGTCAACTTATGTCTCAGGGTGACGGGCGCAGTGGCGTGCCCCTCAAATACTTATGGTTTGAGGCTTTGAGTGGCACTACAACTGTTATGGACAGGTGATAACCAGGCGCACGGTTTGTTCGTCCCGTCTCTTGGTATCGTAATAAAAAATGGAGTCAATAAATTTTGATCTACTTCTTTGGATACCTATTTTGGCCGTTCATTTGGTAGGTTATAAAAACCCGCGATTGTCAACCCTGCACATGTATGACAAAAGCCGGCGGCGCGATCGTGCAGTTGTTCAAACACTACGCCATGCGCGGGCGCAACGCAGACGGCGACGACGCGGCCCGGTCGAAGACCGGTTTGCACCACAATTCCTTTATAAGTTTAACAATTTATATCTGCTATAGATTTCATACTATTTCCATATTTTGCTAATGGTTTATCCGACTTCAATACCTCTTTTTAGACAATGTGTATCTTTTCTCACTTGAGATAGAGAGATAGTTTAAGGTAGAGATAGTTCGCTTTCCAGAATAGAAACCTTTTAAAATTTTAAATGCTGATTCGCTGGTATTCCTAAATAAGTTCGAAGTTTGTACGATTTTGAAATACCGATTTAAAATAACCTCGAACTAATGACGGGGACGAAGAGTGAAAGTACTTCATTCAATTATTTTTAGGAATGGTGGGAATATACAGGCAAAGAACTATAGGATTTCTTAATTAAAAGTGTGAAGAAATAATTGAACTATCATGCTTTATAGTAATAAATATATAAAATTTGTAAAGTAGATAAAGATCATCTATTAATAAAAAGACACGAATTACCATCCAAACTAATAATATAAATGCGAAAATAGCTCTGGCAGTACAGTTTTCACGCTATGATACAGAGATAGATGGGACCTAGGAAAAGGACATAGGATGCTTTTTGTAACAAAAAGAAATTCTACTGGTAGTACTTATTCCGCACAGACGAAGTAGCAGCTAGTGAAATATAAATAATTTTTTTCATAAAGGGGATATTACTTTGGTGGTTGTATCTAAGCATCGAGTATATAACCAGAAATAGAGACGAAATGCCATTTAATTTGTTTGAAAACTATTCTGACATATCATTACGGTGACAACTGCGCTCCGATTGGCCAGCCCGAATACGAAACAATTGACGTGTGTCGTCAATTGTTTCACTTCAAGTCGACCAGTTTTACTTGAGCTTTGCCATAATGGACGAAAATTGAAAATTTACACAATTTAATATTTAATTACCGATGAAATGTGATTCCGTTTGTTTTGTAATTAGATGTTTTGCAGTTTTTCCCACATGTAACGGCCCCCCGGTTAGAGATATTATCTTTATTACAATAACTACTTACAGAATATTTTTGGAATATACGGAGACGTGCACACGTACGTCAGTTGTTGGCACTTTACTATTACAGCTCTCTAATTTGTGATTTCAACGCAAACGAGAGTTGATATTTAAAAGTGATATCAGTTCCATTTGACTCATGAGTTGCCAGTGATGGATGGCCCTTGTTTCGTCTCTATTTCTGTTTGAATTCTCGATGCATCTTAGCTTATAGAGCACTTTCATACCTCTTTATAAAGTTTTTAAATAAATAAACTCAAATAATTACAGTGTCCTTTAAAACGATCTTCACAAAGAATCATTCTATTAAGTGCAAAAAACATTCATCGATTAAAATAGATATGATCAAATCGTGTCTTAATAATATGAATCTGCGTTGTTTATGCTCGTTTTGCTTCATGCAGCGTTCGGATAAAGCTGGGTAGTGCGATGTGGCATTTTTTTAAATATCTTAATCACTCATAGCCCCGCACTAGACCGTGAATCGAACCCGGGACCTCTGCGTGGCAATTCAGTATGGTAACCGTTCATCCACGGAGGCATATTATGTTGCGCGGATATCCTTTATCAGCGTGGTGATGCCAATGTATTTTGCTGAAAATTTGTAGTAAGTCATGCGAAAACGAGTGACCTCCTTGATGCGCAGAGTGCGTGGCGATAGCAGCGGCCTCCTAAAGTATCAAGGTTCATTCCTTGAACTCTGAATCATACTTCATGTGTACCTGAAACCTACTGAACATTTGCATTTGTATTTTTTTTATATAATACCAAGTGACTGGACGAACAAGTCGTGCGCCTGGTGGTAAGCGACACGCCTATCCATAACAGTTGCCATTCAGAGATTTAAATCATAAAGATCTGTGGGGCACTGCCACTCCACCCTGAGACATAAGTTGACAAGTCCCATGTGCCTGTAATTTCACCAACACCCCTACCCTTCAAAACTGGAACGCATTAATGCTCACATTACAGTGGCAGTACTTCTCTGGACAAACTCTTTCACAAGGAGCTCTACAGATACTAATTATTAACAGTAGCATCAAAAATTTTGTTTATTCACATTATTTGTACAATTTTTGAAAATTCAGAGCAATACATTAGTAACCAATTTCCTTGACACTTTTACATTTTTATTTTTCATGCAATATTTAATTGCAGGATGTGAAATCACGTAGAGGTCTCGGGTTCAAATCGTCGAATCTTTCATTTCGTTCGAATCGAGGAAGGAATATTTGTGTGGCCTACATTTATTTATCTCGTAAGTTTGGGTGCAATTTGTGGTAGTCTATGTATGTGTCCAAGGCTCCGGCGATACAGGGTTTCCGTAGTGCGGGGTTATGAGTGTGTGCGTTATTATTATTAGGTAAATAAACTCTTGTAGATAGGAATTTTGTGTTATGACGTTTTGGTTATTTAAAATAGCATGCAATAGCTCTATATATAAGACCTCTTTAATGCTATATAGTGAACAAAAACAAATACTGTGACAATACATTAATATTTGAGGTTTAACAGGGCCTCATTTTATTTTTGACGTTAACCAAAAACAAACGCGACTCAACTTCTAACGATCGTCAATATGGACAAGTCATCAATCTAGACACTTTAGTACAACCATGTAATATACGGCAAAGTGCAGAATTCTCAGAGTTCAAAACATCGAAGCACGTAATTGATTGCTTCTGTAATTGTCCGAGTAATTTGTGATGTATCTACGCCGCGAGCATGAGAATAAATGTGTTGATTAGGATGCGGTCCACGTTAAGGATCGTCATTACATTCATTAACTACATGTCGTGTCAAGCCAACTAACTAATTGGCAAACAAAAGAGGCGCAGGAATGCCTCGTAAGACACGCTTCTGCGTCGTATGCGTTTCAGCTGCATTCTAGCGCGGAGTCAACGGGATTTACTAGACTGAGACTTGGAGTTTAATCGATTATATCCATGCAATCTGCGGCTAGTTATTGAACTTTCTGATTGCTCAATGGAATTTATTATCTAGGCTTTAACCGCTCACTGTCAGCAGGGTTTTTTTTTGCTTGTGTCTGGTGGTAAGCGACATTTCTATCTATAGGAGATGCAGTGTCACTCAGAGCCTTAAATTGCAAAGGTCTGAGGGCTTGACAAGTTGACAAGTCCCATGTAATTTCACCAGCTACCTTGACCCTTCAAGACCGGGACACTCACATTACTGCTTGGCGATAGAAATAGGTAAGGTGGCTGTACTTCCCTAGACGAACTCTTTCACAAAGGGCTCTACTACTGCTAAAAAGGTTTTGTCGATTTTTTTTTAATTTATTTGCTGCATTGATAATTTGTATCTAGGCATTAAAAAGACCAATATAACAACACAGCAGTACATAACTACATAATAAAATAACGCATAACATATAGGGTAGGGTATAATACGGTTGGGTTATATTGTTATGGGTTGCACCCATTCGCACGCTTCGGCGCTGTGTATTAAATAATCTGTGGTTGTGTCCAAAACATGAAACTAAACTCGTGTTTATGTGTGGAGTTTCTTCACAACGTTTTAGTATTAAAGATGCTCTGTACGACACAAGTTTGGTCCAAACCTGAACAAATGACAAATACTACATGCTAGGTAGTTAATATACACACCACCACGATTAGGAGTAAAAAAGTGAAGTCGAATATTTTACATTTTTTTTGGTCTAATTTTAAAATAAAACATTTTTAACGATTGTCATTTGTTTTAATTTCCTACTAATACAGGTTTGTCGCGTAGTTCGAGGTTGTTTTTGCGTAGCTGTGAATTTAAAGCTTTTTGTGAGTTTTAAGCTTTAGTTGAAATAGTATTTTTTTTTATTTATTCAAGTTTGATTTAATCAATGTTACTTATCGAGTTCTTAGGTATTCGCTATTATTACACATAGCATTTGTTTTTAATTAAAGCAAATGTTTTTAATTTTTAAATAACGATTTAAATTCGGAAAAATAGTTTAATTTCCAATGTTACTTACATATAATTTTAAATTTTCAGCTGTATCTGCTTTGACACAGAATCTAAAAGAAATGCATTTTGTTTTGTTTTTTTTTAACAATGATTAAGTAAGGCTGTAGGTACTAAATCGTTTTTAAAAGATGTTTATTTAATTTTTATATAATAATTTAAAAATAATTTTATGTAACTTTGTGTGACAATTTTATTTATATTAATATGAATGCTCATTCACGGTGCTGATTTCCCAGAGAAGAACGAGCAAGAAACTCTAGGGATTGCTCTTTTCAAATAAACTTAAATGCTATGGAATACACTTTGAATCAAATTTATTTGGAATCTAGAGATCATGTCGTTTTTCCATACATCTTTATCTAATCAATAATTTAACAGTAAATTTGTCTCTTCCATACAATAATCTATTAACATTACATTAACAACGTAATTTTGTAATATGACTTTTCAATTAAAATACTCTTAATGTAAGTTTTAAACGTTAGAAAATCTTAATATATTCTCTGAAATCTTATTATACGCTTCTATAACAAGATTCCGGTTGATATACAAAATTTGCCTTTTTTTTACGAGGTTAAAACTATAGTGAAACAAAAACTTTATACTAAAGGTTATTATACAACTTCTGCGTACTTGGATGACAAAAATCCGTGGTAGTAACCCGTTTAGCTCATGGAGGTAGTCTCGATCTCTGATGTTTCAAATAAAATAAATAAATATTGTAAATGTTATTTACAAAGAGCAACCCCTAGAGTTTCTTGCTCATTCTTCTCAGGGGAGTCTGCCTTACGAATGAGCGGTAGAGTTTAACCATTGTGACGATTTCAAGTGTAATAATGCTTACCTATGAAATAAAGATTATTTTGAATTTGAATTTTGATTTTATTGTAAAATAACTAAATATGCCAATGTGTGTTTATGAATATATTTCTAAGCAATGTTTTTGAACAGGTGTTTAGACCCCGCGATCATCCTCAGAAAGTAACAGATTCGTGCTGCAAGACGTATAGCTTCAGGTTACCGATACGAGTAGGTACAGAAGTAACTAATGGTCGATGCTTCATCGAGCTTTATAAATATCTGTAACACGTATGACTATTTTTTATCCCCTTACTTCGTTTTGAGAAACACTAACAGTATAAAAAGTGAATCGCTGTAAAAACAGTAAAGACTTTTTGTAACAGGCCAACTGCATACTTTTCCTACATTTTTTGTCTTCCGATCATAAAAGCCCTAACTCATAACACTGTTGAGTTTCTTATGCACTTTTTGTTGTATTTCACATAACAACAGTTTGTTTTCACGGATCTTTTATTCCTCATTGTTCACATATGTTTAAAAGTGTGGTTCAAAACAAATCTTTTTCTTTCTTACTCGCCAAAGGAGTTGCTTAACTAATCTTAGCCTTTTAAATATGGAACGCAAAGAATTTTTTTTTTTAAACTAAATAGTTGATTTGCAAAGCGTTTAGCCTCCTTTCAATACCGAAGATAAAGTTTACACTTCCAAATAGTCTAGCGTTAGAAAACGGAATGAATTCTGTCCCTAATTATTGTG
The DNA here is from genome assembly GCF_003589595.1 of Hyposmocoma kahamanoa. Lineage (NCBI taxonomy): Eukaryota > Metazoa > Arthropoda > Insecta > Lepidoptera > Cosmopterigidae > Hyposmocoma > Hyposmocoma kahamanoa. The sequence goes on from NW_020654748.1 coordinate 3,378,745, forward strand.
CTAATTGTAAAAAGTTACCTATCCATTTGCTAATTAAAATCAGGCTTTATTATGTAAATAATACAAATTAATTACATTTTATTATGATTTATATATACATGGACGACCCAAAAACAGGTCTCAAAGGAGACACACGCAATGTAAAGTTAGTATCTATGGATCAACACATGAAAATATAATATGAAATTAAAAACAAGAGCAACCCAGATACCTACGTACTTTTCGAAAAACAATAGTGCTGTGATTATCGTAAATTACCTATAACAGAGGTTCCAGATTTTTTAGCTTTGAACACGTGAAGTAAATTTATTATTTATTTATATATAAATATACTAAAAATCCGCGGGTAATAGGTCCCCGATTCTACGAACATCTACCCACAGACCTGAAAAGTGTTAGAAACGATGAAACGTTTTGTACCCGACTAAAAATCCTTTTATTGGATATTGAATTGTACAGTGTCGATGAGTTTCTTTTGAAACAATTTTAATTTTATTTTATTCCACAAGCAGTAGTTATACTACTTTATTTTATATTCATTATTATTATTATAATTTTATTACTGACGATCATAGTTATCCCTTGACATTGTATTTCCAATTGTAATATTGTGACATTGATAACATGAAATAAACGATTCTATTCTTCTATTCTATTCTATGATACCTAACATCATTAAAAGTTCAGAATTAAAATTTTCATTAAAGTTTAAATCGAGACTTCAATATAAAAGTGGATAAGTTATAGTAAAGTTTTATGCTACATGTTTGTGAGTATTGTATTAGATTACTAAGTTTCTTTATGGTGTCACGCTTCATAAATCGAAAACGTGTTAGGTCACATTCTAAAGCATTTATCTAAGTACACAGATTTTAACAATGTATAGCTCTGTCGAAGCCCGGTTTCATTCACCTTTCAAATGGGCTAAAGCCTTAGCTTCCGAGCTTTCACTCGGAAACAAAAACAAATTAATTGATACTTACGGAAATAAAAATCCAAAACTGATACAATAAAGTTAAAAACACAGCACGAGTTTTTTTATTTAAAAAATGCAACTGTTTTTTTCGACACTGTTTCAGCGCGTACGAGCGTGCAACCAACGCAAAGATGGAAGGAGGACTGAGGACCGCCCTACCTACTGAGTGCAGGGGGCTATGGCCTCTCTACCACTGAATCAGACTATTGACGCGGTAACTTAGATTGCACATACAATGCTGACTTGGTAATGTTACAGTTGTAATAATAGTAAACAACACATTTTAGATTTTCTCTTTCCGATTTTTGGCAAGTAATGAGAATAATATTGAGCGTGGTTGTCTACCACATACGTAAGTTACCTGGGGTACTTTCCCGTAAAAAGCAACTCGAATAATTGGTTTCCCTATGTGATCTTACCGGGATTCGAACCTGATACCGCTGAACTGCTGGGTCGCTGCAGTCGTGAAATAATAGATAAAATAGACACACGCACAATTCTTTCATTCGTTGTATAAAACGTCCGTTTGTTTATATATGTTGTAACGTGTTATTTATATATGTTGATGTTTTAAGATAACACGTTGTTCTGTCAAATGGGCGAAAAGTAAACTCTCTCCATTTATGGAAAACCAGCATATGATACCTTCATAAAAAAGTCAAGTGATGATATAAGTTTTCTTTGCTGGTCTTTGTCAAAGTACATACTACGAGTACATTTTTTAATGTCTCTTTGAATTAATTTTAAACGCGCACAACACGGACTTATATAGATCCACTACACATATTTATAACATCTATTTGAATTTCATTTAAACGTAGGTGTTAATTTAAATTTGCAGTGATTGCAACTGCCACCAATGTACAGCAAACATAGAGACAATCACGCTTCGTCTCCCGAATTTGGCGTTTCGAGTAAAAGACGCTCGCGAGGTCGCCGACATATAGCCCGGCGCGGGCCGGCCCGGTCTCTGCCAGATTCGTTTTCCGGAAAAGCATCTAGACTGAAGAATCATCTAAGTAATAAGACTGCTTGAATCCTCGCAGTGAAGGTCGCAGTGTCTGACCACTTCACTTTGAGTGAGGTGTGGTAGTAAGTAATTATATATATATTTAGTAGCAGTGGCGCTCCTTGTGAAAGGTATACAATACAATAAAAAAATTCTTTATTATACACCAAAATAGATACAAATACAATACATTAATTAAAATAAAACGATATAAGCGGTGGTACAATAGGCGGTCTTATCGCTTTAAGCGGTTTCTGCCAGACAACTTTGGATGGAAGTAATTATAATTCATAGCAAAAAGACGGCCGTGTATGAAGATTTAGTAATCGATATACATATATGAATATCATAAACTACTATGTATTTATTTCATAATGAAATATAATTTGAAACATTAGTACCTTAGCAGTTCTAGTCACACTAAAGTAAGGTAGTATGCTTTTACCACATTTTTGAAAAGATGCAATGATTTCCCTTGTTGAATGGACAATGGTAGAGCGTTCCACAAACGCATAGTCTGAACAGTAAATGACTTGTCGTAGTACTGGGAGGTATGGTATCTTAAATTGGAGAGTTGAAGATGAGCGTAGTTGAAGCCAGGCAGTAATGTGAACATATTCATATACATACAGGACATATTCCAGCAGTGGCCGTATATGGGGTCTTATAGATTTTGAGGAACACGTCTACTGTCGTTGTTGGAACGATCTGCATATGACATAGATATAGGAGTTAGCTTTCTTGTCTATTGTAGTGATATGCTCATCCCGCTTTAAATTGAATGCTTAAATTCTTAATGAAACATAAAAGAATAATGACTGTGTGCAAAAAAAAAACAAATACTTACACACAATTTAGATCCGGATAATATCAGTACAGAATACTAAAACATCGATGTCAAAAGTTCGTGGAACATCTATTTGCCAAGCTTGATTGAAATTGGTTACCGGAAAGTGCGCGAAACCGTATTCATCCCCTAATTTGCCACCCTTAGAGGTGGAATATTTTCTTCAAATTTAAATAGTGATGTACCCTCTTTCCAACAAAAAAATAACCATCAAAATCGGTTCACAAATGTCCGAGTTATCGCGTAACATAACATACAAAAAAATACAGTCGAATTGATAACCTCCTCCTTTTTTTGAAGTCGGTGAAATAGAAAAATAAAATAGTTTCATTTCAAAACTCGTATATTTTTGTTTTTTTTCAAATAAACCAACAATTCAAGTCACATGGTAACGGCTGAATCTTCTTCTACTGTTCAGAATTAATTTGTTATTTTTCAATATTTTCAAAAGTCTTATTTTACACGCTCAACTTGGTAAGCAGTAAAGACCACCGGAAACAAAAAGCTGTTATTGTAAAGCAAATTAACTAAGTTCATAAAGAAGGCTCTCATAAATTCCCCGGTTTACGGTAATAGGAAAGAGTAAATTATAATTTATTAGCTCCCTCAGCCCAAATTCAAATCCATCGTTTCGTAAAGAAGATGAAAAATTTAATTTTAAATTCAATATCTTTTTACTGAGGGGTATTTACATTGAGGTTGCGTTGAAGATAAAAATTTTAATTAGACGGTTTTTATTCGTAAAATACTACGTTTTATAATTCGTAAAATTTTGTAGCAGTAGGCACATTTATATGCGAGTATCGTTTACTATCTTGTTTTGTTTTTTACCGTACGAGTAATGTGCTACGTGGGCAGCACGTGCTACCTTCATAAAAATATCAAGTGCTGATAAATCAATTTTGTTTGCTGTGAATGTGAAGCACTTACCTGTTACCATCCACTTTGAGTATGTATCACAAATTTGGTATTTCTGCTTCGATATTTGCTCTAACATCATTGAAAATATACAAAATAAATTTACTAGATTTTTGAGTTACACATAGATATCAATTGCCCCAGTTGGATTACATACACCGTTGTTGTGCAAAACTTACAGTTACGTATACAAGTTATTTTTATATCTGCGGAGAAATGTAGCTCAATATTGCATAGAGTTGGATTGATTGTTCAGAGGTAATAAGTATCTAATTATCATCAATCCATGCCTCCGTAGCCGAACGGCTATAATGCAGTGGTCCCGGGGTTCGATTCCCGGTCCGAGAGAAATATTTGTATGGCCTACTTTTATTTCTCTAGTGAGTTTGGGTGTAATTTGTGGCTGTCTTTGCGTGCGTCCATGGCACCCGCGATACAGGGTTTCCCTAGGTTATGAATGAGTGCGCTGTTATTATTATTACTATATGACCCACTGCTGGGTACTGGTCTCCTCTCAGGCGAGGGGTTGGGCCATAGACCGCCACGTTGGTTCAATGCGAATGGAGGACTTTACACGTTCTTCGAGGGTTGTGAATCTTTTCGACGTGCAGGTTTCGTCACGACGTTTTTTTTACCGAAAAGCTCATGGTAAATTTAAAATGAAATTAAGTAATATTGTACTGAAACTTCCAACTCGCATTGGGTTAGCATCATGAATTATGGTCTAAACTCTCTCTTTAAAGGAGACCCGCGCCCATCAGTTGGACGTATAGTGAGTTGACGATTCTTTTTATAATATCAAGTGACAAGCTACACGCCTGTCCATAACAGTTACAGTGCCACTCAGAGCTTTAAATCGCAGTGATCTGAAGGGCACTGCAACTGTGCCCGTCACCCTGAGACATAAGTTGACAAGTCCCACGTGGCTGTAATAATCATCAGCACCTTACCTATTTCTACTTGACGGCAGAAATAGGTAAGGTGGCAGTACTACCCTGGACGAACTCTTTCACAAGGAGTTCTACTGCTACTAAGATGATGATCACTTTTTAAATTATTGCTATTGAGCAATTTAAAAAAAAATTGAACAAAAATTTTCTACTCATTATTTTTATATCACAATTTACAAGCCACCAGGCAATACAAACAAGTATTGTGTTCGTACGTTGAAAACGGACACGGGTTCATCGTCTTCAACCTTGAAATGTTACAATTCCATATCGAGTGCGAAACTAATTCTTTCGATAACGTCAAGGCAGAGTGAAAACCACAGTTAAGCATTTTTTTTTTAAATTTTTTTTTTTGAAGAAGACTTTTAAAGCTATATAGCGTTCGAGGAAGATATATTTTTACTAAAGGAGTCACCACACTCGGGATCGTCTTGAGTCGATCAGAAAAACTTTTATGTCCATGCAATTAGGGCCAAAACGCAGAAGTATATAGATTCATTGACACTGACACCGAATCTGAAGGGAAAACAAATGATATACAACTAGCGTTGCGTCATGGAAAAAAATCATTTAAAAAGAATCAAATCTTTCACAAAAAGAAATACTTTCCGTATATTTTTCCAATATGTTTCCTTTAATTTTCCACATTTGACGTTGATACCTGTCAAAAGTTGAAGTTACTGAACGAAAACGATAGAGCCAATAAAAAGATTTTTTCGCTGTTGTGAATACATTGTAAATCTCGTTTTTACTCTAAGTGGCTTTTTGGTATACAAGTTTATTTTATAATCACGCTAAATAAAACTTCAAAAGATATTTCTAAACGTCGAACATAATACGAGCCGTCGAAATTATATTAGTTCAAATTTTCGCGTTTTTTTCCGGAACAATTGACAGTATTTGAAATTTTTCGGAAAATTACTCAACAGTAGATACAACTCGATTTCTATGGACGAGGAAACAACTTCACCCAATATGAGCCACTACAGCAGCACAAAACCAACACCATCATTGCGCATTCCTAACAACCTAACCTAACCTAAAAACTACCTACCCAAATAACCAACCAGCGCTGGCGTTACCGCATGTAGCGCCCGGATGCAATCAATACCCTAGCGCCCTCTAGTACACGATCAAAATGGAATACTTGCAGTTATATTTTCCCCAGCGATCGGAAATTCGGGTGAAATTATAAATGATGTTGGGAAGCAATAGCCTGTTTTAGGGGTGCACAAAACGGTTCGATTTTTATATAGACTCAAGGGAATACGATCTAGCAATATTTTGTATCTATTAATTTAAATGTCTTATTAATTTGTTGTAGTCAGTGAGTACTTAATTGGTATTGATAATTGTTTACATCACTGAAGCAAAATCTATTACAGACAAACGCCGACACTATTTATATTATCGCATTGTTTATGGTACAGGAAATAATGAAATATGTATTTATCTTAGCTTTAATTCATAGCTGTTTTTAATTTAAACCCAGTATGCAAAGCAAAATATGCCAGTGTGTCGTAATGACTAAAGGCAATATAGGTATTATATCCACACCACTAATTGATTTCATCAAGTACAGAAACGGAAAATAAAGAGGAGGACAATGCTTTGCACTTAAAGTTATATGACGTAGTTATCCAACAGTTTAGATGTAAAGGATTGGCATTTGTGAAAAGTAAAACAATATTTACATATTATTATGACCATTAAATCATATGATATAAAAAAGGTGTTTAAATAATTACAAATTTAAATATTTATGAGATCGACTCAAAGCAAAAAATCGTGCATCCCCTGCCCGTTTAATTTGCTTGCGCCGCTGCAATCGATGCAAGCTCTTTAGAAGTATCGCGAGAAACGTTCACGCCCCCAGAACCGTGCGCCCGTGTGCGCCGCACACACTGCACCATAGGTAAAGTCTGCTATTTAACTAACTACCTTATTACCTACTTTCTCTCACGCCCTGCATAGCCCGCAAGAATCTGGCCATCGGCTGCGGTGATCTTCTCCTTCACAATCCCGGGGGTGCCCCGTTGTATTTCCTGCTTGTCTGAGCGTAATTACCTATATATATATA